>NC_047094.1:79383019-79683332 GCF_902459505.1 Geotrypetes seraphini
TTAAATTTAGTGATCAAAATGTGTCTGAATTTATATCTGCTCTCTATATTTTACACTATGAAAAACTGAAGGTGGACAAAGCAATGGGACCAGACGGGATCCTAAGGGAGCTCAGAGAGGTTCTGGCGAGTCCTATTAAAGACTTGTTCAACAAATCTCTGGAGATGGGAGTGATTCCTGGGGATTGGAGGAGAGCGGATGTGGTCCCTATTCATAAAAGTGGTCACAGGGATGAAGCAGGAAACTACAGGCCGGTGAGCCTCACTTCAGTTGTTGGAAAAATAATGGAAGTGTTGCTGAAAGAAAGGGTTACAGGATCCGAGGCAACATGGCTTTACAAAAGGTAAATCGTGCCAAACGAACCTGATTGAATTTTTTGATTGGGTGACCAGAGAGCTGGATCGAGGACATATGCTAGATGTAATTTACTTGGATTTCAGCAAAGCCTTTGATACAGTTCCTCATAGGAGACTGTTGAACAAACTTGAAGGGCTGAAGTTAGGACCCAAAGTGGTGAACTGGGTCAGAAAATGGCTGTCGGACAGACGCCAGAGGATGGTGATTAATGGAAGTCGCTCGAAAGAAGGAAAGGTGAGTAGTGGAGTCCCTCAGGGTTCGGTGCTGGGGCCAATCCTGTTCAATGTTTGTGAGTGACATTGTTGAAGGGTTAGAAGGAAAAGTGTGCCTTTTTGCAGATGATACCAAGATTTGCAACAGAGTAGACACCGAAGAGGGAGTGGAAAATATGAAAAAGGATCTGCAAAAGTTAGAGGAATGGTCTAATGCCTGGCAACTAAAATTCAATGCAGAGAAATGCAGAGTAATGCATTTGGGGATTAATAATAGGAAGGAACAGTATATGTTGGGAGGTGAGAAGCTGATATGCACGGACGGGGAGAGGGACCTTGGGGTGATAGTGTCCGAAGATCTAAAGGTGAAAAAACAGTGTGACAAGGCAGTGGCTGCTGCCAGAAGGATGCTGGGCTGTATAAAGAGAGGCGTAGTCGGTAGAAGGAAGAAGGTGTTGATGCCCTTGTACAGGTCATTGGTAAGGCCCCACTTGGAGTATTGTGTTCAGTTTTGGAGACCGTATCTGGCGAAGGACGTAAGACTTGAGGCGGTCCAGAGGAGGGCGATGAAAATGATAGGAGGCTTGCGCCAGAAAACGTATGAGGAGAGACTGGAAGCCCTGAATATGTATACCCTAGAGGAAAGGAGAGACAGGGGAGATATGATTCAGACGTTCAAATACTTGAAGGGTATTAACGTAGAACAAAATCTTTCCCAGAGAAAGGAAAATGGTAAAATCAGAGGACATAATTTGAGGTTGAGGGGTGGTAGATTCAGGGGCAATGTTAGGAAATTCTACTTTACGGAGAGGGTAGTGGATGCCTGGAATGCGCTCCCGAGAGAGGTGGTGGAGAGTAAAACTGTGACTGAGTTCAAAGAAGCGTGGGATGAACACAGAGGATTTAGAATCAGAAAATAATATTAAATATTGAACTAAGGCCAGTACTGGGCAGACTTGCACGGTCTGTGTCTCTATATGGCCGTTTGGTGGAGGATGGGCTGGGGAGGGCTTCAATGGCTGGGAGGGTGTAGATGGGCTGGAGTAAGTCTTAACAGAGATTTCGGCAGTTGGAACCCAAGCACAGTACCGGGTAAAGCTTTGGATTCTTGCCCAGAAATAGCTAAGAAGAAAAAATTTAAAAATTTAAATTGAATCAGGTTGGGCAGACTGGATGGACCATTCGGGTCTTTATCTGCTGTCATCTACTATGTTACTTTTACTAAAACGCAATAGCGGTTTTTAGCGCAGGGAGCCTATGAGCTTCAAGAGCAGTGCTGGGCATTCAGCGCAGCTCCCTGCACTAAAAACTGCTATCGTGGTTTAGTAAAAAGGGAGGGGGGTATTTGTCTATTTTTGTATGGTTGTTACTGAGGTGACAGTGCATAGAGTCATCTGCTTTGACCTCTTTGAAAAAATCCCAGAATAGGAATGATAATTAACATTTTCTATGCGTACAGTGTGCTTTCTGTTTTTTTAAAAAATTTCATTGTTGGTAGGTCATTTTAAAAGTAGCTCGCAAGCCCTACTTATGGACACCCCTGGTATATGAAATATCCTACCCATTATATACTCTTGAGAGCTCCACACCTGGCTAGATATCAAAGCCTCTTTATCTGCTATCATTTACTACATTACTATGAGGCTCAAGGTCTAGCTGCAGAATTCTATGCACCGACATCAATGTCAAAGCTGAGGCATCATGTCAAGCTAGTAATTGAGCAAGCCAATTATCCTCCTAATTCAGCTTCTCATCAAGATTGCAGATGCCAATTTTGAAAAGGGTGTTGAAAGCGAGGCAAAGTCCTTCTGAGTCACCCAAAAAATTATCAGTAGTCTGGTCAGGGGGTCCTTGAAGGCTGAAGTAATTCCTAAGATATTAATGATGAGCAGTGGTCCATCCAGTAATGCTCTTGGATACAGCAAGCCACCAGTAACCTGAGACTCAATATAAAAAGATTAGGTCCTTACCTTGATAATATCTTTTCCAGTCGATAGGGAAGGTATGCTGAACTGTAAAGTTGTCCATTTGTGCTTGCAAACGCACTATAAATGTCAATCACAGTTTTTCAGCTCCTTCTGCTGCCCCCTTCAGTTCGTACCAAAGCCAGCAACAGGAGAAGGAAGAGTATGCAGTGCTTAATGCTATAAAATAATTAGGTAATTAGCCTGGAGTTATTTGGCACTTGTGTTTAGGGGAAAAGCACTAATTACAACCCGAGGTACAAGCTTTTTGTTTATGTATTCAGACCAGGGGAAACAATTTGGTTAAGAAAAGCTTTTATTACCAAAATAGAAAATGCATAGAAAAATATAGCAGCAGTATAAAACAATGTACCAATTATACATACAGTTGCATAAACAATTGGTAAATACTGGTATGCCCTCAGCAAAGGAACTAAATATATTGCACAAGGAAAATATTAAAACTAAGATTTCCTAGAGATAAACAGCTATGATATATGACTTGGCTAAATCACCAAGTCTTCACACATGCAAAAAGAATTTCCACTAACTACCCTTAGTGAACTGTAGGAACAATTCCTGCTTACCATAGGATCCCTCAGGGGGATAATCCACCAGGTGTGAGGAATGTCTCTTCCTAGGCAATGAGCCAGAGACGGGCCCCAGTTCAGCTTGGCAGCTGTAGAAATTTCATAATTGTGGGCATGGTGGGTCACTGTATGATGAAAAACAGGTCTCTCAGCTGGTAATCAGGCAATCCAGAGGAAGAGTTCACAGGGCTCTAGGGAGCAGTCTCTCTTCTCTTACAAAGCACAGCATGAGGGAACTTTCCTCTATAATCTCTTCTTTCGGGAAGTACACACAGTTCAAATTCACCTACAGCCTCCTGCACCAAATTTACCTGTTACCTTCCAAGAACCAACTACTCCCTGCCTCTTCCTTTGTCATACTTAAAAGAAGTATCTTCTTTTTCCCAGGCATTTTCAAGGACCAATCTATGCCGGACTTACAGGGATAACTTTGGGGTCACAAAACTCCAGCCATGAAGCCTGCTGGACAGTATCAGAACACAAATCATCCAATAGATAAGACCCAAGGCACCAGATATCAGTTCTGCAGATTCAGTCTTTTCCCACACATTCCAATAAAAAGCAAAGGGGCTCAGGGATGGCAAAGATGACCTTGACTGACACACGCACAGCTTGTAAAATCCAAGATGTGCACATAGGAAAGACAATGGTAGATTGGCCTAAGGCCAAAACCTAAAATGGTGATGCAGCAATAGCCCTACTAGTACAGAAAACTCCCCAAAACCAAGTGTCTGATCTGCTCAGATGAATTAAAAAAAAAAAATCACTGAATGAACAGTAATGTAGTTAAAACATTAACAAGTCTCTGAGAGGAACAATGAATGCAAGGAAACCCCCCCAAGTTAATCATCATCATAATGGGCTAAACATTTATGGAGCTCAACCATTCCTCACTTTTAATAAACTCTTCATAATCCCATAGTCTGACTGATAGGAAAAATCTTAGCTGTGCAGCTGACCATTAAGCTTGAGTCAGAAAGCAGGCGCATGAGATAATTGCTGGGTGAGGGGTTCAGCATACCATCCCTTTCTATTGGAAAAGATGTCAAGGTAAGAACCTAATCTCTTTTTCCAGTGCAATAGGTATGGTATACTGAACCATAAGGACAGTCCCCAAAGTTAGGGTGGGAGAGATGAGCCTGCAAGTAGTATTGAATAACTGAAAGCAGCATCCTCCTGTGCTATGTCCACCCTGTAGACTTTGGCAAAAATATGAAGGGAGGACCAAGTGGCCGACCTACAAATCTCCTCAGGTGAAATCACTCTTGCTTCCACCTAAGACACCACTCCTCTTATCAAATGTGCCTTCAACGAGATAGGTGGCTCTTTGCTACAACCGATGTATGAGGAGGATATAGCTCTACAAATCCATCTAAAGATGGTAGCCTTGGAGGTGGGCCTGCCTCATCTCACCTGATTGGTTAACACAAAAGATGATCTGAAAGATGGAACTCATTGGTTATCTCCAGGTAACGCAATAGTATTCTTCTGACATCCAAAACCTTTAAGGCCTTGTCTTTTTTCCTGGACCCGGTGGGATGAAATGCTGGCAGTCTAACTTCTTGCTTGACATGAAACACCAAAACGACCTTCAGCAGGAAAGAGGGAACCATACACTAGGTCAGTCCCACTTCTGTGATCCAGAGAAATAGCTCTCTACACGTTAGGGCTCAAAATTCTGAGACTCTCCTGGCAGAAGTAATTGCCACCAAGAAGACTGCTTTGACCATCAGAACCATGAGGGAAGCCTCCAGTAAGGACTCATACTGCTGAGTCCCTGTAAGATTCCAGGATGGAAACAGTTCTTGAATTTGAGGCTGTAGTCTCAGGACACCATTCATGAACCTAAGTCTGGGTGGGATGCTAGCAAAGCTCTCTTTCTCTCAGCCCTGGAAACAGGAGAATCTCCTACTTGAATTATGAGATGCCACTGCCAGTCCCTTGTCATGGCCCTTCAGAAACATTAATACGAGATGGGGACATTGCCCGGCTCTAACTTTTCTTTGCTGTACCAGCACTGAAACATCTCTAATGCCTTAACACAGGGATGCCCAAATGGTCAATCGCGATCAACCAGATTGCAAAGGCAACGCCTTCACTTCCGACGTCAATTCTGATGTCGGAGAGGAATTTCTGAGCCAGCCAATCGCTGCTTGGCTGGCCTGGAACTTCCTCTCCGATGTCAGAATTGACGTCTGAGGGGGGAGGCTAGTGGGCCCAGCGCTTATATGCACCAAGCCTGGCTTGGGGAAGCAGGGAGATATTGGTATGGTAGCTTGGGGGGCAGGGAGAAAGAATCAGGGAAGTGGAGAAATCGGCATGTTGGCTTGGGGGGGAAGGGGAGAAAGACAGGCAGGCAGGGGGAGAGAGAAAGACAGAAATAAAGAGGGGGCAGGGGGAGAGAGAAAGAAATAAAGGGGGTGGGGGAGAAAGAGACAGAAAAAAAAAGGGGGGCAGAAAGAAATACAGTGGAATCTTGGTTTACAAGCATAATTCGTTCCAGAAGCATGCTCGTAAATCAAGTTACTCGTATATCAAAGCGAGTTTCCCCATAGGAATGAATGGAAACTCACTTTGATTCGTTCCACCAAATCCCCCCCGCACCGAGGCTACCGGCGCTGCTCCATCACCCCCTCCCCCCGCTCTAACTGGCATCGCACTCTCTGAACCGGCATCGAACCCCCCCACGAGAACTGCATCACACCCCCGTGCTGAAAGCGGTATCCGCCCTCCCTTCCTTTCAAACACGCTCCTTACTCCTTCTGCTGGTTGTGAGAGTGAAAGCAAACTCATCTGCGCATGCTCAAGGCCTTCTGGCTCTCGCTCTCTCGAGGCGGGAGCTTGCTTTCACTCTCACAACTAGTAGAAGGGGTAAGGAGCGTGTTTGAGAGGAAGGGCGGGCGGATGCCGCTTTCAGCACGGTGATGCGATGCCGGTTAGAGCTGGGGGGAGGTGCTCGCATATTGGAACATGCTCGGTTTGCGAGGAAAAAGTTTGCTGAGTGCTTTGCTTGTCTTGCAAAACACTCGCAAACCGAGGTTCCACTGTATTGGATTTATAGTCAGAAGAATGAAGTGCAACCAGAGACTCATGAAATCACCAGACGAAAAGGTAGGAAAAATGATTTTATTTTCAATTTAGTGATCAAAATGTGTCCGTTTTGAGAATTTATATCTGCTGTCTACATTTTGCACTATGGTCCCCTTTTACCAAACCACAATAGTGTTTTTTAGAGCAGGGAGCAGCGCAGGGCATTCAGCGCAGCTCCCTGTGCTAAAAACCGCTATTGCAGTTTAGTAAAAGGGGAGGGGGTATATTTGTCTATTTTTGTATAGTTGTTACTGAGGTAACATTGCACATTTTAAAGTCATCTGCTTTGACCTCTGAAAACCCCCCCCGAATACAAATGATAATTAAAATTTTCTCTGCGTACAGTGTGCCTTGTGTTTTTTAAATTTTTATTGTTGGTAGATCATTTCATTTTAAAAGTAGCTCGCAAGCCAAAAGTGTGGGCAGCCCTGCCTTAGCATATGATGAAACAGTCGTCGGCTTTTTGGCTGAGTAGCAATGATTACTTCTGAGTATCCTTTTTGACTAGCGCTGTTAACTCAAGAACCATGCTGTAAGAACAAAGTGTTCAAGATCTTCTAGGGCAATCAGCCCCTGCAAAAGTAAGTTTTGATGCACTTGAGTCTGAGACTTCACTCCTTTTGAAGGCGTACTATGGGCACCTTGGCCAAGCTGGTGATGAGCTATCCGGCGGATCACCTGGCCATGGGTCAAGGGGCAAACATGTACTGGAGTCCTGTCTCTTGCCATGGTGGAACCAGGACGTCTAGCCCTGCAGTTTTGGGCTTGTATCTGTGACTGAAGAACCAATCTGCCTTCTTGTTTTTTGCAGTTGCCACGAGGTCAAATATCGGGCGACCCCATCTTCTCACAATGGCCTGGAACACTTTCAGAGACACCAACCACTCTCCTGGATGCCAGTTTGTTCAGATAATCTGCTTGAATATTGTCCACTCTGGTCACATGCAACACAGAGATTGCCAGCAGGTGTATTTCTGCCCAAGAGAACAATGCCTTCATCTCCTGTCAGAGTGGAGAGCTCCTGGTGCCTCCCTGCCTGTTGACATATGCCACTGCCGTGGCACTGTCGGAGAATCCTCTGACTGCTTTGCCCCCCAGAAAAGACTGCAGTCTGAATAGGACCATGTGACTTGCTGAAAGTTCCAGCCTGTTGCTAGAGCACTTCTGCTGAGACCAAATCCATTGACTTTGTACTGGGTGACCGCTGTAATGAGCCCCTACAGCTGAACAAGCTGGCATCCATTAAGGTGACCCATGAATCAATCCTAAGCAGGATCCCCTTTGCCAGACTGTGGATGGAACTACCAGCTCATGCTGTGCTTGGCTGCCACTGTTCAGGGGAGCGGATCATGCAGGGAGTCTCTCTGAGGAAACTAGCGAGACAAGGTGTCCTGGAGGGAACATGTGTATGCCTTTGCTCAGGGCACACCACCTCTATTGTGGCCACCAATGATCCCAAGACTTAAAGATAATGCCATGTTGTAGGCTCTGGCTTGGTCAACAGGTCTGTAATCTGACCACAAAGCTCGTTTGCGTGCTTCTTTAAGAAAGACTTGGACTTCCGCAGTATTGAATAAGACTCCCAGATATTCCAGGGACTGTGTCAGAACTAGGTGGCTCTTTTGAAAGATCACAATCTATCCTAGTCTCTGTAGTGTCCCAACTGCTACTACCGCCTTTTCTCCTGGTTGAGACAACCCTCTTATCAGCCAATCATCCAAGTATGGGTGCACATGCCATCCTGCTCTGTAGAGATGAACGGCACCACAACTATAATCTTAGTGAAAGTTTGGGGCATTGTTGCCAGTCTAAAAGGAAGTGCTGAGAATTGATAGCGATTTTCCAACACAGACTCTGAGGAACTTCTTGTGTTCCTGATGGAGATATGAAAGTAAACTTCTGTCAAATCTAAAGGCAGCTAAAAACTCTCTTGGCTCCACCACTGCAATGACGAACCAAACAGTCTCCATTCAAAACAAAGGTACTCTCAGGGCCACATTGACATGTTTCTTATCCAGAATGGGCCTCCTCATCCTCTCTCTTTGGCATGACAAAGTATATGGAGTATATGCCAGAGCCTGAGTCATCTGGAGGAACTGGTTTCTATAGCTTGGATATCTGGTCATCTCCTTAGCGTTGCTAAGACTCTTTTTGATTTCTCTGGCCATGAATCCACAAACCAGTTGGAGAGGGGGTGCGTGAACTCGTATCTTGTAACCCTTTCTGATAATGTCCAGGACCTAGTAGTTTGACATTATCCATTTCCAAGTCTCCAGATAGTCCGAGAGCTGACCTCCAATCTTCAAAAGGAGTGGTGTGAGGGCTGGTGTCATTGTGGCTTTTTGGCTGACACTGTGGAGTGGGACCTGAACCTTGGTACCTCCAGTTCCTGGAAAATTTCTGTCTGGAACCTTGAAAGGCTCTCTGGGTAGAGGTTCCTATGGAATACTGGCGAGAGCACCGGGAGCCACAAAAGGACTCCTGGTTCTAGCCCCTAGCTGCTCAGGGTCTGCTGTCTAGTAAAGATCTTGGCTGGTGATCTTGTACACTGGCCATAAGATCACCCAGGCCCTTGTCAAATAGCATCTGTCCCCTGAAATGGAGCCTATTCAGCATCACTTTAGAGGTTGAATCATTTGCTCTTTGCCTGATCCAAAAAACAAACACCATACGACAGGCAACGATTGAAAAGGTTGAGACTTTCCCCATGACTACGACAATGTCACAGAGTTCATTCGCTATGTAGTCTATTCCTACCAGTACAAGCTGAGGCAGGGGCTCAGAGTCCATCAGGCTCTGAAATCTTAGCCTAGAACAGACATGTGTCACGAAGGAGGCCAAAGTTGCAGCCTTAACCCATATGGCTAAAGCCTCAAACTGCCTCTAGAGGACCATGTTCATTCTGCGGTCATGCAGATCCTTTAAAACCACTCCTCCCTCATTTGGTAGGAAAGCGCATTTGGTTACCGGGAGTCCATCTTTGGCATAAGCAAACATTTACTGGAATTCCTGATCCATGGGACAGTTTAGCCTCGGTTTTAGCTACCCTCAGGGAGCCTTCAGGGCTCTGCAACTAGGATCCTCATGTCTGAGTGCCACAGTAAAGATGGGAGTTGAGCCCAGACCCTGCTCAAAACACTGGGAAGACAGGGTTTGTGGAGGTCTATTTTCAGTCCTTGGAGGGACTCTGTAATGAGCTCCATTAAAGCAGAGGACTTAAAAGTCAGTGGATGGAGTGATTTATAGGAGTACCTCTAGGTTTTCTGAATTGGAAAGCTGCTTTTCCCATCAGGGAAGGCTCACTTTGGGGCAGTAAAGTCTTGATATACCGCTTTTATTAGCAAATCCAACCCCTTGTTCTCGAGTCCTAGTCTGAAGGACATAGTCTAGAATAGCCTCCACTTTCAGGGAGGAAGTGCTCCGAGTCTACAGCAAGGCCTGCACACTGGTCCGCTCAAGCATGGATCTGACCAGGGGATTTCTGCCTCATGTATAAGTCTGCCAGAGGGAATTAATAAACTCTAGGGTTAAGGCCCGAGAGCTGATGTACCGGGGTTCTAGAAGGTGTTTCATTCACCCTGACAGACCATCTGTCTTTCTCTAGCCCTAGAGGCCTGTGGAAGGGCTAAGCCCGAAGCTCCCACCCTTCTATCCATGCTGCATGACATGTGGTGCGAGGGTGCTCTTTGGCCACTCTGCTGCAAATAAGGCATGATATAGGGGTATTTGGGTATGAAGATTAATTCCCTACCAATTCTGAGGCACAATGAGGTGTTTTAAAGAAGTTTGAGAACTTAGAAACAAAAAAAATCAGTTAATCCAAAATGGTCACCATGGCAGTGTTTTGGCACAAAACAAACAAACTTTAAAACGCTTCAGGGCTGACCACAAACAACTAAAAATAGGATTTTAGGGGGAGGGGAGGAGGACAAAACCCTAGCTGCAGAAAGTCAACACAGTTTCTCAGAACTCATCACCCCCTCCAATTTTCCCCATAGGTTGTCACAGTCTGTACTCAGAGGCCACCTGCAAGAGAAAGGTACTGCAGTCTACTTCATGAATGAAAGATTAGGTTTATACCTTCGATAATCTTGTTAGTCCCTGGAGGATTCCATACGCTAGTTGTTCAATCCCAACCCGCAGTCCGGGTGTTGTAGAAATAATATTTTTTCAGAACACATGCTGCACTCCCTCTAGTGGCAGAAACATTCAGTCCCAAAGCCAAACACCTACCTGTAAATCCAGGATAAAAGGGGTACAGGGGAAATTCCTAGCAACACAAGCAACTCATGAACTGGTTTGCTCTGCAAAATATTAAGTAATAAACAGGCACAAAGGCAACTCAGATAAAAACAATGAGGAATAATGCAGTACTAACCTGTGTGCAACGAACACCCCAAGAAAGACCTTTGGTAATATGTATACTCACAGAAACTCCCTACAAGATCTGGCAACTGGCTGGAAAATCTTCAACCCTGCAATGAGAGTACCTAAGGCAGAAAGGAGCAGGTTATTCCATACAACTGAGTAAATACAGAGAGGGCGGGTCATATGGAATCCTTCAGGGACTAACAGAAAGAAGATTATTGAAGGTAAAAACCTAATCTTCCATTCTGTTATGTCCCTTCCGGATTCCATACGCTAAGTGACATACCAAAGCCATGGAAGCTAGGGAGGGACAGAAGAGCCTGCCCACAAAACTGAGGTCCCGAAAAATGGCAGAACATGCCACCACATCCATTTCAGAAAAACTGATAAAAGTATGAAGAAATGACCAAGAGCTGCCCTGCAAATTTCATCAGGATGAATTGTGCAAGATACTACCAACACCGCAGAAATCCTTCCCGTTGAGTGCTGTAAGCAAAATCAGCAGCTGCGCAATGTGGGTGATGGAAGTTGCGGAAATGACCCTTCAAATCCACTGGGCGATTGAGGACTTGGATGCCAGCCTACCATGGCAAGGTGCCACAGTGACAACAAAAAAGAGAGCAGACAGCCCTGAACTCAGTTATCTTTTCCAAATAAAGAAGTAAGATCCTCAGGACATCTGATTTGCAGAAGATTCGAGCTTTGCACTCCAAACCTGTCGTATGAAATTCAGGCAATCTAATCTCCTGATTGACTCAAAAAGCCAAGGCCACCGTCAAGGAATGTACAGTATGGAGGAAAACACCCAAGTATATCAACTGAAAAAAAGGTTCTCTGCACGAAAGAATAGAAACTCCAAAATACACCGTGCTAAGACAACGATGACCAGAAAAACCCATCGTGAATGTCAGATCCAGAAGAAATACATCCTATAGTAGTTCAAAGGAAGACTTTTCAAGGTCCTGTAAAACGATGTTAACAGTCCATGAAGGGAAAAGACAACGCAAGGGAGGACACGGATAAAGCATCCTCCTCATATCTGAAAGCAGTTACTTACCGTTAGGTGTTATCCAGGGACAGCAGGCAGATATTCTCACATGTGGGTGACGTCATCCATGGAGCCCTGGTACGGACAGCTTAAAAAGTGCATAGCCACTTTAAGAACTTGAGAAAGTTCACGAATTGCCCGCACCATGCATGTGCAAGTGCCTTCCCACCCGACATAGGCTCGCGGCTCCTCAATTCCTTAAGCAAGCTAAGAAGCCAACCAGGGGAGGTGGGTGGGTTGTGAGAATATCTGCCTGCGGTCCCTGGATAACACCTGTGTAACTGTTTTAACCCAGGACAAGCAGGTAGCATATTCCCACATGTAGCTTACTAGAATGGGATGGAGGGTGTGTTGGCCATTAGGAAAATAAATTTTACAAGACAGCTTGGCCAAAGTGACCATCCCATCTGGAATAAGATTCCAGACAGTAGTGTGATGTGATTGTATGAACTGAGGTCCAAATAGCAGCTTTACAGATTTCTTGAATAGGAGTTGAGCGAAGGAAAGCAACTGAAGATGGCTCAGACTTTATGGGCTGTGGCACGACTCCACAGTTGCAGCCCAGCCTGAGAATAACAGAAGGTGATACAAGTCGCTAACCATGTAGATATAGTTCTCTTGGATACAGAACGTCCCAACTTGTTAGGATCAAAGGAGTCGAAAAGTTGAGGAGATGCTCTATGTGGCTGAATTCTGTGTAAGTAGTAAGTAAAGGCTTGTTTGCAGTTGAGAGTTTCTCCAGGATGAGAATGAGGCTTAGGAAAGAACACTGGAAGTATGATAGATTGATTGAGATGAAATTCAGTGACTACTTTTGGAAGGAACTTTGGATGGGTGCGAAGCACAACTTTGTCATGACGAAGCACTGTGAATGGTGGATCCACCACTAGTGCTAAGTTCACTTACTCTTTGAGCAGAAGTAAGGGAGATGAGAAAAACCACTTTCCATGTGAGGTATTTCAGATGAGCCGTAGACATTGGTTCAAAAGGAGGCTTCATAAGTCTAGAGAGAACAACATTGAGATCCCAAAGTACTGGAGCTGGTTTGATACTGAAAAGTCCTTTCATGAATCTGGACACAAGAGGATGAACAGTTAGAGGTTTACCATCAACTGGGCTGTGAAAAGCATTGATAGCACTGAGATGAATCAAATCGGTCTTGAGGCCTTAACTGGATAAATGTAGATAATCCAATACTGCAGATATAGAGGTGGAGATATCATGATGATGATGATGAATACACCAAGTGGAAAACCGTGTCCATTTCTACTGGTAACACTGCTATGTAGACGGTTTTCTTAACGCTTCTAAGATAAGTCTGACTGGATGAGAAAGATGCACCCCAGCCAATGTCAGCCCAAGAGGTATCAAGCTGTCAGATATAACAACTGAAGAATGGGATGCAGAAGAGATCCACAACTCTGCGTGAGAAGAGATGGAAAAACTTGACAAAGCATTGGTTCCTTGACACTGAGTTGAAGTAGAAGTGAGAACCAGGGTTGCCTGGGCCACCGAGGAGCTATAAGAATCATGGTGGCCGATTCTTGTTTGAACTTGACAAGCATCTTGAGGATGACAGGGTTTGGAGGAAATGCATAATGAAACTTATGTGTCCAATTCAGAAGAAACACGTCCGGTTCCCGACCTTGGGGGAAGTACTGCCTGGAGTAAAATTAGGGCAGCTTGTGATTGTGGGGGGACGCAAACAAGTCTGAGGAGTCTCCCAAGGAGAGAATATGTGATGCAGAACTGCTGAGGGTTGAAAGAGGACTCTCTTGGAGGATGATCTGGAGGCATAGTGATGAAGTGAAGAGAGTATCCCTCTCGAATGACTTTTAGAACCCAGAGATTTGTAGTTATTAATTTCCAATGATGATAATACAATTGTAGCCGACCTCCGATTAGTTGGTGAAGAGATCGGGAAAGAGGAACAGCGGCTATGCTCTCTAGAAGCTCGTCAAAATGACTGAAAAGGCTTTGAAGGAGCTGCAGACTGAGCTTTCTGAGGGGCTGTTGCTTTTGCTGCTGCGGTCTAGAAGCAGCTGGTTTTGAAAAAAATGCCTTTGATATGAAGAAGGCTTACAAGATTTAGAAGTTGAAGGCTTAGGCTTAGATTTAACCAAAGCATCCCAATGTTTTTCATGGTCAGTAAGCTTTTGTGAAGTGTTTTCAACAGAGTCACCAAAAAGCTCATTTCCTAAGCAGGGAATGTTAGCTAATCTGTTCTGAAGATTGATATCTATATCTGAACTTTTAGCCATGTGAGACGTCTCATGGCTGCTGATATAGATGAGGCTCTGGAAGTTAATTCAAATGCATCATAAGCAGATCTTGCTATATACCTTCTAGCTAAGGTAAGGGTACGAAAGATATGATGAAATTCTTGCAGATGTTGAGAAGGAATGTATCTATCAAAAGAAGGCAATTTCCGAACTAGATGCTTGATATAGCAGGATATAAAAAATTGTAATTTAATACTCTGTTCGCTAATATGGAATTTTGGTACAGGCGACGTCCAAATTTGTCCATAGTGAGCCCTTCATGCCCTGGTGGCACTGAGGCATAGACTCTTGATGGAGTAGATTTTTTCAAAGTCGACTCTACTACCAGGGACTGGTGCTGAAGCTGTGGTTTCTCAAAACCCAGAGAATTATTTTATATATATATATATAAAGAGTCCAATTTTCTAAAAGCCACTGTAATGGTGAAGGGTGCATTTCCCAATTCTTATGAAGAGTCTCTTTGAGAATTCCATGTAATTGTAATCTGACAAGTTCTTTAGGAGACTTATTATAATCTAAGGCCTCCAACTCTTTCAGTAGGACATTTAGCCCTTGGTGGAGACTTCTGTGAAGACTTTTCCAAGGAAGTGTCATAAGCCACCGCTATCGACTCAGACAAATCCTCAACTGAATAAGACTAAGTCAGAGTCATAAAAGGGCTTTGGTGAAGGAGTGCATCAAGAAGATCGATACTTATGTAGAGTCCAGTGCTGATCTGTAGACGATGATATGACATGAAGCTTTTTTTCTTTGAAGAACGTGAGGGAGAGCAATGTTTTCTTTTGGAAGCATGTGAGGAGGAACGATGCTTACTGGCCTTAGAGCGTCGAGAAAGAGGAGGAACGACAACATCTTGAACTGGATCGATGCCTCAATGGAGAACTGGACCTGCGTTGTCTAGGCGTGGAACGTCGATGCCATTCCAGAGAACCAGATCTAATAGACTTATGCTGAGGCTGGGCCCGGTACCAAGGGAGTTGATACTGGAGTGATTCTTGATAACACACTATCCTTTAAATCTCAGATCAGCTTTGTGATACAAAAATGTTTCTTTAAACTAAAAATGATCAGATCACTCAAACCACTACTTAACCCCAATTCAATCAACATTCTTACCTATTCACTAGTAATTTCAACCTTAAATTATTGCAATTTACATTACCAGGGCATCACTCAAAAAGAGATCAGGAAATTACAAGTCATTCAAAATAATGCTGTAAAAATCATTTTAATGCTAAAAAATTTGACCATGTGACACCTTTCCTCAGAAAAACTCACTGGCTACCTATTTCACATAGGATTACTTTTAAAATACTACTTGCTTGCTTTCAAAGTACAATCTAATCACATTCCATCCTTTATAGATAGGTTGCTAATCCCATATGATTCACATAGGACACTACGCTCTTCCCAACAATATCTTTTAGCGGTTCCTTCAGTTCGTAAATTATTCCATGATACAACATGTAAAACAATCTTCTCTGTTACTGTACCCACAATGTGGAACGCTTTACCTCTGACCCTGAGACAAGAACAGAATCTCAACAACTTTAAATCTAATCTTACATTTCTTTTCAGAGATGCTTTTGAGATTTATACTTAATTCTTTTTTTTTTTTTAATTCAAAAACCTCAGGCCTTACATTAAAGATCCCTTTTTCTCCTTTTGCCTCCCCTTTCTTTTATTTTAAGCAATGTATCCTCCCCATTTGCCCATGTGTATCATGTTATGTCTGTATTGTAACTGTGAATTTGTTTCCTTTATTTTTATATTTTTAAAACTTTTTAATACTTTGTATAAATTGGAACCACTTTGCTAATAAAAGCGGTATATCAAGACTCGAATAAACTTGAAAGCATCACTCAACTTTGCTTGGAAAGGCGCATAGAGCTTTTCACAAAAGGAAAGTACCGGTACCTCTGGCTTATCTGCCAGTACCATCAGTGCAATGGCTTGCCTCAGAGAAGGTGACCTCAATGAGGATACACACCTCAATATTGAGGCAAGCCTTGTTGCTGCTTGGTCAGCATCAAGAGACTTGATGCTAGAATAATCTGCAACACCGGTTGGGAAGCTGGTAGCTTAGCTGGCTTACCGGACAGAGCGAGGTCTCCTGACGCCGGTGTCGATGTCAAAGTCTTCGATGTTGAAGGTTGCGATGTCTTCTTGGTGTCCATGCTTGTCCTGAACAACTTCTCTAATTGAAGTTTGCGGCTCTTGATGGAACATTTCTGCAGGGTAGAACACTGAGCGCAGGATTCTCCCGGTGTTCAGGCCCAAGGCACTGCAAGCACCAACTGTGTGGGCCAGTGATAGAAACTGGCCTTTGGCACCTACAGCACTTTTTGAAGCCAGTTAGTGGCCTGGACATGAACAGAAAGACATCAGCCAAATCCAATAAGATTCCAGACAGTAGTGTGATGTGAATGTGTGAACTGAGGACCAAGTAGCAGCTTTATAGATTTCATCAATAAGAGTGGAGTGAAGGAAAGCAACTGAAGCTGCCATAGCTCTGACTTTGTGGGATGTGACACGACTCCCCAGTTGTAGCTGTCTGAGCATAACAGGAGATACAAGAGGCCAACCATGTGGAAATTGTTCTTTTGGATACTGGCTGTTTGGATCAAGAGACAAAAAGTTGAGGATATGTTCTATGAGATTGAGTTCTCTGCAAATAGGCCAATGCTGGTTTGTAGTCCAGAGTGTGAAGAGCTGCTTCTTTAGCTCAAAGGAGCCATGTGCTATTCATGTCTAAAAGGGATCCGTTTCAGAGGTCCATTCTTCAAACCTGCCTCTTTTTAACGCACTGGGACTATATTTGATTTAGTGAGAAGTGACTGCAGTGCCGGTTCCTGAAGAAGGAGGGGGGGGTGTCGGTGGGCCTCTGAAACAGAGCCCCGTTGGACACAAATAGCACGCAGCTCCTTTGAGCATATTCTACTCCTTTCTGAGAGAGAGGTTTTCATGCTTGTTCTTGGGTTTTCAGCATGATTATTTTTTAGGCTTGTATGAACTCTGGTCGCTGTGCACCTCCGAATAAGGGGACAGAGACAGCTTGAATTTTAAAGTTTTCATTTTATTTCACTGCTTAGCACATTATTTTGGTGCACTTTATTACAAAATTGTGGTTTAGTCATGGGATGTTTCACAGGTAATACCTTTTTTGGGTTTACTTGTGGCAGCTGTGCATATAGGGGTTGTAATCTCCCCAATTGTGAGCTGTGGAACTAAGGACTTTTCCCACTTTCACTAATAATTTAGATTAAGATTCATTCGACTGTCTCTTCCCTCCTATTCTCCTATGGTCAGGGGAGACTTTTTTGTCTCCAATATTAGTCTGACAGGCTGAGAAAGATGAAGATCAGCCGATGTTAAGCCGAGAGGTACCAAGCTATCAGGTGTAACGCTACAAGATTGGGATGCAGAAGAGATCCGTGATTTTGTGTGAGAAGAGATGGGAAAATTTGAAGAGGTATTAGTTCCCTTCATACTGAGTTGGAGTAACAGAGAAAACCAGGGTTTTCTGGACCACTGAGGAGCTATAAGGATCATGGTGGCTGATTCCTGCTTGAGCATGACAAGCGATTTGAGAATGAAGGATTGGAGGAAAAGCATAGAGAAAATTGTGGGCCCAATCCAGTAGAAAAACATCCACTTCCAAATGGTGAGAAGAGTATTGTCAGGAGCAAATCTGGGGAAGTCTGTAATTGGGGGTGTGGGGGTGGGAAGGGGGGACGCAAACAAGTCTACCTGAGAAAATATGGGACACTGAACTGCAGAGTTGAGTGTCCACTTGTGTGGTTGAAGAAACCTGCTGAGCCTGTCTGCAAGAGAATTTTGATCCCCTTTAATTTATATTGATTTCAGGAATATATTACGAGCAATGGCCCAGTTCCAAATCTTCTGGGCCTCCTGACAAAGATGGAAGGATCCCGTGCCTCCTTGTTTATGCAATACATCTCAACCTGATTGTGTGGATGACAGTGTTGATCATAATGTGCTGAAAAGCTTTGAGAGCATTATAGATTGCTCTGAGTTCCAACAGATTTATATAACAAAGGCGGTCTTGGGCAGACCAGTGACCTTGCGTGTGAAGACTGTCCAGATGAGCCCCCAAACAAAGGTAGATGAGTCTGTTGTCAGAATGTTCTGCAGAGAGGAGCAGGGCCGCCATCAGAAATTTCTGGGCCCCTTACTGAGCAATCCTATTGGGCCCCCCACGCCCCCCTTCCCCCCCCCCCGACGCCCCCCTCTTCTTCCATGGGCCGAATACACACATACTTTTCTGCTAATGCTCCACCTAAGCCAGTCCCTTAAAATCTTCTCACGTCCATTGAGTGATTTGGCATAGAGGAGATATTCATAAAAAGAACGTCCGTCAAGATCTTTACTCATAGACTGTGCCATTTGCTTTAAATCATCTACCATCATTAATCCAAATTGCACAATTCTTTCTCTGTCTTTGTCCTGAATGACATCTGGCCACATTGCTGGATCCTTCCATTCAACAAATTTATGAGCAGGCGCGGAGAACGCATTTTTAAACAAATGTAGTTTATCCTTGTACTCCTTATGTAATTTTAATCATCTATGGATATGTTTGTATGTTTATTGTTCAAATGGTTTTATTTATTTCCCCAAATTTATTTTTGTTATACGCATTGAAAATATTTGATATTGCGTTTAAATCAAAATCTCAATAAACTTGAAACGAGTGCCCGTGAGATTGTGGGAGGGTTAAATACTCAAAACTTAGAAGAATAACAATTTACTTAAAGTTTTTGCTACGCCAGCTTTCTGGTATCTTTACATACAGTGGCGTACATAGCATATGTAACACCCGGGGCCCATCATTTTTTGGCACCCCCCCATCTGTAAGAAAAACATGATTTTTAGTAACAAACCTCACGTCACACATGAGTACCTAGGAAAAGGCAGCATCTTACATATTGCAGTGAGCAGTACATCAATACACCCATTGTAAAACTAAACAAGCCAGACCAGCATAGATCAATCCTACACCGTCAATCCTAACAGAAAACCATGTCTTTCGAACACACAGAACACAGAAAACACCTTCGCCTAGTATGGAATATGTCATCACAAACTAACCCCTCACTCTTTTACAAAACTGTAGTGTGGATTTTAGCCACAGTGGTAACAGCCCTGACGCTCATAGAATTCTGAGCATCAGAGCTGCTACCACCACGGCTGGCGCTAAAAAACGCTCCACAGTTTTGTAAAAGGGGGGATAAAATAGAAATACACAGTTTCAACGCTCTAGCTCAGAGGTGCCCAAACTTTTTGAGCTTGTGAGCTACTTTAAAATGACCAAGTCAAAATGATCTACCAACAATAAAATTAAAAAACACAAAGCACACTATACGCTGAGAAAATGTTAATTATCATTCCTATTCTGGGTTTTTTTTCAAAGAGGTCAAGGCAGATGACTCTATGCATTGTCACCTCAGTAACAACCATACAAAAATAGACAAATATACCCTCCATCCTTTTTATTAAACCACAATAGCAGTTTTTAGCGCAGGGAGCTGCGCTGAATGCCCAGCGCTGCTCTTGACGCTCATAGGCTCCCTGCGCTAAAAACCACTATTGCGGTTTAGTAAAAGGGGACCATATTGTAAAATATAGACAGCAGATATAAATTCAGAACTATGCATAGTAAGTGAAGGGAAGTTTTCATCTCTGGGAATTTACCCAGTTAACTATTAAGTTATTTGGGAAAATTCCTTTGAAAACTGTGGTAATACTGCCTCCACTTTGCTAAATTTAAAATAAAATCATTTTTCCTATCTTTGGCGATTTCATGAGTCTCTGGTTGCACTTTCTTCTTCTGACTGTGCATCCAATCTTTCTTCCCTTCTTTCAGCCTGTATGCTTCCTCTCCTCCACACCTCATTCCCTCCCCTAACTTTTTCTTCCTCTCTTCATGCCCCCTTTCTTTTTTTCTGTTTCTCTTCTTTCCTTCTGTTTCCCTGCCTGCCCCCTTTCTTTCTTTCTCCCTGCCGTTCCCCAAGCCACTGCCACTGCTGCTGCCATCAGGGAACAGGACCCACCAATGGATAACAGGCCCCAAAGTCGACGCCGACGCATGCTCTCCCTGCTTCGGGCCGACCAGCATTCCTCTCCCCGACGTCAATTCTGCCGTTGGAGAGGAAGTTCTGCCCATCCAGGCAGCGATTGGCTGGCCCGAACTTCCTCTCTGACTGCAGAATTGACGTCGGGGAGAGGAAGACTGATCGGCCCGATAGATTAGATCGCCAAGACAAAGTGAGTCCTGGGTGATCGACTCACTTTGCCTTGGCAAGCTACTGGCGCCCCTGCCTTAAAACACTGCCTAGGACCCTGGGGGAGCCCGGGCCCCCTGTCAGCTCCGGGCCCCTGAATGCAGGACTGGTAGTACTGCCCTGATGGCGGCCCTGGAGAGGAGTATGGAACAATCCTCTGGACAGATTGGAAGAGTTCATCCACCACTGCAACGATTGTTGAAGTGAAGGAATGACTAATGTGTTGAGAGAGGGTCGAATGCTTGAGACCACTGAGATGCGAGAGACCATTGAGGTATCCTGAGATGAAGCCTCACAAACAGAGTAACATGCACTGTGGAAGCCATGTGACCCAGGAGTACCATCATTTGTCTGGCTGAGATTGATGGCAGATGAGAATTCTGATTGTAAAGCTGAATCAACAAGGGTTAGCCTCTTCACCCACTTTGCCCTCTCCTACTCACAATGACGCTGTGGTGTAAACCAAATAAACAAAAGATTTTTCCTCTCTCTGCTAAATCCTAGCTCACGTTCGCGATCTAACACCAGCTGACAGGATACACATTTCAAATCTGATATATAGTAATCACAAAACAGAAAATAAAATTTTTTTCTACCTTTTGTTGTCTGGTCATTATTCAAATCATGTTGGTCCCAGGCTCTGGTTGTCTTCTGATCAGGGTCTCCTTCTTTCTCTGTGTTAAACATCCTTCTTCCATCTCTGTCCTCCCCTTCCCTGGAAGTCTGGCATCTTTCCTTTTTTTCATCTCCATCCTCGCAGCTGCAGCGATGGACTCCACCATCTCTCCTTTTCTCAAGTACCCTTTCATTCAGCATCTCTCCCTCCTTCCCCACCATCCCAGGATCTACGAGCTCTCCCTTTCTCTTCCCAACTACCCTCCTATCCAGTATCTCTATACCCAACCCCCTCCCCGTGTCCAACTTCTCTCCCTTTCTGTTCTTTCTGTCCCTAAATTCCATTGTCCACCATCTCCTTCTCTCTCCTGTTTTTAGAACTATTATTTCTTCCTTCCCTCCCTCCCCTCGTCTCTTTGAAATCCTCCTCCCTGTACTTCTACACCAGGGTCCCCTCCCCCTGAAGGCCTGCATACCTCCCCCTGAAGGCCTGCTCCCTGAAGGCATATTCCCCCAGCTTCCCTCCTGGCCTAATTACGGCAGCGGAACAGCCTGCAGAGAGGACTGCCGGTGTTTTAGCAATCCTTGCAGGCTACCATCGGCCTCCACAGATGTCGTTCCCTCTGCCACGGTCCTGCCCCTCCCCTGACGTCAGGGGCAGGATCGTGGCAGAGGGAATGACAGCTGTGGAAGCCGATGGCAGCCTGCAAGGATCATTAAAGCACCTTCGATCCTCTCTGCAGGCTGCCCGTAATTTTGGTAAGATGATGAATGGAGAAAGATGGGATGGAGCAGAGTATAAATCAGCATTTTAAACAGGTTTTCTGAGAATCAGAGTGAGCTCAGCTATAGCTGTATCCACTTTCATCCTCTGTCTGCCACCACGGATGCTTTTTTCATCAGTGTCTGAATCCTTGCTGCTTTGATAAATACAGGAACATCATTGACATGTACCATGTGCATGGGCTTGAATGGTGCTGTGTATCCACTGAGGAGGTAAGAGCGGGAAGACAGGGGGGGGTCTTCCCCTAAAGCAGGAGCGGCAGCGGCCGTCCAGCAAGAGGCAGCGCTGCCGCTCCTGCTTTAGGGGGCGAGGATCAGTCACCAAATCAGGATGACAATTTTTTTTTTAAACCCCGAATTGATTCGAATCAATTCACTCAAAGTGAATTGATTCGAATCTGAAATCGGGCAGCACTAGCCACTACCACCAGGCGCTTGGTGAATACTCTGGAAGAGGATGCAAGACCAAAGGGTAGTACTTTATATTGATAATGGTGTTGAGCCATCTGAAACTGGAGGAATCGCCTGGAGGCCAGATGCACTGGAATGTTAGTATAGGCTTCTTTTATATCCAGAGAGCATAGCCAATCGTTGCAACCTAAAAGGGGATATAAAGTTGCCAGGGATAACATCTAAAACTTTTCCTTCACCAGAAACTTGAGGCCTCTGAGATCCAAAATTAGACGAAGACCACCAGTCTTCTTCGGAACAAGAAAATATCACGAGTAAAATCCACGGAACCTCTGACCTGGAGGAACCTTCTCGATGGCACTGAGAACGGAATTCTATTTCCTGAAGAAGGAATATCTGCTGAGGGTGAGACTATTGGAGAATGATCTGGAAGAATGTTAGTAAAGTGAAGAGAGTATCCCTCTCAAATCTAATCTAATCTAATGCTTAGTTTTGTATACCGAGACTTCAATCCACGAAAGCTCGATTTGGTTTACACTGATTAAGTTAGGTCAATAAGGGCATATAGAGAATTATCAAGAAAGATTAGTTTCCAAAATGTTTAGTAAACAGAATGGTTTTCAAAGACTTATGAAGAAAGGGAAGGGAACCAGAACTTCTTAAGCGAAGTGGAAGGTCGTTGCAAAGTCGAGTAAACTTAAGACAGAGATTGACCAAGAGTCTTGATTCTTTTAATACCTTTACTAAATGGACATGACAGCTTGAATTATTGATCACCCCTTGCAAAAGAGGGGAGTAAAAATACCACAGAGGATTTTAAAAGTGACACAGAGTTCTGTGGTAATCAGTTCCCAGCAAGGGTAAAACAGTTGAAGCCATCTTCTGATGGGTTGAGGGAGAGGCTGGGATAAAGGGACAGCGGCTATGCTTTCTAGAAGCACATCAAAAAGACTGAGCAGGCTTCTATGGAGCTGCAACCTGGGTTTTCTGAGGATGCTTTTGCTGCTGCTGCTGTGGTCTAGTGGGAGCAATAGGTTTAGATGAAAAAAAACCTTAGATAGGAAGACTTAAAAGATTTGAAAGTTGAAGGCTTAGACTTGGACTTCACTAAGGCATCCCAATGCTTTTCATGATCAGTCAGTTTTTGAGTGGCATTTTTCAATAGGGTCACCAAAGAGCTCATCACCCAAGCAGGGAATGTTATAGCCCATCTATCTTGGAGGTTGATATCTGTATCACAGACTCTGAGCCATGCTAAACATCTCATTGCCACCGATATAACCGAGGCTCTGGAAGACAATCTGAAGGCATTTTAAGCTGATCTTGCCATATACCTTCTAGCCAGGGCAAGACTGTGAGAGAAGTGATAAAAATCCTGTAATTGCTTTGAAGGGATGTATCAAAAGAAGACAATTTCTTAACCAGATGCTTGACATAGAATGAAATATAGAAATTGTAGTTGAGGACTATTAGCCAACATGGTGTTTTGGTATAGGCAAAGACCAAATTGCCCATAGTGCGCCACTCTTGTCCTGGGGGCACTGAGGCATAAACTCTGGATGGAGTAGATTTTTTCCAAAGTCGACTCTATCACCAGGGAGTGATGCTGAAGTTGTGATTTATTAAAACTAGAAGAAATGGTTTTGTATATAGAATAAACACCAAAAAGTCCAACAGGACAGAGAACCCACAGGTATAAAACAGTACAAAAGGAAGTGGGAACATTCTACTTTGTATAGAGAGTCCAATTTTCTGGGAGCCACAGTAATAGTAAGCGGGGTTTCCTAGTTCTTATGAAGAGTCTCCTTGAGAATACCATGTAATGGTAGACGAAGAAGTGGCTCATCATAGTCCAAAGCCTCTAAATATTCAGTACTTTGAGCAGAATTGGCTTCTAATTTTACTGGAAGCTCTTTGCCCAATAAATTTTGTGAAAGAGAGTCTTTGTGAAAGAGACTTAGCTCTTTGTGAAGACTTCTGAGGAGACTTTTTAGAAGTAGTGTCATAAGCCTCAGTAGCAGACTCAGAGACATCATCCGCTGAGACTGGCTGTAAGTTTGAGTCATAAAAGTCTTTTGGCAAAGGAGTGTGTCGGAATCGATGATGTCGAGACCAGTGCCGATCTGATGAAAATGTATGGTGTGATTTCCTTTTACGCTTAGAAGAGAGGGAAGGAGAGCGGTGCTTACGCTGCTAAGTAGTTGAGGATGAATGAAGCTGAGCAGATTTGGATCATCGAGAGGATGATGAATGCTGATGTCTTGAAGAACTGGATAGACACCATGAGGAAGAACGTCGATGAGATACACTGCTTTTATGTGTAGAACATCCACGTGGTACCGGATATCCAATATCAGTACCGCAGGACCTAGTAGCCTTATGCTCAGGCTATGCCGGTACCGATGGAGCCAGTGTTGGAGCAAGAAGCTTGAACATGCCACTAACTTGGAAAAACGCTTTGAGCTTCTTACAGTATGAAAGCACTGGTACCGATTGGTGTTCTGCCGATTCAATTGGTGCTCTGTCTGATCTCAGCGATAGTGACCATGAAGATTATGCACACCTCGACGTAATAGCGGTTGTCCCTTGGTTGGCATCATGGGACTCGATGCAAGTGATTTGCAAGACCTGTTGGGAAGCTGGCAGCTTTTTAGTTGGCTTACCCGATTGAGCGATATCTCCCGAAGCCGACGTTTTTGATGTTGGAAGGTTGCGATGTAATTTCAGTGTCCATACTGGTGTCGAACAATTTTTCTTATTGAAGCCTTCGACTTTTAATTGTACATTTTTGAGAGGTAAAACACCGCGCACAGAATTCGACACGGTGTTCAGGGCCAAGGGACTGCAAACACCAACTCTGTGGATCAGTGATGTAAATCTGCCGTTGGCACCTGCAACACTTCTTAAAACCAGTTAACGGCTGGGACATCAATGAAAAAAATGCCTCAGCCAAACTGAATTCAGTAGCTGAAGAAAAGGACAAAGCCCACAAGGAGAGAACAGTGAGGAAAATGCCCTCAACTCTAGTGAAGTTTTAAAAAAAAACTCAAATAAAACATATATAATACAAGCAGAAAAAATACTACTAAAAAAATACGCACGAGTGGGAAGGCAAAAGCAAAATAACTGAACAACGTTCAAAAACACGACTTCTTAGCTCCATGGAAAACTAAGACCTGAGGTACCACAAGCCTACTTTGGACGGGAAGGCACTTGCGCATATGCGGTGAGGGCTATCGCGAACCTTCTAAAAATCTTAAAGTGGCGATGCACTTTTGAAGTGTCCATACCAGGGCTCCATAGATGTGAGAATATGTGCCTGCTTGTTCTGGGATAAAATAATATTTTGTATCATAACAGCATCCTGCAATCCTTCTAGACCTGAAACTTCACTCCCTAGCACTAAGGAGAGCTGCGTGCTGGAAACCTGCACCACAGCAGAATCTACTGCAGGCTATTCAGACCTGCTAAAGAGCAGAATTCAGTTGATAAAGTGAAGACACAGCTGTAGCAGATCAGAAAACGTCTGGGGATCATATTGTTCTGAAACCTGTCCCAGGATCTGTGGATGGAATGGAAAAGGCACAGAACAGAACAGGACCGAAGAAGGAAAGTGAAAAATCCAAATGGAGCTCTTTCAGAACATCAGCCATAAAAAGGTGGACAGAAGCAAGCTGAAAATGCGAAGGAGCAGAATCTCCAAATCCAGAAGAATTAGTTATACCATCTTATCATATGTTTCAAGGCGGTTGTACAATAAAAACAGGGATTATACAAATAATTAGCAAAATGGCTAAATAGTGACAACAAAGACAAGACTGATGAAACAGAACTAAACAAACTGGCACAAGAGGAACAGGGAGAACAATATAATAAAAGGAAAGAATGGAAAACAGGAAAATACAAAAGGACGGAGTAACAGAATGTAGGTTCAAAAGGAATAGACTAAGTAAAGTTTAAAACATCCTTAAAAGGACGATCAAACTTGGAAAGCATCTTTAAAAAGGAACGTTTTAAGGGAAGACTTAAATTTATCCAGGGTTGTTGTCTCTCTTAAAGAGTTCGGAACTGAGTTCCAGAGGGAGGGGGCGACGACTGAGAAGATATAATTTCTCTTAGTATTAATATGTCTTAGTGACGGGATTGCTAACAGGTTTTGGCCAGAGGTACGAAGGGTGCGCAGTGAGGAGTAAGGAATCAAAAATCTGTTGATAAATTCTAGTTGCCCTGTTTTTCTTGTTTTAAATGTCAACAATAGGGTTTTATAAGTAATACGGTGATCAATAGGGAGCCAGTGAGCTTTGGTCAAATTTTTTTGCCTTGAAGATTATTTTAACAGCAGTCTCAGCAAAGGCATCAGCCAAATCCAAATTAAATACAGTGGCAGGAGACAGAACAGAAAATCTGAATGGTCAGACAAGATAGCTCCTGAAAGAAAGCTTTGCCACAGATGCCATAGACTGAGAAAACCCATCGGCTAAGTCAACCAAGTGGGGTCTGAGAAAACGCCGTTTAGAGGAGCCAAATAAAATCCAGTGATAAGGCCCATTCCGCAACCATTGCAGGGCATTGTTGAGGTACATGCTGTGTGTCAAGAGTCCCCAGACATGGAATGGAGGCGAATTGTGCTAGACTCCTGAACGGCCCCTGGGTGAGATTTTCTTTGAAAGGCATGGACCCAGGCTGGCTCCCCAGACAAGAGGACACAGAGGAGGCAAAGTCTGAAGCTCCCACCCCCTGTTTCGCTATGGAATGCGTTTCAAATTCGCTGATCCGGTGCTCATCCGGTGCAATCAATATCATCTGGCATAATCAATATACAAATCCAATAGAAATGGGGCTGGGGAGTCCATCCCAATCGATTTTGAGTCAAACTGAGGGGTTTTTGAAGAATTTAAAGTTAGAAAAAAAAAAACCAAACTTAAAATCCAAGATGGCCACTATCACGAATTTGCACCAAAAATGGAAAAAACAACGAAACATCTGAAAATAAAGATTAATGATTTGGGATCTGGGGAGGTAGGGGACCTGAACTTTACTCACAGAAACTGTGAAAAATGGGTTTTAAAACATTTTCCAAGCCACCCCTGAAGTTCCCATAGGAAACGATGGAGTTACTCACAGACTCTGTAGTGCCTTCTGCTTGTCAGCATTTTTCAAAAGATGAATGGAGAAAAAAAGGACTTTTCTGCCTCAGAATAGCTTCAAATGCCCAGGAATGGAGATCTTCGGACTGTCAGCCGGCCAGAGACTAACCCCAACTTACACCCCCACGGATCCTCTACCATGCTGTCAGGGGCAGGAAAGGCAGTCTGCACCCTGAAACCCAGACGCAATGAGCCTGCGCTAGAAACCTGTGACTGTGGGGTCACCACCAGCCAGCAAACTCCACGGGAGGGATCCCGAGTACTTCCAGAAGGTGGCACACATCAGGCTGCTTCACAGATCTACCTGAGTTTTATGTGAAACTGCAGTCCGGCTCCACAGGACTGCGTCTTTTTCTCTAACAGCAGACCATTGGGGGGAGGGTTCTCAAGGCACTGAAGCCACCGAAAAATGAAGTTTAAGCAAACTTTAATCAAAAAAATAAGAAATAGAAGCACAGCAAGAGCAAAAGATTTCTGCCCAGACTGCTTGCAGACACTGAAACTGTTTCTATCACTAGGAGTGCAGCATGTGTTCTGAAAAGATGTTAATTCTGCAACACTTGAACTGTGAGTTGGGATTAAACACCTAGCGTATAGAATCCTGAAGGGACGTAACAGAAAGAGTAACTGGATCTGGAGGGATATTATGCCTAAATCCACCAGTCAGCTGTCACACCGAGATCTTCGGGCTGCCAGTTGGACCTTATTCTGAATGTATCTCCACCCCTGGGCTACAACGAATGCCAAGAGGAGAGGGGGCGGGGACGGACTGCAGCTGGCTCCGTAAGTGCTCTGAAGGATGCTATTGATGCCCAATTGTCTGCGCTCAAGTTCCAGACTAAGTCAGGGAAATGAGAAAATGCTGAGGACCTGGAACCGAAACTCCACAAATATTCAGCAGGCTGGTTGTGCAGGTCCCCAAAGGATTCACCTGTCAGCTGCAAAGTCTGATCCGTTCCAAGCAGACATAGCAGGTCCTGGAGCTGCGTAAAAACTGAGCAACTGAAAAAAAAAAAATTAAACCACCATATAATAAAGATCTAAAGGGAGCAGATCAGAACACCTTCATGCTTACCTGCACAAGGAAGAACTGAAGGGGGAAGCAGAGACAAGGGAGGAGCTGAAAAGCTGTGATTGCCATTTTCTGCAGTATGTTCACGAGCACGCATGGATAACCCTACGGTTCAGCATATCATTCCTATTACACTGGAATAATGTTTTGGATCTCCATTTGATATCTATGGCCCTGGGTGTCAACAAAAATGATGACTCCTTTGGGTGGGAACTGGTTGCAATCCATTCCCGACTACCTCAATTATTACTTAAAATTGATTTTTAATATCAATGCATTCCCAGCATAGCTTCTGTTACCTTCAGAACCAGTGCTACTGAATCAAAGATGCCAATGATATTTTGTCACTGTTATTCACAATTTATGGTCGCTTTTGGTTCCTTGCACTTTGGCTCTGATAAACAATAACTCCTATAAGCTAATTCACTTTTCTTTGAAGTCCTTTACTTGTGAGGCTTTTAGTCTGTTCACTGCTTTGATCTTTTGTTAGGTAAAGTGGTAAAGTAAGTGATCTATTAAACAATTATGAATTCCTCGCTGTCATTTGAGAACACAAATAGTCCTGAGAGAATTCATGATCAAGCCCAAAACACAGCAAGCACAAATTGTAATTATGAATGCTGCACCACTGATATTTATTAGAGACACTCAAGGCTTTTTGGTAGAAAACTGAACTCCAAAATATCCAGGGTAGCATTTTCAGCAGTGTTCCCCAGTCTAAGCACAGGACCCAAGAGATGGTCAGACCTCCAGAGTATCAATGAATTGATGAGATGGTGCAGGGAGAAGGGTTTTATTTATGTTAGGAACTGGGCAACACTCTAGGGAAGGGAGAGCTTATTCCAGAAGGATGTACTCTACATTAACCAGGGTAGAAGCAGGCTGCTGAAATCAACATTTTAAAAAAGGAGAAAGAACAGCTTTTAACCTAAAAACTGGGAGAAGGCCAACAGTTGTTCAAAAGTGCATTCTTCAGAACAAGGTGTCTGAAGAATATCACTAAAAGGAAGACAGGACATCCTGATAGTAAGGTTGAAATAAAGGCCAAAGTAGACCAGATACCATTAAATAAAGGACAGACATGAAAGATTGCAATTTATCAACTGCTAAGCAACTGCTAAGTTGTTAATAGAAAAAAAAAAAAAGAGGAGAAATTAGGTTCTTACCTGCTAATTTTCTTTCTTTTAGACTCTCCAGATCGGTAGTTCACTGATGGGTAATAGCTCACCATGACCAGCAGGTGGAGACTGAGACAAAATTTTTTGGCTGTAATACAAGTAGCTATGCTTCCCCTAATATAACCAGTCTGCCGAATAGCTAAGCAGAACTAAAAAGTGCTAATTAGAACAGTAACAACACTGAACAGGAGTAACAACTAGCATGCAGCAATACTGTTGGAAATTGTATAGAAAAAGCCCATTTAGCAAATGTCCCCACAGCATGCCAGCTATGCCATAGCTGCTGTTCTTTAATCTCCCCGCACATAGAAAAATACTAGAACCCACAGAAAAAAAAAAAAAAAAAATCACACTCTTCATGCGAATCCCGCAAGAACAGACAGGGTGGGAACTGTACCGGTCTGGAGAGTCTAAAAGAAAGAAAATTAGCAGGTAAGAACCTAATTTCTCCTTCTTTAGCGCCTATTCATACCGATATAGTTCACTGATGGGACATACCAAAGCAGTACCCATCATGTGGAGTAGAGCTGCCACCAGAACATTATGTTCCGACGCACCTAGACATCCACACGGTAGTGTCACACAAAGGAATGCAGAGAAGACTAAACCGCAGCCTTACAGATATCCACTGAAGGCACCAGAGAAGACTCAGCCCAAAAAGGTGACTGATTCCAAGTGGAATGAGCCTTGAGAAAAACTGGAACAGGCTTCTTCTGAAGATGGTATGCGGAAGCGATAGTCTCCTTGATCCAGTGTGCAATGGTAGCCTTGGAAGCACCATCCCCCTTACAAGGACCCGCTAACAGGACAAAAAGATGATCCAATTTCCAGAACTCCTGGGTCCGCTGAACATAAGAGCGAAGAACTCGAGAGACACCCAACTTGTGCAACTGCTACTGCTCCGAAGAGCCCTCCCGACTACCCAAGACTGATTGAAACCCAAGAGGACCATGGACTGATTGAAACCACTTTCAGTAGAAAGGAAGGAACAGGCCGCATGCACAACTCACTTCCCAGAAAACGCCAGGAAGGGAGGCCTACAAGAGAAAGCCTGCAGCTCAGAAATGCGTCTCACAGAAGTAATGGCTATCAGGAAGACCACCTTGAGAGTAAGGACCTTCAATGAGCAGGAACCCAGGAGCTCAAAAGTTGTGACAAACCCATAGCCAGCATAGGGTTTGTCCCAAGTTGGAGCAAGTGTATCACCAAGCCCTGGTGCAAAAAGGCAGATCATGTCCATTCCTTATATCCTGAAATAGCTGACTACCCCTTGCTTGTAGATAGGCAAAGCAGAGGCTTATTGCCTACCTATGATTTGTGCCTTTAAGGCAGAAGCCAGTCAGAAGCAGGGCTCAGCTGACTGTAGAGCCTGGAGCCAGCTCTTGGTGCAGGCTGAAGGAGAGTGGCTACAGGGAGCTTAAGAACATAAGAATTGCCACTGCTGAGTCAGACCAGTGGTCCATCATGCCCAGCAGTCCGCTCACGCGGTGGCACTCTGGTCTAAGACCAGCACCCTAACTGAGACTAGCCCTACCAGCACACGTTCTTGTTCAACAGAAACTTGTCTAACTTTGTCTTGAATCCTTGGAGGGTGTTTTCCCCTATAAAAGCCTCTGGAAGGGAGTTCCAACTTACTACCACTCTCTGGGTGAAGAGGCTCATGAGATACGAGCAGGGTGGGGCTGGAGAGCCTGGAACAGAACAGGAACCCTCACTGAGAGGAACAGATCTAGCTGTGTCTGACTGGGACATGCAGGAGGCAGAGGATATCTTCCCCAACTCCACAGAGTATTTACCAGCAGAACCAGAGGATATGGACACTCAAGCTTGCCCGAGGGAGGTGACTTTACTGAAGAAATGCAAATAGACAGTAATAGCGTGAGTTTTTGATTTCTCATTGTTTAGAAGGGTGCTCTGGGGAGAGGTTTTGGGTTTTCTCTCTCTATTGCTGGATTACAATTACCTGCTTGGGATATTGGCATGTATGTTTGTAAGAAGCTGTGCATGTTGCTGTGAACAAGATGTTTTTGCCTATGGTTTGGAAAGATGTGGTTAGCAAGCCTTTGTTTAGAACAGTCACTGTGTGCCATCCAGCCCTAATCACTGTGCTCCGTGCAGTTGGGAGAGTGCTTAGCTGTTACCAAGGAGACAGTGGAGAGCAAGCCATGCTGTGGCTCTGAACAATTAACCCTGTATGCTGCCTAAGTTACTTTGATATATCTGTTTAAACCCCTGTGCTCAGGCTATGTTATGACCTGTCAGTGGGTACAGCACTGCTAAAAGAAGACCTCTAGTAAAACTTACTTCCTGACCTTAGAACAGTGTTTTTCAACCTTTTTTGGGCAAAGGCACACTTGTTTCATGAAAAAAATCACGAGGCACACCACCATTAGAAAAAGTTAAAAAATTTAACTGTGCCTATATTCTCCCTTCTTCTCTTCCCCGCAGGGCCGACCAACTCTCGCCACCCGTCGTCAATTCTAACGTCGGAGAGGATGTTCTAGGCCATCCAGGCAGCGATTGGCTGGCCCAGAACGTCCTCTCCGACGTCAGAATTGACGCGAGTGGCGAGAGTTGGCCGGCCCCACAGGGAAAAGCAGGGAGAACTTGGCGCCGGCCTGTTCCCGATGGCGGCGGTGGCACTCAAGTGGCTAAAGAGCCGCAGTTTGCCGGCCTAGGGGCAACACTGGAGGGTGGCCAGCTGTGCACCCCCTTGGGACGTAAACCTGGGGTGGGGCAGACCACTCCCCCCCCACCCTGGTATGCCACTATCTGTACCTCACTCCCTCCCTATGACCAAAAATTCTCCTTTCTTCTATTCCCCGTGTACACAACCATCTCTTTCCCTCCCTTCCTCTCTCCAAAGTCCATGCCTTCTGTGTCCAAACACTCATTCCCTCCCCCACCTCAGCATCTCTTTCCCTCCCTTCCTCTCTCCCAAGTCCATTTCTTCTGTGTCCAAAAACGCATTCCCTCCCCCACCTCAGCATCTCTTTCCCTCCCTTCCTCTCTCCCAAGTCCATGCCTTCTGTGTCCAAAAACCCATTCCCTCCCCCACCTCAGCATCTCTTTCCCTCCCTTCCTCTCTCCCAAGTCCATTTCTTCTGTGTCCAAAAACGCATTCCCTCCCCCTCAGCATCTCTTTCCCTCCCTTCCTCTCTCCCAAGTCCATTTCTTCTGTGTCCAAAAACGCATTCCCTCCCCCACCTCAGCATCTCTTTCCCTCCCTTCCTCTCTCCCAAGTTCATGCCTTGTGTCCAAAACGCACTCCCTCCCCCCTTTTGTGTTCCGTGTTTGCCTCCCAGCCCATCTTTGCAACTTTCTCAGCAAAACGAAGCTCAAGCTGCAGGCTTGTCTTCTGCTTCCTGCCTGCCCTGCCGCGCACAAATAGCCGAACGGAAGTATTCTCCGACGTCAGCGCTGACGTCGGAGGGCAGGCTTTGCTTAAGCCCTCCCTCTGACGTCAGCGCTGACATCGGGGAACGCTTGCGATCGGCTATATGTTAGCTGCAGGGCAGGCAGGAACAGAAGACGAGCCTCGCGGCTCGAGATTTATTGAACTCCGCGGGTACCCCGTCCAGCTCTCTCCTGTCCACGTGGGGCGGACCGCCCCTCTCCCTAGACTGGTGGTACTGCCCTGATGGCGGCCCTGACCGTACGGCACACCAGGCAACATCTCGCGGCACACTAGTGTGCCGCGGAACAGCGGTTGAAAAACACTGCCTTAGAAGAATCACTTACCTGAAATTCTATAAGATGTGTTACATAGTAATATAGTACATATCGGCAGATAAAGACCCGAATGGTCCATCCAGTCTGCTCAACCTGATTCAATTTAAATTTTTTCTTCTTAGCTATTTCTGGGCAAGAATCCAAAGCTCTACCCGGTACTGTGCTTGGGCTCCAACTGACAAAATCTCTGTTAAAACCTATTCCAGCCCATCTAAACCCTCCCAGCCATTGAAGCCCTCTCCAGCCCATCCTCCCCCAAATGGCCATATACAGACACAGACCATGCAAGTCTGCCCAGTACTGGCCTTAGTTCAATATTTAATATTATTTTCTGATTCTAGATCCTCTGTTCATCACATGCTTCTTTGAACTCAGTCACCGTTTTCCTCTCCACCACCTCTCGGGAGTGCATTCCAGGCATCCACCACCCTCTCCGTAAAGTAGAATTTCCTAATGTTGCTCTTGTCTTTACCACCCCTCAACCTCAAATTATGTCCTCTGGTTTTACCATTTTTCTTTCGCTGGAAAATATTTTGTTCTACGTTAATACCCTTCAAGTATCTGAACGTCTGAATCATATCTCCCCTGTCCCTCCTTTCCTCTAGGGCAGTGATTCCCAATCCTGTCCTGGAGGAACACCAGGCCAATCGGGTTTTCAGGCTAGCCCTAATGAATATGCATGAGAGAGATTTGCATATGATGGAAGTGATAGGCATGCAAATTTGCTTCATGCATATTCATTAGGGCTAGCCTGAAAACCCAATTGGCCTGGTGTTCCTCCAGGACAGGGTTGGGAACCACTGTTCTAGGGTATACATATTCAGGGCTTCCAGTCTCTCCTCATACGTCTTCTGGCGCAAGCCTCCTATCATTTTCGTCGCCCTCCTCTGGACCGCTTCAAGACTTCTTATGTCCTTCGCCAGATACGGTCTCCAAAACTGAACACAGTACTCCAAGTGGGGCCTTACCAATGACCTGTACAGTGGAATCAACACCTTCTTCCTTCTACTGTCTATGCCTCTCTTTATACAGCACAGCATCCTTCTGGCAGCAGCCGCCTTGTCACACTGTTTTTTCGCCTTTAGATCTTCAGACACTATCACCCCAAGGTCCCTCTCCCCGTCCGTGCATATCAGCTTCTCACCTCCCAGCATATACGGTTCCTTCCAATTATTAATCCCCAAAACCATTACTCTGCATTTCTTTGCATTGAATTTTAGTTGCCAGGTATTAGACCATTCCTCTAACTTTTGCAGATCCTTTTTCATATTTTCCACTCCCTCTTCGGTGTCTATTCTGTTGCAAATCTTGGTATCATCTGCAAAAAGGCACACTTTTCCTTCTAAACCTTCAGCAATGTTACTCACAAACATATTGAACAGGATCGGCCCCAGCACCGAACCCTGAGGCACTCCACTACTCACCTTTCCTTCCTCTGAGCGATTTCCATTAACCACCACCCTCTGGCATCTGTCCAACAGCCAGTTTCTAACCCAGTTCATCATTTTGGGTCCTAACTTCAGCCCTTCAAGTTTGTAGTGTGGACTGAGCTAATTGTACATTAGCTAGATTGTGAGCCTGCCGGGACAGACAGGGAAAAATGCTTGAGTAACTGAATAAATTCATGTAAACCGTTCTGAACTCTCCTGGGAGAACAGTATAGAAAATCCAATAAATAAATTAAAAAAAATAAAATAATAATACTGACAGCCTAAATCAGCTTCACTGGGAGATCTATTCTGCACTAGCATGGTACAGAGAACAGTGTCATTTAAAGCAAGTTGTTTGGATGTTAAGAGTTTATTTTGTGCCAGCATTGGTTTTGTCTTTATGCTGACTTTTCCTTTAAACTGAAATTGCTGTGCACTGGAAAACTGGTCTGGGTTAAGGAAAAGGCTGTTCCAGGGAGAGTAACTATCAGCCTTGCCCAGGAAAGACCAAGGACCAGTCTTCACTAGAGTTCATCCTGAATTCTGATATAGAAGATGTATTGTTTTTCCAGCATGGAGGTAATGCATTACTGCAATTCACAGTGATTTGTTTTGTAATGATATAATTACTGGAACTTATGGTCCTAGTTTAATCAACAGTTTGAATAAACCAGTATTTTTGGACATCCTGATTGTGTGTGCCTTCTGTGGAAAGTGAGAACACTTAACTATGAATGCAGCGGCTTAGAAGTCCTAAAAGATCCTGAAGGGTTCCGCTTGTTACAGGGAATATGCTGAGTTCAGATTTGTTACATTCCGAGGCACTAAGAGCGCTTGCTAAGAGCTCTGGGGTGACAAGGAAGGGTGCACGAGCATGGACAGGACCAAGGAACAGAAGGCTGCACTGAACATGAGCAGAGCAGCCTCCTGCACCACCAGACGACTCCTGGTTCCCCCCTGACGATTGACGTAGGCCACCGCCGTGGCATTGTCTGAAGGAACCAAAACAGACTTGTCCATCAACAATGTCTGGAACTCTAGCAACGCCAGTCAGAGGGCTCTGGTCTCCAGAACATTGATTGAACAAGACATTTCCTCCAGAGACCAGCTGCAATGAACCGAGCAACCTAGACACTGAGCTCCCTAGCAAAGAAGACTGGCATCTGTGACAAACATGGTTCACTGAGGCTGATCCACTCACTCCCTGCACCAGATTGGAAGAATGGAGCCACCAACAGAGACTGTGACAAATGAAACCCCGAAGAGGAATGGGAGAGTCCAGATCGAGCAACTGGGGTGACCACTGCTACAGCAGAGAATACTGAAGTGGGCGCATATGAGCCTAGGCCCACCAAATCACATTCAGGGAAGCCACCATTGACCCCAAGACCTGGAGAAAATCTTGTGCCTGAGGACACTGTGAAGCCATAAGGCGGCGAATATGCGACTGCAACTCGACTACTCGGGCCTTCGGCAAGAAGACTTTCCTCAAACTAGTGTTGAAGAGAGCCCCACAGTACTCTAGGCACTGAGATGGAGCCAACCAGATCTTGGACAGGTTGACGACTCATCTCAGCGACTGCAGAAACTTCACAACCCGAGCCGTAACTCGGGAGCTCTCATGAAAGGACTTTGTTTGGATCAACCAGTCGTCCAGATAGGGGTGAAACAGAATGCCCTTTGCACAAGGCCACCGCCATGACCACCATAATCTTGGTGAATGTCCACGGAGCTGTAGCCCGACCAAAAGGAAGAGCACAAAACTTATAGTGCTGCCCCAAGATGGCAAAGGAATTGAAAATTGGAATATGCAAGTAAGCCTTCATCAGATCGAGAGGTCAGGAATTCCCCAGGCTGAACCGCCAGAATGACAGATCTCAGGGTTTCCATGTGAAAAGATGGAATTCGGAGAACCCTGTTGACCCTCTTCAGATCCAAGAAGGGCCAAAAAGTCCCCTCTTTCTTGGGCAATACGAAGTAAATAGAATACCAGCTGGTGCAACACTCCTGAGAAGGCACTGGAACTACAGCTGTGAGATCGAGCAGCATTCAAAGCGTCTTGTGTAAGGTCCACTTCTTCCATACTGCCTAACAAGAAGCGAGAAAGTGATCTGGCAAGGCGTGGGAAAACTCCAGAGCATAACTGTCCCAAATCACCTCCAGGACCCACTGATCTGTTGTGATCTCGGTCCACCCCTGGTAAAAATCCTGTAACTGGGGAGGCGCCGACAAGGAATCATTGGGCGGGGCGGGGGGACAAGTGGAGGGATTATGTCCCCCCCTTGATGGGCCCCCTGAAAGGTCTACAAGTGCTGAAACAAACATCCCCGGAGAGACCCGGTGGCAGGAAAAGAAGATGCAGAAATCACACAAATGCCCCCAAGCAACGCCATCCTGCACAGGCGGGCAGGCACGACCTTCAGGAAGACAGGGCATCTTAGAATCCATTAAAGTCTGAACAAACATCCAAATCTTCGCCAAATAAGACACCCCAATAGGAAATTTCATCAGTTGATCCTTAGATACTGCATCCGCCGACTAAGCCTGAAGCCACAGGGTATGACGAGTGGCCACCATGAGAGCCATGGACTTGACTGATGCCCGCATCAGATCATACATGGCATCTTAAAGATAAGCAGCACCCAACTCAATTTTGGCTATTTCCTGTTCCACTAAGAACCAGTCATTAGACTCATGGTCAAGAACAAGCTCGGCCCACCAAAAACAAGTCTGATCCACCAGACTGCCGCCTGGACCGCTAGGGCAGTGACATCAAAATTCTGCTTATGAAGAGACTCCAGACTACACTCCTCTGAGTCCCTCAAAGCTGAGCTGCCCTCACCGGCACCGTATGTCATTTTGCGATGGCCGAAACCACCGTGTCCACAACTGGCAACTTTAAGGTATCCCCATCTCTCTCCGGGATGGGATACAGATGCGCCAGAGTACGCAAAACGAAAGGGCAACTCCGTGTCTTCCATTGTGCAAACACAATATCCTGAAAATCCTGATGCATAGGAAAAGAGTGGGAGGCTGAGCGGATCCCCCGAAGGAGGGGGTCCACGACACGCGGGGGCTCCTTTGCGTCTTCCTTGAAGTGCTAAACCGAGGAAACCTGCAGACTAAGCTCCTGGAGCTCTTCCTGCTAAAAGATGCACACCATCCTCGCCAGCTGGCAGAACCGAAACACCTCCGCCAGCGGCATCGATACCACTGAGAAAATCCTGGAGGTCCACCAAGGAGGTCTAGGTCCTCATCAAGTGCAAACTGCTCCTCATTCAAAAAAATCTTCATCCCAAGAGACCTCGGCCACTTGGATGAAAGAGGAGACAGGGACGAAACCAGTGCTGAATGGGCCAAACCAGAGTGGACATAGAGGGACCCCCGAAGCAAGATCCCCGGGCGACCAAAGATGAGCCCTGCACAAGGCTAAAACAAAATCAGGGGGAAACCCCCCTGGTGGCCCAATGGGACTTACTGTCCAAGCAGTGGACCCAGCAGAAACCTGCCCCCGTCTCTCCAATACAGGGAGGAAGGTCACCTGAGGCGGCAGACAAAATGGAGGCGCTACATGCCAAAATCGGAGCAATGCTGAGAAAAACACCCCCGAGGCCTGTAGCGGCTGAGAAGCCTGTAGCGGCTGAGAAGCCTGAACCACCCCAGCTGCTAAAGCAGGCAAGCCGGCAGCAACTGTAATGGAGTCCCTAGCAGCATTGGCAGAAAGGGAAACCTTATTTCTCTGTCGGCGGATGGGGAATCTCTGTCAGCATGCGAGGCACTTGCGAAGGGGAATCCTGGATGTCAGCATTCGAAGCCAACGAGGATTCCTCTTCGCGGTGACTGGCACACCATGAATACAGGCTAGTCACATTGACTTCATGTCTGGAGCACAATGAGCACTATTTCCCTTTAAAAGTGCTCATTGCGCAATACGCAACCTAGCTGAAAGAAAAGTGCCAGTTAACAAAAAAATCAATTACAGTCAATTGAAGGCTCCCTTCAGACTTGCACTGCCTCAGGATTTTTTTTTCTGTCAGAACACTCAATGGCTCTCTAGGCCATACGCCTTGCTGGTATCGGTGGCAAGGCTTACAGCTGAGACACCTCTATATAAATTTTGGGGAGGTGGAGGAAATGGGGGGAGGGACTCAACTCGTGACCCATCAAGTGTGACACCCCTGAGGTTGGAGGAACCCCCGAAAGGGTTCCCCCAAGCTCAGTGTGGCACCAAACGGGGACAAGGCCACTAACCAAGGGAAGACTAGCAACAGCTTACCACAGTTGCTCGGAGACTGAAAATAGACTGGTTATATTAGGGGGAAGTATAATACGAAAACATTTTCACTATAAAAAAATGCACAATGTCAAGTGGTGCAATGTCAGCACAGTACAGGCTTAATAACAATTTATAAAAGAAGGAAAAAGCCTCAGACAAGGCCCTCCCTCCTCCACAAAAGTGTTTTCAAGGTGGTTAAGCGATTACCTCATTGGCAAAAAACTTCCATCAAATGAAAAAATGCTCAGTGCTGTGCTTAGAGAAGACATTAAAAGATATAAGAAAATGCTTTTCAACTTATCTTCTGTTGATCGGTAAACCAACGGTGGCCAGCGTTTCACAAATTTGCTACCTCAGGTGTAGCAAGTCCGATCAAGCTGGAACCAAAACAAAACCTTATGATTAAAATTGAAACAGTACTTGGTAACCCAGTCTACATCTTCAAAAAACTTGAGTAAAAACAAGCAAGACATACCTTTAAATGGGACGCCAAACGCGTCTCCTGCATCCAAAGATGGCTTCACAGAGCTTGCACTTAATTTGAACACTCTTTTAATGTGTTCTCTAAGCACAGCACAGAGCTTTTTTTTTTCATTTGATGGAGTTTTTTGCCAATGAGGTGATCGCTTAACCACCTTGAAACCACTTTTGTGGAGGTGGGAGAGTCCTTGTCTGAGGCTTTTTCCTCCTGTTATAAATCATTATTAAGCCTGTACTGTGATGACATTGCACCACTTGACATTAAGCATTTTTTAAAGTGAAAGTGTTTTCGTATTATCATTGACTTTTCTCAATATCTGAGTCTTTTTTTGATTATATTAGGGGGAAGCACAGTTACTTGTATTACAGCCAAAAGGTTTTGTCTCAGTCTTTACCTGCTGGTCATGCTGAGCTATTACCCACAATCAGTGAACTTTACTGGTCTGGAGAGGCGCTAAAGAATATTGTTTGAAGTGCTTGTTTGCAAATGCTAGAAACCTAAAAAAAAATGATGGGAGAGTTAGAATATATTGCACTAAATGAAAAAAAAATAAAGAAATAATAGGCACCTCTGAGATCTGGTGGAAAAAAGATAACCAATGGGACACTGTCAATCCAGGATACAAATTATATCATACTGATAGGGTGGATCATATTAGTGGAGACACAGCGTTATACATAAAGATTGAAAAATACAGCTGCTGTGAAATCAAATAACTCAGTTCAAGAAAAAAACCAAACAAAACGATTGTTAAGCACCTAAAGAGTAGTATAACTAGGTAAACACAATAAAAAATTAGAAAACTTTAACTGCTGTAATACCTAAGGAGAAAGAAGGCCATGAGCAACAAGCATAAATTAAAACAAATTATGTATTACATCTTACTGGCTTCTGTGAATAAAGACTGAGAAAGGCCACACAAACACAAAGTAAGAAGTCATGTACACAAGAAGTAATATTTTTCAAAAGCATCTAGGCCAGGGGTGTCCAACCTTTTGGCTTCCCTGGGCCGCATTGGCCGAAAAGCACAGTTACTTGCCGAAAAGCACAGTTACTTACCGTAACAGGTGTTATCCAGGGACAGCAGGCAGATATTCTTAACTGATGGGTGACGGCACCGACGGAGCCCCGGTACGGACAATTTTAGAGTGACTGCACTCTAAGAACTTAGAAAGTTCCAGTAGGCCGCACCGCGCATGCGTGAGTGCCTTCCCGCCCGACGGAGGCGCGCGGTCCCCAGTTAAGATAAGCCAGCTAAGAAGCCAACCCAGGGAGGTGGGTGGGACATAAGAATATCTGCCTGCTGTCCCTGGATAACACCTGTTACGGTAAGTAACTGTGCTTTATCCCAGGACAAGCAGGCAGCATATTCTTAACTGATGGGTGACCTCCAAGTTAACAAAAAGAGGGATGGAGGGAAGGTTGGCCATTAGGAAAATAAATTTTGTAAAACAGATTGGCCGAAGTGTCCATCCCGTCTGGAGAATGCATCCAGACAATAATGAGAGGTGAAAGTATGAACTGAGGACCAAGTAGCAGCCTTGCAGATTTCCTCAATAGGAGTGGATCTCAGGAAAGCCACAGATGCTGCCATAGCTCTAACCTTATGGACCGTGACAGAACCTTCCAGTGTTAGTCCGGTCTTAGCATAACAGAACGAGATGCAAGCAGCAAGCCAATTGGATATCGTACGTTTAGAAACAGGATGACCCAACGTATTGGGATCAAAAGATAGAAAAAGTTGGGGAGATGATCTGTGAGGCTTAGTGCGCTCTAAATAGTAAGCCAAAGCACGCTTACAGTCCAAAGTATGCAAAGCCTGTTCTCCTGGATGAGACTGAGGTTTCGGGAAGAATACATGTAAGACAATGGACTGGTTAAGGTGAAAGTCAGAGACAATCTTAGGGAGAAACTTTGGATGGGTACATAGAACCACCTTGTCATGGTGGAAAACAGTGAAAGGTGGACCAGCCACTAGTGCATGTAACTCACTGACCCTCCTGGCAGAGGTGAGGGCAATAAGGAAGACCACTTTCCAAGTGAGAAATTTGAGATGAGCTGTGGCCAATGGTTCGAAAGGAGGCTTCATGAGAGAGGACAGAACCACATTAAGATCCCAGATAATCAGAGGGGGCTTAAGAGGTGGTTTCACATTGAAAAGGCCCCTCATGAATCTGGTAACCAGAGGGTGAGCCGTGAGAGCTTTTCCGTGAACTGGCTCATGAAAAGCAGTAATGGCACTGAGATGCACTCTGATGGACGTAGACTTGAGACCGGAGTCCGATAAAGAGAGCAAATAATCCAACAGTTGTTCCACCGGTAGTGAAGTGGGATTATGATGATGAAGGAGAAACCAGGAAGAAAAGTGAGTCCACTTTTGTTGGTAACATTGAAGAGTGGACGGTTTCCTGGAGGCATCCAGAATGGAACGAACAGGCTGAGAGAGAGATGCATGAGCATGAGCATGCCCGAGAGAAACCAAACTGTCAGGTGGAGAGATGGCAGGTTGGGATGAAGCAGAGATTGCTGATGCTGAGTAAGTAGAGTAGGAAATACTGGTAGCAGTATGGGTTCCCTGGAACTGAGCTGAAGGGAGTACCAATGTTGCCGTGGGGCGATGAGAATCATGGTGGCTTTCTCCCTCTGAAGTTTGAACAATGTCCGCAACATGAGAGGAAGGGGAGGAAAGGCATAAAGAAACCGATCCGCCCAATTGAGGAGAAAAGCATCTGCTGCCAGACGATGAGGGGAGTAGAGTCTGGAACAAAAGAGGGGCAGTTGATGGTTGTGAGGAGCTGCAAAGAGGTCCACTTGAGGAGTGCCCCACTGAGCAAAGACGGACCGGAGAGTGACAGGGTCGAGGGTCCATTCGTGAGGCTGAAGAATTCTGCTGAGGTTGTCTGCTAAAGCATTCTGTGTAAACAGCCTTCAGAAAGAGACTGCGAGCTGTCGCCTAAGACCAAATCCTTTGGGCCTCCTGACATAAGAGGCGAGAGCCTGTTCCTCCTTGCTTGTTGATGTAGTAAATGGCCACTTGATTGTCTGTGCACAGAAGAACCTGGGGACAGAGAAGATGTTGAAACGCCTTGAGAGCATAAAACATTGCCCTGAGCTCCAGGAAATTGATGTGATGAGTGCGTTCCTGGACCGTCCAAAGGCCTTGTGTTCGAAGGTGGTCCACGTGCGCCTCCCAGGCATACGGGGAAGCATCCGTGGTGATGATCATGTAGTGAAGAGGTAGATGGAAGAGAAGACCTCTGGAAAGATTGGAGTTCGACCACCATCGTAGAGACTGTCAAAGCGACGATGTTACAAATATGTGACGTGAAAGAGGATCCATCGCCTGGGACCAATGAGTGGCCAAGGTCCACTGAGGAGTACGAAGTTGGAGATGGGCGAGAGGAGTGACATGCACCGTCGAGGCCTTGTGCCCCAAGAGAATCATCATCTGGCGGGCCGAAATAGTCTTGAAGGAGCACCTGATGACAGAGGTGGAGCAGTGTCTGCAGACGGTCGGAGGGAAGAAACGCCCTCATGAGGTTGGTGTCGAGGACCGCTCCAATGAATTGTAGTCGCTGAGTGGGAAGGAGATGCGACTTCGGGTAATTGATCTCAAATCCAAGGATGTGAAGGAAAGAGATGGTGTGGTTGGTGGCTTGAACCACCTGCTGAGATGAAGGAGCCTTGATTAGCCAGTCGTCCAGGTATGGGAATACTTGGAGACTGTGAGACCTGAGAAAGGCAGCTACCACTATCAGACACTTGGTGAATACCCTTGGAGATGAGGCTAGGCCAAAGGGTAACACATGGTATTGATAATGACGGTGATGGATTTGAAATCTGAGATACCGTCTGGAGTTCTGATGTATGGGTATGTGAGTGTATGCCTCCCTGAGGTCAAGGGAGCATAGCCAGTTGCCCTGAGTGAGAAGAGGATAAAGCGTGGCCAGAGAGAGCATCCTGAACTTCTCCCTGACTAAACACTTGTTGAGGTCCCTGAGATCCAGGATAGGTCTGAGATCTCCCGTCTTTTTGGGAACCAGAAAATAACGGGAGTAAAATCCCTGCCCCCTCTGATCTAGAGGAACTTCCTCTATGGCGTTCAGAAGAAGAAGGGATTGGACTTCCTGAAGGAGTAGGGAGGCCTGAGAGGAGTTGGAAGCAGACTCTCTTGGAGGATTGTCTGGTGGAAGAGTCTGAAAATTGAGAGAATAAACGTGACGAATGATGTTTAGTACCCATTGATCTGAGGTGATGAGTTCCCAACGGTTGAGAAAGATGTGAAGAGGTTCTCCTATAGGCTGGGGTAGAGGAGAAGATGGCGGGAGACTGGCTATGTCCCTGAGAAGCAAGTCAAAAAGGCTGAGTGGATTTGGGTTGAGCAGCTGGTTTTACAGGTTGCTGCTGTGGTTGACGAACCTGTTGATGTTGCTGCTGACGTAGCCTCCTAGGTTGATGTTGAGGAGGATGAAGAGGTCGAGCAGAGTAACGGCTTTGGTAAGATGTGTGCTGACGAAAAGGGTGAGCGGGTGGAGGCTTCTTCTTGTTCTTCAGTAAGGTATCCCACTGGGTCTCAAGGGCAGACAATTTTTGTGTGGTGGTGTCCAAGGATTCACCAAACAACTCGTCACCCAAGCAAGGGGCATTTGCAAGACGGTCCTGGTGATTCACATCGAGCTCCGAGACCCGAAGCCAAGCTAGGCGGCGCATGGCAACTGCCATGGCAGTAGCCCTGGAGGTCAGTTCAAATGTATCGTAAATAGAACGGACCATGAACTTCCTCAGCTGGAGCAGACTGTTGGAATAAAGGGATCTTATACGCTTAGGAAGGTATTTTTGAAGGGAAGACAGCTGTTGGATTAAATGCTTCAGGTAGAATGAAAAATGAAACGCATAATTTCCTGAACGGTTAGCCAGCATAGCGTTTTGGTATAACCGTTTTCCAAATTTATCCATGGTCTTTCCTTCTCTGCCAGGAGGGACGGAGGCATAGACACTAGAGCCCGCAGATTTTTTTAAAGTGGACTCCACAAGCAAAGACTCATGGGAGAGTTGTGGCTTGTCAAAGCCCGGGATAGGGATAACTTTATAAAGAGTGTCCAATTTCCTTGGAGCTCCTGGAATTGTCAAAGGGGTCTCCAAGTTCTTGTAAAAGGTTTCTCGCAGAATGTCATGCAGAGGTAACTTGAAGAACTCTTTTGGTGGTTGATCAAAATCCAGGGCTTCAAGGAAAGCCTGAGATTTTTTAGAGTCAGACTCTAAAGGTATGGAGAGAGAGTCAGACATCTCCTTCAAGAATTTGGTAAAGGAGGACTGATCAGGCATAGTAGTCGGCTCCTGTAGAGAAGGATCTTCCTCGTCCGAGGAAACTACCTCATCGGTACCCACAGGCTCTTCAGAGTCGTCCAACAAGTCAGGGTCACGAACCTGCGAACCCCGACCTCGAGAAAGCGGGGTCGAGGGTTCAGCATGCCGGGATTTGCGTACCAACTTACCGGAGTGCATGGAGGCGGCACCGGGAGAAGTGATACGGTGCCTAGCGGTATCGGGAGACGGTGCCGATTCGGAGACCATCTGCACCGCATGATGCGAGGTTCTGGGTTCCGCTAATAAAATAGGCATGGAAGCGGAGGCAGTAGGCATCGGTGCCGAGATTGTCGACGCCGACAACAGAGGTTGCTCAACCTACGGTACCGTATGCTCAGATCGGACCGGGACTGGAAGGTTCGGTGCCAGCAGAGCAGGAAGAAGCTGTTGCAACTGCTCCTGAAGCTGGACCTGAAGGATAGCCACAATGCGGTCATCCAAGGAAGGCACCGGTACCGCTTTCTTTTTCTTCGGTACCTGTGGTGCCGCTCGACGCTCGGGAGATGAGGAGGCCGATGATGTGGCACTCACCTCAATGGGAGCGGAGCACTTATGGGGGCGCCTCGAGGCCGGCAGGACTGGGCTCACTGCAGGATCGGCCGGAGGACGCTCCAGGGAAGAGGACGGCTTCTTAGCCGGCTTACCTGGGGGATGCGACACCGGAGGAAGCTCAGGCGGTGTCGAGAGAGTCGGTGCTGATTTAGAGGAGGCAGCCGACGTGGGAGTGGATGTCGATGGTTCCATCCCGGCACCGAAGAGAAGTCGTTGTTATATTTGCCGGTTCTTCAAGGTGCGCTTTTTAAGAGAAGCGCAACGGGTGCAAGAGGAAGCGTTATGATCCGGACCCAGGCACTGAAGGTACCAGTTGTGGGGGTCGGTCAAAGAGATGGGCGGCGCACACCGCTGACACTTCTTGAATCCCGGCTGCAGGGGCATGAAGGTGAACACGGCCTCCGCTAAATCGAAGCGAGGCGAATAAACGAACAAAAAAGAAAGAAATTTTTTTTTAAAAAAAAAAACAAGACGAAACTAAAAGAAAATGAGGAAGAGAAAACTTCCACACAAAAAACGCGCGAGCGGGAAGGCAAGAAAGATTTTCAACAGCCGTTGAAAAAAATGCATCTTCTTAGCTCCGCGGAAACTAAGAAACTGGGGACTGCGCGCCTCTGTAATCGGGTGGGAAGGCACTCGCGCATGCGCGGTGCGGCCTACTGGAACTTTCTAAGTTCTTAGAGTGCAATCACTCTAAAATTGTCCGTCCTGGGGCTCCATCGGTGCCGTCACCCATCAGTTAAGAATATGCTGCCTGCTTGTCCTGGGATAAAAAATGTTTTTGGGGCCGCACAAACACTGCAGCAAGACAGGAGGGAGCCAGCAAGATGGTAAACATCTGGGGGCAGCAGAGAAAAACACTGCATCGCCCTCGACTGGGGCCGCACAAAATACTTCATGGGGCCACATGCGGCCCTTGGGCCGCAGGTTGGACACCCCTGGTCTGTGATGGCGAGTCTTTTTCCTGTATATGCTTTGTTGGATGATATCACAGAAGCTAGCTTTGTGGGCACCAATGGGTATCATGCATCAGTGGGTATCATGCACCCCCAATATTGTCTAGGGAGGCTTAATTTGTATTGTTTGGACCCCCCAATTATACAGAAATGTTGAGGCCTATGCATGCTATCTCCCAGGTCTGTGGCCTTGCTATCCTGTTTGCTCATGAAGAAATTAAAAACCCTCCATTTAAGCTCAAAATTTCAATTACTGCAGTGGTTTAAGTACATTTAGCAAAGTAATTCCTGCAGTTTTAAGTATGAAACTTATTTAAAATAAGAACGCCCTAACATCGGGACTGTGACGAGACTGATGCTCTGGATAACTTGGAAGTGCCAACAGTCACTTACCAATATTCAAGATTTGATAGACAGTATGCATGCTGGAAATGGAAAGATTAGGTTCTTACCTTTGCTAATCTTTCCTGTAGACATGACTGTCAGTCTTGATCAGTTGGTAATTATCCTATACAACCCGCAAGGATCTGTAGGAACACAAATTTGCATCTCTCAGCTCCTTCTTCACCTTACACTTTGGACTGTGTCTGAACTCCTCAGTCTGTTCCAAAGCAATTGAATAGTCCAGAAGTGTCAATCTGGAAAACATATAACACAGGGAGAAGTCCCTGCAACACACTTCTGTTCTGCTCGGTACAAAATAAGAAAAAGTTAGTCAGCAAACAATGAACAAGCAACACAGAAATCAAAAACTTTGAATGAACCAGTCAACCAGCTGCACTGAAATTTTAGCATTAAAACACTTTAAATAAAGTACTTCTATAAATCTTTGTCTCCTGAACCCCCAAGGGCACTAAGGAAAATACCGGTTATCTGACTGTCTAGGCCAGACTAAGGGAGTACTCAGGTTTATCAAATGACTTGGCAGGCATCAAGAATCAGTCATGTCTACAGGAAGATTAACAAAGGTAAGAAACCTAGGTCCCGATTCACTAAAGTCAGCGATTGCCAATAAACCTGATTTCACAGGTTTAGCGACAATTGCTGTTAACCGACCTGATTCACAAAATGGCCTACTACGTGTTTTTCCCCTTGATCGCCCATTTTCCGATCCAGCCATGCAAATTTGTAAAACCCCAAGCAAAATAGCCAAGCGATTGATTCAAACATTTGCTTGGCTATTTTGCTTGGGGTTTTACGACCCTAAAACCCGACTGCTGTAGACCTGTCAGTAACTTACCGACAGGTCTGCTGGTTTTTTGATAGGTCTGCCTGTTTTTCATTTCTTTTTTTTCCAAGGCACAGATATTTTGCGTGTATTACACACGCAAAATAACTACCCCATAAAAAAAAAGAAAAAAAATCCCCCACTGCTCGTAATGGCCCCCCCCAACAAAAGCGCCCCCCCCCGGCATTTGGCAACCCACAAATGGCAGGAGGAATGCCCACTCCCTCCTGCCAGCCCACCCGCTTCCCCGACAAAACTGGCAGGAGGGATGCACATTCCTTCCTACCATGACTCCCGCCGGCCCACCCGCTTCTCTGAAAAAACCGGCATGAGGGATGCCCACTTCCTCCCCCATTGGCACCCCCCCGTGTCTACCTTTGACGTTGGGAGCAGGAACTGCAAACATCTCCTGCTCCCAGCCTGCTATGCCACTGGGCCTTAGGCTCCTCCCCGATGCATCATGTGAGGCACATGGAGGGACCTAAGGCCTCTGAGCCAATCAGGTCCTTAGGCCCCTCCCTGTGAGGGGCCTAAGGCCCAGTGGTGTAGCAGGCCGGGTGGAGGAGCAGGAGTTTGTGGTTCCTCCTTCTCCCAATGCCAAAGGTATGGACACAGGAGAGGGGGCATTGCAGTGGAAGGAGGGAGTGGGCATCCCTCCTGCCAGTTTTTTCAGGGAAGTGGGTGGACCAGCAGAAGTTGTGGCTGGAGGGAGTGGGCATCCCTCCTGCCGTTTTTTTCTGGGGAGTGGGCAAGCGGGTAGGGGAACGGTTGCTTGGGAGGGGCGATTGTCAGTTTTAATGGGATAGTTAGTGCGTATTTAAGTCAAGCAGAACATGTGTCCCATTAAAAAAAAGCAGAAGCCCTGACAGCAGTGACAGGAAGCTGCTTCTCCTGTCACTACTGTCAGGGCTCTGCGCATTTCTCAATTGCTCACTGAGTGATTGAGTCGGTGGGTTTGCATGCAAATAATTTGCACCTCTCATGCAAATCATTTGCATGAAAACTTGGTAGTGAATCAATTGCTGTTTGAAAACCAGCCAGAGAATCGGCCAACAGCGATTGAGTCACTATCTTTAGTAAATCTGGGCCCTAATCTTTCATTCCTGTGCAACATGACTGTCAGTTTTGACCAGTGCGACGTACAAAAACAATCCACTAAAAAAAGGGCAGGACTTCTGAACCTACTGCCAGCATAGTGACACCAAAAGCAGAATCGGCTCTTGCCACTACGTCCACCCAGTAGAATTTAGTAAAAGTGTCGAGGCGGGACCACATTATAGCTCTCCAAATCTCCTCGGGTGAGATTGCCTTAGCTTCCGCCCATGAAGCCGCCAAGCCTCTAGTTGAATAAGCCTTGATCACTGCCAATATATGTGGAGGAAATTGCAGACTGGATCCACCTGGCGATAGTTGCCTTTGAGGCCAATCTCCCTTGGCATACCACCCCTGTGAAGACAAACAGGTGGTTGGACAGGGGAAACTTGGTCACCTCCAAGTACTAAATGAGGACTCTATGAACATTCAGATGCTGCAGAATTCAGTCTTCTTTCTTCAATCCCTTTGGCGAGAAGGCTGGGAAGCATACTTCCTGATTCACATGGAACGAGGAAACCACCTTCAGAAGAAAGGAACAGTGCACAATGATGCTCTGGACTCGGATATTAAGAGGAAAGGTTCAACGCAGGACAAGGCCTGCAACTACAATCGTCTGACCAAAGAAATGGCCACCGAAGACACAGTCTTAACCATAAGATCCGTGAGCGAGGCCCCTCTTCCAAAGGCTCACAGAGGGCCAAGGCATGAGCTCTGAGGACTATTATTGAGACTCCAAGATGGGAAAGGCTGACATACAGGTGGCCGGAGTCACAAAGCTCCCATCAAAAATCTGGACACATGCAGTTGAAATGCTAGAAATCGGCGACCCAACTGTTGTTGAGAGCATGACAAACTAGTGACCTGGACCTTGAGAGGCCACCATCAGGGCCTCCTGTAGAAATGCCATACATGCTTCCTCCACCATTGATTGGTGGAGGAAGCACGTAGTTTTGGAATTTCCACCTAAACATTTTGAGACTGCACCACCCTTAAGAAAGTAAGTATTTTTTGAGTGCTTCAATTGGTTCCCTGATGCAGAATTGAAACGGGCCACGTTGGAACCTCTGACCAAGCTAAGTTTTATGCTTGAAATAGTCTAACAGCTTAAGAAAGTCTATATGCTAGTTTACAGCGAAGAATTTTGATGATTTTTTTCACTTGACTTCACTCTATATGCAATGACTGGGTGGTGAGATGATATTCTTGGGGCCTTGGCCCCTTGTTTTTGCCTGTGTCTCTGAGCATATTTTTGACTTCAAAGTGATGACAGTTTGATCAGTGTAAAAGCCGATTAACATATTTGAAGTGATTCTATACAGTTTTGCATATGTTTTCCTTCAATCACTTTCTTTAGTACAATACCAAGTGTTTGGTTTTCCCCAATATATAATTGGACTCAGAAAGTCTGCCTTGACACTGTCCACCCCAGCTACATGAAATGCAGAGAATTATTCTACAGCAAAAAAATTTGGATGTTTCATGTTACTCGTTGTACACAGGAACGAAGAAAATTATTCCTAGCAATGAGGACTGAAATATTATCATTAGGTGCCACATTCTTATTGGCATATCCTTGTAAATGCCTTATTAAATAACTTGGATTAAAATATGTATTCTACCTGCTGGAGCAATTAGGATCTTTTTTAGACTTGAAGAAATTGGGACATGAGGTGATTAATATATTAGCCATGAAAATAGAGGGACCCTCTCTTTTTCCTGGAACCTCAATATCTCTGTTTGTGGTCTGAGGTAGAAAATTATGTTGCAAATGTTTTTGTATTAGAATGCAATTTTTTTTTTCTTTAAAGACTAGATTTTTCTAGTGTTTCTTTCTGTATTTCCGGAGCAAGATTATTCTTGTGTAGATAAATTTAAAGCAATAAAATAAATTAAAAACAAAACGTGAGATGCGGAGAGCGCCACCAGGTGGGTCTCCATCCATTGAAACAGCATGTGAGCTTCTTGACTGAAAGAGGCGCTTCTGGTGCCTCCCTGTCTGTTTATATAGGCCACCATGGTGGCATTGTCCGAGAACGCCCAGACTGCCTTGCCCCTGAGAAGATACTTCAGAGTCCAAAGGGCCACCTGAATCGCTCTCAGCTCCAAGCGGTTGATGGATTAACACTTTTGTGAAAGTGCCCATTGTCCCTGAATCCGACATCTCTGACAAAGGGCACCCCAGCCAAACAGACTGGCATCCGTCATGAGGATCTCCCATGAGGAGATTCAAAGAGGCATACCCTGGGACGAAGACTGCAGAGTCAACCACCAATCCAAGCTGAACAGGGCAGTGGAAGGTCTCGCAGATCTGACTGTGGGACCCACCATGAGCAGCACCTCCTGGAGTGGGCACATATGAGCCCTGGCCCAAGGCACAATCTCTATAGTAGCCCCAGCAGCTGCAAATAGTGCCATTTGGATGGGGCCTTTATCCCCTTCATGTTCTGGATCTGACTCCATAGCTTCAACCTGCGCATAAGAAACACCCTGTTCTGGGCTGTATTGAAGAGACCTAGATATTTCACAGACTGGCAAGGCTGAAGATGGTTTTCCTGTAAATTATCACCAAGCCATAGCTCTGCAGAAGCTGAACCACCTGGGCAACAGCTATGATCGCCTCGGCTTCTGAGGGAGCCTGTATCAGCCAGTCGTCCAGGTAAGGATACACCCGTATTACAACCTTGTGCTGCCACTGCTACCATTATCTTGGTGAAGGTACGTGGAACTGTAGCCAGGCCAAAGGGCAATTCCGCAAACTGGAAATGACTGTCCAGCACATGGAATTTCAGAAATTTCCTGTGTCCTGGATAGATGGGAATATGCAAGCCTCCATGAGGTCCGAGGCTAGAACCTCCCTGGGTACTACTATGACACAGCACACTGTTTCCATGCAGAAGCACGGAATCTTAAAGGCTGAAATGACAGACTTCAGATCCAGGATTGATTTCCAGTCGTCCGAGTCTCTTTTGGGCATGATAAAGTATATGGAGTATATGCCCAAGTCCCACTCTTTCCGGCACTGGCTCTATGACACCTAGGTTCAGTAGCCTTTCTACAGTAGCCAGGATTCTGGCTTTGTCCTGTTTCCTGCCAGCGAGGTATGGAAGAGATCCAGGAAAAAGGGTGTGTGTGTGTGGGGGGGGGGGGAGAACTCCAATTTGTACCCCCTTCTGCAAGACTTGAGATCTGTCTCCATTCTCGCCAATACTCCACAAGCCTCCCTCCCACTGGGAGAACGGTATAAAAATTGAAAAAAATAAAACTATATATATATAGCCGCAGACTATGGCAGCTCCAGCTTAAGCTTCTATAGGGCTACCGTAATAAGGTTCTGCAGATCAGCAGATCTAAATAACTGGCGCACTGTCGGGTCCTCTTCCATATCAAGACCTGCCACCTGATTGTGGTCTGAGCTCCCACCCTGTAGAGCAGGATACCCCTGCACAAAGGTATCTGTTGGGGAGAGTAAAGGGATGGACTCCAAGTCCTTATCTGTTTCATGTGCCACCTGGTTTCCTGAAACATGAGCATGGCTGGCGAAAGGGGACCCCCGTGCCCTTAGTGGTACCCAACCATGGTGTTAGAATCGCCGATGTCCCAGAGGGGCAATTTCATCTCTTGTAGCTTAAATAAGCATCACACATCATGTGAATAAATTCTGGGGCAAAACCCAGGCCAGATAGCCCAGAGGATCCTGGCTGAGCTTCCCTGGGTGCCTTCTGGGCCTCGAGACACATAGATGCCTTTTTCTGTCTCCCGCCAGAATTTCAGACCCAGGAAATACTTCAACTGGGAGTCAAGCTTCCTAGAGTCGATAGGACATGTGAAGCCTGAGATCCCCAACCCCTCACGTATGGAACTGCAAGTAGTGCAACAATCCCCCCACAGACAATTTGGGCATGAATCCAAAGCATATTCACTAGAGCAGTGGTCCCCAACCCTGTCCTGGAGGACCAACCAGCCAGTTTTTCAGGATAGCCCTAACGAATATGCATAGGGTAGATTTGCATGCCTGTCATTTCCATTATATGCAAATCTCTCTCATGCATATTTATTAGGGTTATCCTGAAAATCCAACTGGCTGGTGGTCCTCCAGGACAGAGTTGGGAACCACTGCACTAGAGGATGCCTTTGTGCTGTTTTTGAGCAAAAATGAGGGGTATTGAGGCAGCTAGAGGCTTTTCATTTTCAAACTGGGATATCCAAGATGCCAAATTTGCCGGGATATCAAGATCAAACTGCAAAAAAAAAAAAAAAAAATCAAAATCAGAAAAGGGGTTTGGGGAACCTAAGCCCTGGTCTCAGGGCCCAGAAAAACCCACTTTTGGAGACACCCTTCCCAATTTTCCCACAGGCTATTATAGCCTGTAATCAGTGCCATGCTGCTGTGCTGGGAGCTGCTGCAAAAAAACCTCAGAGAAAAGTATGAAAAGACTTTCTGTCTCAGACAAGACTGGGGAGTGCTGAAACGGCCTGTATTTTCTGACTACAGTCCAGGCCCCTCCGTGGGACCAGACCCTCAACTGCATGTGTCATGAGGGGAGAAGTGCAGTCAGTCTCAATCCTAGAAAAACAGCCATGGAGCCACGCAGCCTGCACTCACCCACTACGGACAAAACCTGGGGTGAGCCACTCAAGCCCACTGTGGATGAACCTAAGGTGAGTGAGCTCCAAGGGGGAATCCCTGAGCTTCTTAGCTGAAAATGCAAGCTGATCACACATGAATCAAAGTTTGTGCCTGTGGGCTACAGACTTCCACCTGAATTCTGTGTCTTCTCGCAGCCAGAAATGCCTCAGGAGGGGGGGGGGGGGCTGAGAACCTCTGCAGCACGAAAAGCCTCATCCAGAGAAAAAAATAAACACGAGTAGAAGAGAAAGGGCTCCTACATCCTCACTATAGGAAATAAGACTGAGGAGTTCAGGCACAGCCCAGAGTAAGGGGGAAGAGCAGAGATGCAAAGTTGGGTTCCTACAGATCCTCTTGGGTTGGGTAGGATAACACTGTTCAAGAAGTATTTTGCTACTGGAGTTCTGTCACCTGTGGGCCACATGCTGACTCTAAAGGCTAGATTCACTAAAGATAGTGACTCAATCGCTGTTGGCCGATTCTCTGGCCAATTCTCGAACAGCGATTGATTCACTATCAAGTCTGCATGCAAATGATTTGCACAGAGGTGCAAATCATTTGCAGGCAAATGCAACCAATTAAATCGCTCAGTGATCAACTGACACATGCGTGGATCCCAACAGCAATGACAGGGAAAGCAGCCTCTTGTCACTGCTGTTAGGGCTTCTGCTTTATTTTTAATGGCACAGATATTATCTGTCCCATTAAAAAAAAGCCCCCCTCCCACACGCAAGCAACCCCCGAGCCACTGTCCTCCCCCTCTGTCTCATTTATCCCTTTTTAATATGCCAATTATTAGTTGATGTTTCTTTGTAATTTGGTTTTTTTTTTTAAAAATTATTAATGGTATTGTTAACAGCATTTTTATTATGTTCATGCTCTTTTTTAATATATATTGTAAACTCGCTTAGAAATTAGATAAGCGATTAAATCAAATTTTAATAATAATAATAACCCCAAAAAGATAGCAGGAGGGATGCCTACTCCCTCCTGCCATCCCGATTGACTCCCCAACTCCCTTCTGCCAAGAAAGACCTCCTCCCTCCCCTGAAGAAAAAGGCAGTAGGGTTGCCCATTCCCTCCACCCTCCAAAAATAAAGGTAGGAGAAATGCCCACTCCCTACTACTACTGGAGGCCCCCCTCCAGGCCCCCGTGCCCTGAACCTTAAAAGTTGGGAGGAGGTACTGAAAACACCTCCTGCTGCTCCTATCTCGCCGACACTGGGCCTCCCCAACAAATCATCATTCAGACTGTTATTTTTGCATGGCAAAAATTGCTGGATTCACAAAGAGGAATAAATCAAAAATTGTATATCCTGATTGCCCGTCAGCAATTAAAACCATTCCTCATGACTTATAGAATCCAGTTCCAATTCCTCCTTCCATATCTGCAGCACAAGGTGCCGAAAGTTCAGATGAAGAATGTGCCTCTGCTTCTGTGGAGGAGTTGTATTAACCTGAAGTGGATGAAAAACAACCTCACCTGCTAACTCAAAATGATCTTAATGATCTGGTTAGAGACTTGTCACTGTCAAAGGAGAAAGCAGAATTATTGGGTTCAAGGCTGAAGCAATGGAATCTCTTAAGGCAGGACACCAAAATATCTTTTTTCTGTGATCATCACACCATCTTGGCTTCCTTTTACCAAATAGAAGGAAACATTTGTTTCTGTACTGATATTAATGGTCTCATGCGTGAACTGGGATATGAACATGTTTCTCCTTATTGTCTTCGTGTTTGTTTTCAGAGTAAACTCCTTTAACACAAGTTTGGTGGGACACAGTTCATACTCGCAATATAGTGCCGATATGGCAAACTGTCTAAAAAAATCAGTAACATGTATCTCAGAAATCTGACGTGCTAGCTGCATTTCAATTACAGATCTGAAATCAGCGCCATTAAATTAACTAAGAACACTTCTTAAGTTGTCATCAGCAAAGAAAAAACTTTTTTTTTTAAATTGACCAGTGTAATTACCCACTGGTCAAAACTAACAATCATGTTACACCGGAAACTGCATTTAATAATGGCCTCTCTTCTTGATTATGGAGACCACTCAAAATAATAATAATAATAACAGTTTATATATCACAGGACCGTGAAGTTCTATGCGGTTTACCTTTTAATCATTGTAAACCGCATAGAACTTCACGGTCCTGCAATATATAAACTGTTATTATTATTATTATTTTGAGTGGTCTCTATAATCAAGAAGAGAGGCTCACAGAAAACCCTTCTTCACTGAGACAAATATGGGTACCTGCCCTCTCCTACCAGCAAAATTACTACTAGCAACCAAAACTGACATAATTCAACCATTTCTGGAAAAGAAAAAAAAAAAAAAAAAAGGTAATAAGCGCAAGGCAGAGATACCACCTGAGAAAGGGCAAGATGGCATGCAGGAGCAACTGGGCAAATCAATAGGTTCTTATTTACTGACTACTTTAAGTGGTTACTAGCTTCAGTTTCTTATAATGTTCTTTTCTGATTGCATCCTCTTCAAAAAGTAGAAATTTGAAAGGAAAGAGTAGAGGTGGATTTTAATAAAAGGTTAGTTTAAAGCTCAAACTTCTTTGAGAACAGGCTACACAGATTATTCTTCACCCACTTTGCAGGACAAATTGGACTGTGTGAAAGGGCTTACTCTGCAGTTTCAGTAACAATGGAAGCATTTATCTTATAAACATATTTTTATATATTTGTCAGCTACTGCACACAATCTCAGAATGAGGTTTACTTTTGCAGAGTATATATTTGAGATAATCACATTACTGAAGAAATCAGAAGGCAAAGGATCTTTTATAGGAACGCAGGTGCCATTAATTTGTAAAATTTTGAATGGCATCAGCACAGTTAAGACATATAATTAAACAGCACTGCAGGCATCATCACATCCCTGAATCTGTTCCTGTGCTTCTTTCAATACTGTGGCTACAGAAGCATAAGAAAGAGGAGAAACAGCAAGATGAACCATAGTAGTCAACATGAGATCCATCTTACATACACACAAACAAAAACCATTTAAGTCATAGAATTAAAGAGTTTTCTTGCATCTGAATTATCAATTTTTGTTGTGCATCTAACATTTGCAAAACAAATATGGAGGATTGGCAGCTTCCATCTGAAACCCATAAGGTCAAAACCTTTGCTGTTGTCCAGCACCTATTAAAGCAAAAAATGCCAATGAAGGGGACACTTTGCAGAGTACCTTAGAATATAGCATACATAAGCACCAATAAATTACAGAAAGAAAACTGTAGAAATGCCAGCAGATATTTCCAGTCAGATTCTTTTGCAAATATCGCTGACAGGCCTAATTTTAGGGTTTGCATGTTTCTCAAAATCAAATTAGGAAAATACATCAAAAGCACTGTATGGAAATTTCTACAAAATTAGTAACAGATTTAGATTGATATGAGTGGTATGTTATAGACAATCTTCTGTATAGTAAAGTACAACATAATTCATACATACACCGCTTTAAAACATTTTCTTCAGTCAGATTGAACCCTAAAAAATGTGATAGCCTAATCAAATATTGGGAGAGAAAAACTTGCAAAGAAACTCTGAAATGCCAATTTATTTTCATGCTGAGATCAGAGTCTTTTTCTGTGCTTCATTTTCATCCTTCCTCCTGGCTGACCACAGCTGAGGGAAACCCAAATGACAACAAGAAGCAAAACTTCCAGTTTTCTTCAGCTGTATTTCTTTTGAAGACATTCAATTAGTGCATTCTTAAATTAAATTAAGGAAGTGTGAGATGGTTCTTCTCTACACTGATATCACACTGTGATGTCACAATCATTCCAATCAATGGCTCAATGACTGAAAAAGGACATTTGTGTGTTTGTCTAAAAATCATTTACCATAATGAGATAAACTATCATAGGTAACATGGTCTGTTCCACATTGGCTGATTTTCCACGTATGTCAAAGCAAACTGTACTGTATCACCAACTCTGAACAATCTGATCTTCCCAAATGCAGTTTTATAATTAATTTCCTTTAAAAATAGGAATTTATATAACTGCAAAGAAATAAAATGTATTTTAAAAGGTGAACAAAAAACATGATAGGTTTTTAAAGGATCATCTCGAGCAATAAGAATGGTAGGATCCAACCATTTCAGCAATGTTCCTTCCCAATTTACATAAAATATACAAAATAAATAATTACACGATGCTAATGGTGAGATTACTCACCTCTGTGTTAATCTAGCTGACACCAGAATTAGAAGAGCACAGCATTTTGCCCAGGACAGATGAAGACAGTAATAGGACATACAATGACAACAGAACCAGGTGTGCTGCGACACAAGCAGCAGGAAGCAACTAGGTGGGCCAAAAGGATAGTTCTGGAATTTGTTGTTACAACAAAAGGCTCTTTGCCCTTGGTTTTTTAAAAAGCTCCCTGACTACTTTAGGTAGCTGAAATCTTAGCACACAGCCCCTGCCTGGATATTAAACTCAGTGTAACCAATATATGCTATAAGCAATGCAACTTATTTATATTTTTGTTTTAGACCATAGTGAGTGATCAAACTATGTGAGTATTGTCTGCCAATAGCTAGAGATATCCTGATATTTGTTTTTTTGCATCCTGCTTCTGTAGCCTAATAGAATTTGGGCAAGGCTATTGTCTTGCTGCACCAACAAACATGCCTCTGAAAGAGCTCTGAAATCCTTATATGAAAAAAGACCCCTCATAACAGCCTGCTGCTTGCTACAATACACACTGATGTACCTCTCTATACCATAGCCCAAGTTCATCTTAAAATTATAGCTTCATTACAAAAATGGGAAAAATTAGGATAACATTCTCCTTATTTAAAGCAAAACATGGAGAGACAGGTGAAATCAAAGTGATTAGCCGGTCACTGCCAAGCAAGATGCCAGATACTATAGACTGAATGTATTTTATGTGGTAGTCATGCATGTCATTTAAATTGCTGCTTTAGCCAGTGTGGAACACAGTGATTGGTTGTTTCCACTTTGTAGGTTTAAGGGAAGAGAAGGAAAGGAGAATGTAAATAACCCATTTTTCTAAAAATCTTCTATAAAAAAAATCTTCAGTTCCTTAATATAATCATACATGGCGAGGAGCCCAGCTGTTGGCTAGAGCGAACGAACATGGCTATTGGCTGAGATTTTCCATAAAGAAGGTGAAAAAAAAGTGTTTTTCTTCCATACACCCAATGTTTGCACTCAATATGGAGTTCACAAAAAGGGATCATAGAAGGTCTCCTTGCACTGTTGTAGGTAGGGAAGGCGAGGGTCCTTAGAATTTTATATCCCAGGTTTTGAAGCGAGAAAGCCAATGAAGGAGGAAGTTACTGTCCAGAAGCATCACCTACAATCTCAATACCATGCTGCTGTAACTGCGCACGGAGCAGGGCATTTTCGTTTTTTAGTTCTTCAATCTGGAATGAAAAAAACCCACAGCAGATATAACATAAGCAATAGAAGTGGTGCACAAACACACAAGGTATATGTATTACCTGTTGTCGTAACAGCTCGTTGTCCATCTGTAGTCGTTCAGCCTCCTTAAAGGTTTCCTGCATCCGCTGATTTGTCTGGCGTAACTCCCGGATGTAGTCACAAGCTTTAGAGAGAATTCCTCCTTTACTCTGCAACAGAAAGAAAGTCACATAAATACTTATGGACTTGTCTTTCTCCCCTGGTGTTCATGTAAATTAACTTTATGCAGAGATAAGGGTTCCAAACACTATGTCAACTGCATGACCATGAACTGGGGCTAGTGCAAGGGTACTGGACACCTTAGGTAACTCTTTCAAGCTTTACATCCCTGCTCATTAACTTTCAGGTCCCTAATATCTCTCCATACAAAGGGCAATTTTGGAAAGACATTTACATAAATGAATGGGTATTTGAAAATTGACCACCTTAGCTTCAAATAAAAGTAAGCATTGATAGTTATCTGAGTTTGTGTGGCTATCAGGATCTACTGCTTTGCTTTGATCATAGCTGCTCTTTGTTGCCTCCCAGAGGTTGCTATCTTAAACAACTGCCTTGTCTAATTGTTGGGGAGGCCCTGTTTTGTGCAAGAACTGAAACAATATAAATGACCCTATATAGCACTATCAATTCAATTTTGAAAGTTATAAATTTGATTTTTGTTTTTTATTGTTTAAATTTTTAGTTTAGCTTTCCTAGTTGTATTTCAAAGCAAGGGAAGATGAGGTTCTTCTGGTAACATGGCATATGAGTCCTGACGATTGAGTTAACTTTCTCTAACCTTGAGCTGTGCAGAAGGAATACCGAGGCATATACCTGGGACGGATGAGATCGCTTGAGGGAGGACTCGATCAACAGGGATTGATAGGAGAGTTGGGAGCAGTGTTCCCGCTAAGGTGCGCTGGCCTGCGCTCGCGCACAAAATATTACATCGCAGCGCAAAGTTTCTCTTCACAGCGCACACACGCGTCGCAAAGGTAAGGTAAGGGGACGCATTGGGGGGATTGCACTTCCCCACAATTGCCATGCTTCGGTTCCTCTTCTTCCTTCCTTCCTCCCCCCCCCCCCCCCCCCGCGGGACCCTGCGGCACCATCAACTCTTACTCCCTCTAATGTCGGCCCTGCAGCTCCAGACTTCCTCGCACCTGCTCCCCTCCCCCTTTGGATCGCTATTATTTTAAATGTTATAGCCGCGGAGCTGTATCCATCAGTGGAGATGTCTAACCTCGGCCTGCCCCGGAACTCTTACTGCAACAGTGACTTCCTGTTCCTGCCTAGACGGGCGGCTGCTGCAGTAAGAGTTCCGGGGCAGGCCGAGGTTAGACATCTCCACTGATGGATACAGCTCCGCGGCTATAACATTTAAAATAATAGCGATCCAAAGGGGGAGGGGAGAAGGTGCGAGGAAGTCTGGAGCTGCAGGGCCGACATTAGAGGGAGTAAGAGTTGATGGTGCCGCAGGGTCCCGCGGGGGGGGGGGGGGGAGGAAGGAAGGAAGAAGAGGAACCGAAGCATGGCAATTGTGGGGAAGTGCAGAGCTGCAGGGAAGAGTGTTGCGGTACCCAGCTGGAGGGAGAAGGAAGATGAGGGAGGGAATTAAAGGAGATGCCAGGGCTTGGAGCATAGGAGGAAGGTATGCCAGTCTAAGGGAAAAGGAAGGGGGAGATGTGAGAGCATGGAGGGGGAGCGAAAGATGGAAGAAAAGGAAAGGAGAGAGATGCCAGAGAATCAGGGAAGGGGAGAGACCAGACTATGAGGAGAGGTGTGGGAGAGGGAAGGCGAGGAGAGAGATGCCAGACCAATGGGGTGAAAGGAGAGATGGAAGGGGGAGGCATACAGTTTCTGGAAGGGGCATAGAAGGAGAGAAGATGCCATATAGGGGAAGAGAGACGGCAGACAGTGAATGGAAGGAAGAGAGTTACAAGAAGATGAGGAAAGGAGAAACCACAGAAGACAAAGGTAGAAAAAAATTTCTATTTATTTATTGCTTTAGGAGACATGTGTCACTGTTTCTGTGAAGCATTGTATGCAGAGTCCAGCTTCTTGCTGGTTCAATTTAACCTTTGTCTATGTATTTTTATTTTATCCCCCCTTTTACAAAACTGTGAAGCGTTTTTAGCACCAGCCTTGGTGGTAGCAGCTCTGATGCTCAGAATTTTATGAGCATCAGAGCTGTTACCTCCGTAGCTAAAATCCACACTACAGTTTTGTAAAAGAGGGAGGGGTTAGTTTGTGATTACATATTCCTTACTAGGCGAAGGTGTTTTCTGTGTTCTGTGTGTTCGAAAGACATGGTTTTCTGTTAGGATTGACGGTGTAGGATTGATCTGTGCTGGTCTGGCTTGTTTAGTTTTACAATGGGTGTATTGATGTACTGCTCACTGCAATATGTAAGATGCTGCCTTTTCCTAGGTACTCATGTGTGACGTGTGGTTTGTTACTAAAAATCATGTTTTTCTTACAGATGGGGGGGGGTGCCAAAAAATGATGGGCCCCGGATGTTACATATGCTAGGTACGCCACTGTATGTAAAGATACCAGAAAGCTGGCGTAGCAAAAACTTCTAAGTTTTGAGTATTTAACCCTCCCACAATCTCACGGGCACTCGTTTCAAGTTTATTGAGATTTTGATTTAAACGCAATATCAAATATTTTCAATGCGTATAACAAAAATAAATTTGGGGAAATAAATAAAACCATTTGAAGTGTTCCCGCTAAGCTGCGCTGGCGTGCGCTGGCGCACAAAATATTACATCGCAGCGCACACATTTCTCGTCACAGCGCACGATCGGAAGAGGCGTACGGCAGATGGCAGGGCGGCGAGAGGAGAATCGGGCGAGTTGGCTCATAACTTGCTGGCGCCCGATATTTTTGGCTCACGGTGAAAAAAGTTTGCTCACAACACCCGCCCGCTTAGAGGGAACACTGGTTGGGAGCCCTCAAACCTCTTATGGTGCACTGTGCGATACCTGGCATCCAGTTTGCCAGGAATGGAGTACGGTGTTTCAAAACAGCGCACATGAACGTCTGGTCGAGGAGCTTGTGTAGAGGTAGGCGAAGAGACTCAGCAGGAGGATGAGGCAGATGCATGGTATCCAGGTACTCCTTGGAGTAGCGGGAACCCGAGTCCAAGGTGATGTCGAGATCATCTGCCATCTGCCGCAGAAAAGATGAAAAAGACAGCTGGTCCGCTAACATAGGACGCTGAGACGGACTCGAGGAAGTCGACGTCTCCTGATCCAAGGAGACATGGGATCTACAAGGAGAGAACGATCTGATGGTATCCTTGAACTCCGGGCCCGGAGGAGGCGAGACATCCGAAGATGAATACATCATACGAGGAAGTTTCTTCTAAGGCGAGACAGTAGAATGTCTGTACGAATGCCTCTAAGAATGCCTGGAGCGGTGCCCCGCACTCCGTCTCAAAGGAGATCTGGAACGACGATGCGAAGATGGCTCCGCAGAGGCCTCCAATGAGTAAATGGGGCTGGAGGCCGTAGAGCGAAGAGGAGGTTGGGTCGATGCCTCTCGAGCAGCGTGCCACGGGTCGGGAGACGGCTTGGCAGGCAAGGGGCTCCGGAAGAAATCCTCCTGACGCACAGGGCTTCGGCTCCTCGGAGGCAAATCCCAATTGTCTCTGTCCGAGGCGGGGATGGGTTCCAGAGGCGGCATCTCACTAAGCGAAGCACTCCTCGATGAACTTGCAGCCAAACGCCGAGCCTCCGAGCCTAGCAGTGAGAGCGAGCGGCGAGGTGGAGGAGGAGGAGGCGACTCAACCCCACGAGGAGGTTCCGCATGCCCATGCTGGATTGTGGCAAGCCACTTGGGCCCCATGGTAGTCATGAGCTCGATGAAGTGGGCTTCCATGAGTGACCGCATCGAAGCCGATAAGGGGGGAGCCGCATCCGAAGTGGGACCCCCCTGCACGGTCTTCACGGTCCTGGGCGGCCGAGTGCTTAGCCTTAGTAGCCTTAGGCACCTTAAGAACCACCGGGGGAACGGTCTGTGGAGTCACCTGACCTGAGGAGACCGAAGAAGGCACCGGAGCAGGAGGCGGGGTCGAAACCGGAACGAAGGAAGCCGGTTTCAAAAGACCCAATGCAGCAGGAGCAGATGCCGACATCGAAGGCGAAGCGCTGGTCGAAGCTGAAGATTCCTTGGAAGCCTCCATAGCGAACATCGACTCCCACAGGAAACAGCAACGCTTGAAAGCACGTGCTGTTAGAGTGGAACAAGGCTGGCACGATTTCGGAAGATGCTGAGGCCCGAGACACTGTAAACAGCGTCGATGCAGGTCCGTCAACGAAATTGCGCACTGGCACTTGATACACTTTTTAAAACCGGTAATAGGCCGGGACATAGGCCGAAAAAGCTCCGCTGCTAGATCGATGCTGCGGGGCCCCAGCCACGCGGCTGATCCGGTCGAATCTATGGAAAAAAATTTTTTTTTTTTTTTTTTTTTGAAAAAACAATAAAACGACAGAATGGAACACACGATAAGAGAAATAAACTCAAAACCGCGAGCACTAGAAGGCAAGAACAAGGGTTCACTCAGCGCAGAGAGTTGAAGGAAAACTTCTCAGCTCCACGGAAAGAAAAGAACTGAGGAGACGCGCCTGGTGCATCGGGCGGGAAGGCACTCGCGCATGCGCGGTGCGGGCATCTCGAAACTTCTGAAGTTTCTTCAAGCAAGTATGTTTGTGAGATGTCCGCATCGGGGCTCTGTCGGATGACATCACCCACTAGTGAGAATACTTGCCTGCCTGTCCTGGGATAAAGAACAATATTGAGGTCCCAAACCACTGGAGGGGGTTTGAGAGGAGGATTGACATGGAAAAGTCCTTTCATGAATCTGGAAACCACAGGATGAGCAGAGAGAGGTTTCCCTTGAAGCGGCTGATGGAAAGCAGCAATTGCACTCAGATGGACTCGTATCGATGTAGACTTGAGGCCAGAACGAGAAAGGTAACATAGTAACATAGTAGATGACGGCAGATAAAGACCCGAATGGTCCATCCAGTCTGCCCAACCTGAATCAATTTAAATTTTTTTTATTTTTTTATTTAAATTTTTTCTTCTTAGCTATTTCTGGGCAAGAATCTAAAGCTTTACCCGGTACTGTGCTTGGGTTCCAACTGCCGAAATCTCTGTTAAGACTTACTCCAGCCCATCTACACCCTCCCAGCCATTGAAGCCCTCCCCTGCCCATCCTCCACCAAACGGCCATACACAGACACAGACCGTGCAAGTCTGCCCAGTAACTGGCCTAGTTCAATATTTAATATTATTTTCTGATTCTAAATCTTCTGTGTTCATCCCACGCTTCTTTGAACTCAGTCACAGTTTTACTCTCCACCACCTCTCTCGGGAGCGCATTCCAGGCATCCACTACCCTCTCCGTAAAGTAGAATTTCCTAACATTGCCCCTGAATCTACCACCCCTCAACCTCAAATTATGTCCTCTGGTTTTACCATTTTCCTTTCTCTGGAAAATATTTTGTTCTACGTTAATACCCTTCAATTATTTGAACGTCTGAATCATATCTCCCCTGTCTCTCCTTTCCTCTAGGGTATACATATTCAGGGCTTCCAGTCTCTCCTCATACGTCTTCTGGCGCAAAAGTAGTCCAAAACTGAAGACAGGGAGAAATGTTGAGGTTCCTGATGATGAGAAAAACACCAAGTAGAAAATCTAGTCCATTTTTGGTGATAGCATTGTTTAGTAGCAGGCTTCCGTGAAGCTTCCAAAACATCCTTCACAGCTTGCGAAAACTGGAGAGGAGTTACGTTGAGAGGAGCCAAGCTGTCAGGTGGAGAGACTGCAGGTTGGGATGAAGCAGAGATCCCTGATGCTGTGTAAGCAGCGATGGAAACACTGGCAGAAGGTAGGGCTCCCTGTTGCTGAGTTGAAGTAGAAGGGAGTACCAAGGTTGTCTGGGCCACCGAGGAGCAATCAGAATCATGGTGGCATGGTCGGACCTCAGCTTGACTAGAGTCTTTTGAATGAGAGGAAATGGAGGAAACGCATATAGAAAGAGATTCGTCCAATCCAGAAGAAAGGCATCTGCCTCGAGGCGATGAAAAGTGTAGATCCTGGAGCAGAACTGGGGCAGTTTGAAGTTGTGGGGGGCTGCAAAGAGGTCTATCTGAGGCGTTCCCCACAGAGAGAAAATTTGATGAAGGGGCGTGGAATGGAGAGTCCATTCGTGAGGTTGCAGAAGACGACTCAGGTGGTCCGCCAAGGCATTGTCCGCCCCCTGAATGTAGACAGCTTTGAGGAAGGTGTTGTGGCGAATCTTCCAATCCCAAACTTTCAGAGCTTCCTGACATAGGGAGGCTGATCCCGTGCCTCCCTGCTTGTTGACATAATACATGGCGACCTGATTGTCCGTGCGAATGAGGACTACCATGTTGTGAAGCAGATGGTGGAAAGCATTGAGAGCATTGAAAATCGCACTAAGAGGGCTTGGCACGCACGATACATGGACGTGTGATCGTGTCGCTCCATTCCCCAGGCAGCAAATTATAAAATAATATACCTGATACCGAAGAAATTTCAAGTTTTTCTTGTGCCGGGAGATATATGAGTATGGCAAGCACAAGACAGGGAAAGATTAATTCAGCTTTCGCAAATACTGGCACGGCAAAGCGCCTCAAACAGGATATGGTGGCCGCAGCTAAAGCCCCGCTTCCGGATGAAGAGGAAAGTGGGAGGAAAGAAATAATGGTGGAACTGAAAAAAATCTCAAAACAAATTCAAAAAAACGCGGAAAGCATAAGTGAAGTAAAAGAAGAGGTTTTAAATATAAACAGGCAATTGGAGGCAGTGAATCAGAAAATGACAGTTTTAGAATCCAGAGTGGAGCAGGTTGAAATGGCTGCAGCACAAACAAAGGAAGATAAAAAACTGATCAGAGAACTGCAGAAGAAACTGGTGGACTATGAAAATCATGGAAGGAGGAAGAATATAAAAATTATTGGTTTGGGAGAAAATTTGGAAGGGAAAAATCCGATACAATTTCTGGAAAATTTACTTCCAAAACTGCTTCAGATAAACACAAGGTTCCCATTAGAAATCGAACATGCCCACAGGATTCCTTTCAAACGGTCAGCTGGAAATTCAAAGCCTAGACCTCTGATATTTAAGCTGTTAAGGTTCAGCCAAGCAATGGAAATCTTGAGTTTGGCAAAAGCAGACAGAAATTTAAACTATAAGGGATCTACGATCATATTTTTGCCAGACTTTGAAAAAGGCACTGTAGCTGTGAGACAGCAATTTTTGCAATTAAGAGCTCAGCTGAAGGAAAAAGGTTACAAGTACGAGTTATACTACCCGGCAAGAAAGAGAATTTCTTTGGGGAACAAATCACTTTATTTTGATGACCCGGTAAAGTTGAAAAACTTCCTTACAAATCCAGAACCTATGTCTATGTGAAGCTGGTCAAGAATGAAGAAAGAAGTAAGAAGAAAGAAGACAGAAGAAAGAAGTAAGAAGTGAAGCAGATGGACTGTTTTAAAAATTCATTTTAGAACCTGCTAATATATGTTAGTTAAGTGGAATATTAGGATATATTGGTAAAGGGGGATATAATAAAATATTTTAATAAGTAATAGATATGATAGAAATGGATCATTAATTTACTAAGAACAAATAAGGTGGGATAAGTATTAAAATATTAAATATAGGGATAACATTGAGCTATGAAATTTAATTGAATGATATTAAAGGTAAATGAATTCTTTGGAGGGTTATTTAAGGTCAATATATTAATGAATTTATAGGTCTGATATAATAAAATATTTTAATAATAATAGATATGAAATAAATGAATAGATATACTTGAAGGGAAATAGAGATATATGAAATTAAATGAATTTGATATGGAATTAGAGATTTTAAGTAAAAGTTTATGTTTTTTAAAGATTGTAGGGTATGGATGGGGATTATTAATTTACTAATAATAAATATGGTGGGATAATTATTAAAAGATTAAATATAGGGATAAATTGAATTATGAAATTTAATTGAAGGCTATTATAGGTAAATGAATTTCTTTGGATGATTATTTTAAGGTCAAGATAGTAATTGATATTTAGGTATGATAATATTTGAATTGAATAGATTTTTAATAATATATGAATTGAAATATTTTTAAAGGTTGTCTGGGGGGAGTGTGGAGTTGCATTTCCTATGTGCGTTACAAGTTTATCCATTTGGAGGGAGGGTTTGGGAGGGATAGGGTTGGGGGGTATTAATAATTTATTTAGTGATGAATTTGGGGAAGAAAGATGAAGGGAAAGAGAAAATGTGGAGGGAAGGAGGGGAGGGATAGGGGATTAAGGGATTATTGAATATTTGTTTCAGAGTCCATTTGGGAAAGAAGAGAAATGAGAATTTAAAGGATTTAATATTGGAAGTTATGAATGTGTGGGTGCCTGATCATTTGATAATAATTATAAAATATGATTTTATTAGAATGAAGATATGTGTTAATGATGATTAATTTTTTTTCATTGAATGTAAATGGCCTCATTCATGTGATTAAGAAAAGGAAAATGTTAGATTTCCTTAAGAAACAGAATTCGGACATATATTTCATACAAGAGACACACCTATCGATTAATGAATCTAGGAAGCTGGAAGGGGGATGGATTTCCAAGTGTTTTTTTGCGCCAGCGAATGGGAAGAAGGCAGGTGTGGCAATATTAATAAGCAAGAAATGTTCAGCAAACTTTCAAATGGTTGCTGCAGATCCCTTGGGAAGGTGGGTACATATCAAAATGAGCATGGGAAATAATACCCTTGATTTGTTTAATTTGTATGCTCCAAATTCTAATCAAATGGAGTTTTTCAAAAATATACAAAAAATAATATTACCACTGGCTGCTTCTAATCTAGTGGTGGCTGGAGATTTCAATGCTGTAATGGATCCGATAATGGATAAGAGTCCAAGTAAAATATTAAAATCACTAGGTTTAGATAATTTGGTTCAATCTTGTGATTTAACAGATATATGGCGTATTCTTCATTTTAATGATCGGGAATTTTCCTTTTGTTTGCAAGTGCATAATTCGTTTTCAAGAATTGATTATATATTTGTTTCAAATAAAATAGCTCAGAAAGTGAATAAAGCCATCATAGATCCGATAATTTTATCTGATCATGGTGGTGTTTAGATTGAATTACAATTGGATGAGCAAGTGGAGGCAAAGCCGATTTGGAGGTTTGATAATGCTTTGATTGCAGATCCAAAATTTACTGATGAGTTTAAATAAAAAATGAATGAGTTTTTTCAAATTAATGATTCTGGAGAGGTTAATATAGAAATGGTATGGGATGCTTTTAAAGCAACCATGAGAGGATATATTATTTCATATTCAGCATATGTCAGAAAACAACTGAAGAGACAATTCTATGATTTGGAAAAAGAAATTAAAATTTTAGAAAAAAAATTAGTGGATAGGTGGGAGCAGAAGACATTGCAAATTTTGTTAAAATCTAAAGCCAAATACAATGAGTTATCTTCAAAGCTTGTTAGCGAGGATTTGTTTTATCAGCAAGCTCAGTATTATGGACATTCAAATAAGGCTGGAAAATTATTAGCAAATTATCTTAAGGCAAAAAAAAAGGAGGACAAAAATTGTTATAATAAAAGATAATAAAGGGGATTCATACACTAAAAATGAGCATATTTTAAAACAGTTTCTTGCTTTCTATAAGGATCTATATTCTTCAGAAAATTATAGAAATAAAGAACAAGATGGTTTAAACTTTTTAAATTTATTTGAGGGTCCAAAAATTCCTGAACATATAAAAGGAAGTTTAGAAGAACCTATATCTCTAAAAGAGTTAGAAGCATTGAAGTCTCTTAGAGTTGGATCCACTCCAGGTGGTGATGGGTTTACAGTGGAATTTTATAAATCATTTCAAAATACTCTTTTACCATATCTGTTAAATTTGTATAAATATCAACTAACTAATGGTTGTATTAAAGGTACTATGGCAGATTCAGTGGTTATTGTTTTACCAAAACCAAACAGAGATCCTACTTTGGTATCAAACTATAGGCCTATTTCATTAATAAATGTAGATGGGAAAATTCTTGCTAAAATAATGGCGTTAAGATTGGCAAAAGCTCTCCCATACATTATAGATACTCATCAAACAGGATTTGTTGCAAGGAGACATTCTTCACATAATACTAGGTTGGCGTTTCATACTCTAAATTTAACAAAAACAGTAAAAGATCCGACGTTTATGGTCTCTCTAGATGCAGAAAAGGCCTTTGACAGGGTAGAATGGAATTTCATGTATCAGGCATTGGATTGGTTTGGGGTGGGATCTGGGTTCATTCAAATGATTCAAACGCTGTATAGTTCCCCTGGTGCAAGATTATATATTAATAATAGTTTATCAGATAGATTTGACTTGCGGAGGGGGGTTAGACAGGGTTGTCCCTTGTCTCCTTTGCTTTTTGATGTTGTTCTGGAGCCCTTGTTAATTGCTATTAATCAAGCAAAGGGGATACAGGGTATTCCCTATTCAAACTGGGAATATAAACTTTCTGCTTATGCAGATGATATTTTACTTTATTTGAGGAATCCAGAGACCACCATACCATGCTTACTTGAATTGATAGAAAGATTTGGAAAATTCTCAGGATATAAGATTAATTGGAGTAAGTCTGAAGTTTTACCGCTTAATGTTCACTGTGTCAAAGGATTATTTGATTTTGTATGGAAGGATGAGTGACTAAAATATTTAGGTATATTAATTAAAAATAATGTTGATGATACAGTAAAGGAAAATGAAAAACTTTTACTTAAAAAAGTTACAGAGATGTGTGAAAAATGGAATCCATTGCATATATCATGGTGGGGGAGAGTTCAAACTATTAAAATGATGATATTGCCTGTAGTTTGCTATCAAATGAGTATGATACCAGTTTTTTTTCAGGGATCATTTTATAAAAAGTTAAATGGTATTCTTACGAAATTTGTTTGGTTGGGTAAAAGACCAAGAATTGCTTTAGTATCTTTACAAAGATCAATTATGGAAGGAGGGTTAAATTTTCCAAATTTTTATAGGTATCATCAAGCCTATATTCTACGTCAGGGTATGTATTGGATCCTCCCAGAGCTCATGGAGAATGTCCCAGATTGGTTATATTTGGAATGGCGGCTCCTGTTTCCTTTTCATTTGGTTCATTTGCTTAGTATAAAAATACCTAGAAGATATAGAGAAGATAAAATATTTGTTGACACATGGAAAACATTAAGGTATGTTAGTAACATGTCACCTATTCCAATTGCTAAATCTTTACACCAATCCATTTGGGTAAACTCCAAGATCAAAATTGGCGGAGCGCAAATCGTTTGGAAGCAATGGATTATTGGGGGTTTTCGTACCTTGAATGATGTTATATTAAATGGATCGCTGCTTAGTTTTTCACAATTGCAACACAAATTTGGTCTGAATAAAAATCAAAGTTTTAAATGGTTGCAATTGAAGCAGGCTATTCAGGAGGGGTTCCCTGAATGGAAGACTCTTCATAATCAATATAGTTTAGAATTCCTTTGCTTTCAGGCGGATTTCTTGGGTCACCAAGCCGCACAGTGGTGTAAATTATTAAGTGAATATTTGAATAAAAAAAAGAAAACTGGGTTGAGGGATATTTGGAGCATTGAGATAAAACACCAAATTTCGGAATCTCAATGGCCACGAATTTGGTCTTGGAGAATAAAATCAACAATGTCGGCATCAATGAGACAAACATGGTTGTTTTTGTTGCATAGAGTGTTTTGGACCCCAGTTCGTTTACAGAAAGTAGATAATTCTAGATCTAATAGATGTTGGCATTTTAAGCAAGAAGCAGGGACGTTAGATCATTTAATTTTTTTCTGTCCTTGTATAAATGTATTCTGGAAGTCAATCTGGCCCCAAATTAATTTGCTATTAGAAAATCATGTAGCCCTGCCCTATGATACAATTTTATTTGGCACTTCAATGAGATATAAAAGTCAAATTTCAGGATCTAATAATAAATTATTATTAATATTAACGGGAGTTGCCATCCAGCACATAACTAGGAACTGGAAAGATTATAAAAGTCTGAATTTTACATTTTGGTGGAATACAGTGTGTTATATATATAGAATGGAAAAAGCTATTGCATTACAGAATGGGAATTATAAGAATTTTAAAAAGATATGGGGGCCATTAATGGAATATTCAAATGATTTGGCACCTTTACAAGATTGATTGAATATATAATGAAAGAGTTAGAATATGATAATGATTGAAATATAGAAGTGGGAGGGGATTGGGTGGGATATTTTACAACTTGATAAGATATATGAGTAAGAATGTACAAGTGATTGTGTATAATATATTGTATAAAATTGTAAACTTGTTGATTGATGGAAAAAATGAATAAAGAAGTTTAAAAAAAAAAAAAAGAAAATCGCACTGAGTTCCAGGAGATTGATGTGTCATAGACGGTCTGCACTTGAGTGCCTTGAGTGCGTAGACCATCCAGATGAGCCCCCCAAGCGTAAGTCAAAGAGTCGGTCGTGAGAACCTTCTGATGGGGGGGGCATGTGAAACAGCAAACCTCTGGAGAGATTTGAAGAGAGCATCCACCAGCAAAGAGACTGAGTCAGAGCAGGAGTGACCTGGATGTGTCGAGTCAGAGGGTCGTATACCTGCATCCATTGAGATGCCAGGGTCCACTGAGGAATCCTGAGGTAAAGTCTGGTAAAAGGAGTCACGTGTACTGTAGAGGCCATGTGGCCCAGAAGAACCATCATAAGTCTTGCCGAGATGGACGGGCGAGAGGACACTAAATGACAAAGATGAAGAAGAGCATCCAGACGCTGAGGGGGGAGGAACACTCTGAGTTGGATAGTATCCAGAACAGCTCCAATGAAGGGAAGAGTCTGGGAAGGTTGCAGATGAGATTTCGGAAAGTTGATCTCGAACCCCAGACTCTGCAGAAACCAGATAGTCCTCTGGGTCGCCAGGACGACTCCCTGAGACATGGAATCCTTGATGAGCCAGTCGTCCAGGTAGGGAAACACCTGAAGACCATGGTTCCTGAGCGCTGCGGCCACCACAACCAGACACTTGGTGAAGACTCTGGGTGACGATGCCAGGCCGAAAGGGAGCACTCAGTATTGAAGATGAAGATGTCTCACCTGAAATCTGAGGTATTGACGGGAGGCCGGATGGATGGGAATATGAGTGTAGGCCTCCTTGAGATCCAGAGAGCATAACCAGTCGTTCTGCTCGAGGAGGGGATACAGAGATGCCAGGGTCAACATGCGAAACTTTTCCTTGACCAAATATTTGTTGAGCACCCTGAGATCCAAAATAGGGCGCAGATCGCCCGTCTTCTTCAGAACAAGAAAGTACTGGGAGTAAAACCCCTTGTTCTGTTGAGCCAAAGGAACCGGCTCGACAGCCCGGAGTTGCAACAAAGCCTGAGTTTCCTGAAGAAGAAGGGCAATCTGGGTCAAGTTGGAAGGATACTCTCTTGAGGATGTTCCGGAGGAACTTGATGGAACTGAAGAGAGTATCCCTCCCTTACGATGGAAAGGACCCAGAGGTCGGTGGTAATAGTCGTCCATCGATGGTAAAAAGAGCTCAATGAATTGCTTCTCAAGTAAGGTCTGGAACGAAGCCGGCAAGGTGGGATCCGCATCAGCACTGGGACCACCTGCACGGGCTTCGCGCCCCTTCGAGGCAGTGTGAGAGTGCTTGAGCTTAGAAGCCTTGGGCACTTTAAGCCCCACCGGAGGTATAGGCTGCTGCGCTACCTGACCTGAGGAGACAGAGGAAGACATCGCAGCCTGCGTCGAAGATGGAGCTGGCACAAATGAAGCAGGTTTGATGAGGCTCGGAGCAGAAGATGTGGAAGCCTGAGGAGCCTCAGGCGAGGCAGCTGGGGAAGCACCCTTCGATGACGACAGCTCCATTGAAGTCTCCCCGGTGAACAACTGCTCCCACAAGAAGCAACGACGTTCGAAGGCACGGTCTGTAAGTGTTGAACAAGGCCGGCACGATTTCGGAAGGTGTTGAGGCCCGAGACACTGAAGACAGCGTCAATGAGGGTCCGTCAGCGAAATCGCACGCTGGCACTTGATACACTTTTTAAAACCGGAAAAGCTCCGCCGCAAGATCGAAGCCGCGGGGCTGCGGCCACGTGGCCTGTCCAGTCGAACGGATGGAAGAAATTTTTTTAAACAATAAAGAACACCAAAAATCAGCGATTAAGTGAAAAATAACCCCAAACCGCAGACTTTAGAAGGCACAAGTGAACAAACTTCACGCAGAGAGTTGAAGACGGACTTCTCAGCTCCGCGGAAAAGTAAGAACTGAGGAGACGTGCCCTGTGCTGGGTGGGAAGGCACTCGCGCATGCACGGTGCGGGCGACTCGAAACTTCGAGTTTCATCAAGCAAGACTGCTTGTGAGGTGTCCACATCGGGGCTCCGTTGGATCACTTCACCCACTAGTGAGAATACCTGCCTGCTTGTCCTGGGATAAAGAGTTTTACCTCATGCAAAGTTGTCATTTCTTTAATAAGAAATTAACTATTTTTTCTGCGGCCCTCCAAGTACCTACAAAACCAAAATGTGACCCCACTAAGGGTTTGAGTTTGAGACCACTGGTTTAACCTATTTACTGAACAACACCTGGTGAAGTCATTCACCTCTGTCCTCCATCACCATTAATGGGACAACCTACTCCACATCTTTGGTAACTAATGATTCTATGGACATTCCAGACTTTATTTCATATGCTAGGCATCCACTCCCTCTTGGTATGGGGAACGAGACCTTTCACAAGCTGCAGAATTTCACAGAACCCCATGCCTACATTGAACTAGAGAATGACACGGTGGCGGTTTACCTGCGGCCACCGCATTTTAGCCGCGGGTCACCCGCCGAAAACGGGGAAGAAAACTAGCAGTCGCTGCAGCGACGGGGACAAGGCCATTCACCGCCCGCGGGGCGGTGAATGGTCTTGTCCCCGCAGTGAGGCATGAAGGATCGCGCGGTCCCCGAAGCTCACACCCGCCTGCCCAATCGATTCTAGTGTTTAGCCAGCTCTCTCCCTTCTCCTCACCTTAGTTTGTAGATTTTTTTTTTCGGCGACCCGCACGCGCGGCTGCTCAGTGTTCAATCTTCTGCTCTGACGCAACCAGAAACAGGAAGTTGCAGCAGAGCAGAAGATTGAACACTGAGCAGCCGCGCGTGCGCGGCTCTCTGATAGCGTGCGGGTCGCCGAAAAAGAAAATCTACAAACTAAGGTGAGGAGAAGGGAGAGAGCTGGCTAAACACTAGAATCGATTGGGCAGGCGGGTGTGAGCTGCGGAGACCGTGCGATCGCTAGTGTTCCCGGCTCAAATTGGAAGGAGGGAGTGAAAGGGAAAAGGATTCTGGGCCAAGGGGATGAAGTCGGAAAGAAAAACCCACAGCAGGAAAGAAAGGGAAGGACTGGCAGGTGAGCCAGATGCTAGAAGCAGGGGGGGGGAAGAAAGAGGGAAAAAAGCTAGATGGGGTTGAAAAGAAGAGACACACTGGTATGGAAGAGGAAGATAGGGGAAATCTGGACACAGGAAGGTAACAGAAAGAGGGGAAATTATGTGCATGGGGCATAGGGACAGAGACATAAAGGGGACATGCCATGGGGATGGTATATGGACACAGGGGGGGCAATGACAGATACATAGGGGAGATATTAGAAATGGAGAAAATAGGAGCACAGAAGCGAGATGGTTTGTGGGGATGGGACAGGGACCGAGCTCGCAGGCTCCAGTGGCTTGCACAAATTACATTGTAACGTGCCATGAAAATAAGAGGGAGGAAGGTAGATAGATAAGCCACGTGAGAGGAGCTGAAGGGTAGTAGAAAGGAACAGATGGTAAAGGAGGGAAGGAAGGATGGTGGTGGAAAGGAATAGGACAGACATTGAAGGAGGGTGGAGAGGAACAGACCCCGAAGGGAAATGTGGAAGACAGAGTGGGAAGAAGACAGATGCCAGACTATGCGGGAGCAGAGGGAAGAAGATGGGTGCTAGACCAATTGGGGGGGGTGGGGGTTAAGGGAGAGGCACAGTAACAGCAAATGGAAGACGCAGAGAGAAGACACACAGTGGATGGAAGGAATTCAATGAGAAGATGTGGAAAGCAGAAACCAGACAACAAAGGTAGAAAAAAAAATTATATTTATTTATTTATTTTTTGCTTTAGGATAAAATAGTATATTAGTTGTGTTGATAAAAATTTATAAACAAAGCCCTGCCAGCTGAACATCTCTTTCTCTAGTTCAGCAGCAGGAACTTTGATTTATAAGAAAGGAATAAGCTAAATATTACAGTACTAAGGCTTATATGGATGCAGCGGGGACGGTGACGGTGACGGGGCGGTGAATGGGATGGCAGTGGCGGTGACGGGGCGGTGAAAGGGATGGCGGTGACGGTGACGGGGCGGTGAAGGGAACGGCGGTGACGGGGCGGTGCAGAGGATGGTGGGCCGGTGACGGGGCGGTGACGGGGACAGATTTTTTCCCCGTGTCATTCTCTACATTGAACAACTTAAGAAAACCTCCACAGGAATGAATCACACCGTCACTTTTGAAAATGGACAGATTGCACAAACTGTTGAAAATTTGCTACAAGGCACTCGTGTCTCAGTTTGGGAGCTCTTCTTTGGGTATTCACCCACTGCAAATCATGTCTTTAATGTTTTAATTCACCCTATAATTATCTTAATTATTGTACAAATTTTGCTATGTATTGTTATGATTTTTCTTTGCTGTAAAATGAAACATGTACATTTCTCTACAACGCATATCCCACAAAGTTATTCCTAGCTTTTAAGACAGTTATACATGAATTTTCAGTATCTTCTCTAACACTTGCTAATTTGGTTGATTTGGCATGGCCTATTATATTGCATATCAGGGTCAGATATAATATATCCCATACTCATGGCATCTTGGTACCTTTATGCCTGAACCTCCTGAGAAAGCTTCCAAAACCTTACATTTGGGGGGCTAAACCTTACAGTGGGTGACCTCCAAGCTAACTAGAATGGGATGGTGGGAGTGTTGGCAATTCAGGAGAATAAATTTTGTAACACTGCCTGGCCAAAATGGCCATCCCATCTGGAAAAAGCATCCAGATAATAATGAGAGGTGAAGGTATGAACAGAGGACCAAGTGGCAGCTTTACAGATTTCCTCAATAGGAGTAGATCTAAGAAAAGCTACTGATGCTGCCATGGCTCTGACTTTATGGGCTGTGACTTGACTCTGTAGGTGCAGTCCAGCCTGAGCATAGCAGAAAGAGATGCAAACAGATAACCAGTTGGAAATGGTGCGCTTGGAAATCGGATGTCCCAACTTGTTTGGATCAAAGACGACAAAAAGTTGAGGTGCAGATCTGTGTGGCTTAGTTCTTTGCAAGTAGAAAGCTAAAGCACGCTTACAGTCCAGAGTATGAAGAGCTGTTCCTCCAGGATGAGAATGAGGCTTTGGAAAAAAACACTGGAAGTACAATGGATTGATTGAGATGAAATTCTGAAATCACTTTAGGTAAGAATTTAGGATGAGTACGGAGGACCACCTTGTCATGATGGAATACTGTGAAAGGTGGGTCTGCAACTAAAGCTTGCTGACCTTGCGAGCAGACATGAGAGCAATGAGAAAAATCACTTTCCAAGTGAGATATTTAAGATGAGCCGAAGCCATTGGTTCAAAAGGAGGTTTCATCAATTGAGCAAGAACAACATTGAGATCCCAAACCACTGGAAGAGGTTTGAGAGGTGATTTGACATTGAAAAGACCTTTCATAAATCTGGAAACCACAGGATGAGCAGAAAGGGGTTTCCCTTCGATTGGATGATGAAAAGCAGCAGTTGCACTGAGATGGACTCAAATGTATGTGGATTTGAGGCCTGATTGAGACAAATGGAGCAGATAATCGGTGCAGTGGTTAAAGCTACAGCCTCAGCACCCTGAGGTTGTGGGTTCAAATCCACGCTGCTCCTTGTGACCCTGGGCAAGTCACTTAATCCCCCCATTGCCCCAGGTACATTAGATAGATTGTGAGCCTGCCGGGACAGACAGGGAAAAATGCTTGGGTACCTGAATAAATTTTTGTAAACCGTTCTGAGCTCCCCTGGTAGAACGGTATAAAAAAATATATACAAAATACAAAACTGAAGATAAGGAGGTAGATTGAGACTCCTTGTGATGAATGGTGCACCAAGCAGAAAATCTAGTCCATTTCTGAATGTAACATTGTCTAGTGCAGTGAGCCTAGACAATGTTACAGTGTGAGCCTTCAAAATCGCTCTGAGTTCCAACAGATTGATGCGACACTGACGATCCGTGCTGGACCAATGGCCTTGAGTACGGAGACCATCGAGATGAGCCCCCCAAGTGTAGGTCGAAGAATATGTCGTGAGGACCTTCTGATGAGGGGGTGTTTGAAACAGTAAACCTCTGGAGAGATTAGAAGAGAGCATCCACAAGTGGAGAGACTTGTCTCAACGAAGGAGTCATTCTGATGTGTTGAGAGAGTGGGTCAAAAGTCTGACTGAACCCACTGAGATGCCAGGGTCCACTGAAGGATTCTGAGGTGAAGTTTGGCAAAATGAGTCACGTGAACGGTAGAAGCCATGTGACCTAAAAGAACCATCATGTGTCTTGCTAAAATCGAAGAGAGGGAAGACACTTTGGGAAGAAGACTTAACTGATTTGCTCAAGAACAAGGACTTCCCAAGTGAGGAAGGTTTGATTAAGGTCGAGGACGAAGGTGGGAGCCCCGTAGAAGACTTGACCGGAGCCGAGGTCGAGATCGGGGTTAGTGGATCCATACCGCTGAAGATTTTCTTCACCTGAACTCAACATTTAATGTCAAGGTTGAAGGGTAGCACAGCGGGCACACGACTCTTGAACCTGTGACCGGCCGGGACAAAGACTGAAAAATAGCCACAAAGAAAGTTCATAATTTTTTTTTAAGTAAAATTAAAATGAGCAAGCAACACAGCGACTCTATCATAAAAAGAACACAAGCTGCGGTGAGAGAAGGCACAAAGTAGATTGAGTCTAGCGTAGAGCGTCGAAATAGGACTTCTCGGCTCCGCGGAAAACAGAACTGAGGAGATACGCACCCTGCTTTGGGCAGGAAGGTACTCACACATGCGCAGAGCAGCAGTCACGAACTTTCTAAAATTCTTCAAGCAAGTCTGTTTGCAAAGCTGTCCGCATCCGGGCTCCGTGGATGACGTCCCACATGTTGAGATAGGTTGCCTGCTTGTTCTGGCATAATAGTCCTTACGAATGGGATGTTCCAAAGCAGTACCCATTAAGGGTGGGACTCCCGAAAGGCCAACACCACAACACATTCACCGAATACCATGAACATCCACATGGTAATGTCTGACAAAGAATACATAGAAGACCAAACTGCAGCCTTGCAAATATCCACTGGAGGCACTAGAGAAGACTCGGCCCAAGAAGCTGCCTGATCCCAAGTGGAATGAGCCTTGAGAAATTCTGGAACAGACTTTCTTCAGAAGATAAGCAGAAGCAATAGTCTCCTTAGTCCAGTGTGCAATAGAAGCCTTAGAAGCGCCATCCCCCTGACGAGGACCCACGAGAAGGACAAAGAGATGATCTGATTTCCTGATCTCCTGGATTCTCTGCACATAAGAGTGAAAGACCCAACCGACATCCAACTTGTGCAACTGTCTTTGCTCAGAAGAGCCCTCCCGGCTACCCAACACCAGGAGAACAACAGCCGGATTGACATGAAAAGGAGAAACTACCTTTGGCAGAAAAGAAGGAACAGGCCTCAAGACAACCTGCTCCCTAGAAAACTCTAAGTAGGGAGCCCTACAAGAGAAAGCCTGCAGCTCAGAAACACATCTAGCTAAAGTAATGGCCACCAAGAAGACCACTTTAAGAGTAAGGTCCTTCAAAGAGCAGTTGACCAATGGTTCAAAAGGAGGGCGCACTAGAACTGACAGAATCAGATTCAGATCCCAACATGGAACAGGGGGCTTGAGCAATTTGGCCGCCTGCAAGAAGAGAATCACATCAGGAATAGCAGTCAAATGCTGACCTTTCAACAACCCACGAAAGGCTGACAAGGCCGCAAACTGAACCTGGAGAGAAGACCAAGCCAGTCCCCTATCCAGGCCATCGTGCATGAACTCTAAGATGGTAGGCAAGGAAGCGCGAAAAGAGACCACTCCACGTGCATCACACCACTCCTCAAATAGACGCAAAACCCTCACATAAGCCCGAGAGATGGAAAGCCTCCGAAACCCCGAGAGTTGAGATCACTTTATCTGAATAGCCCTTCTTACCTAGGCGATCCTGTTCAAGAGTCAAGCTGTAAGACAGAAGGGACTCGGACTGAACATTGGAAAGGGATCCTGAGTCAGAAGGTTGTCCAAGAGAGGCAGAGGAAGATCAGCCACCAGATGCCTTAACAGATCCGCGTACCACAGCCACCTGGGCCAATCTGGAGCCAACAGAACCACAAAGCCCGGATGGCAAATTATGCGGAGAAGAACTCTGCCCACTAATGGCCATGGAGGGAACACATACAACAGCCCCTCCATTGGCCTTGGTTGAACCAGAGCATCTAGGACCTCGGCCTGACCGTCTCTGCGACAACTGAAGAAGTGGGGTGGTTTGGAGTTGACACTTGTGGCCATCAGGTCCATGAGGGGCTGACCCCAAGTCTGCACTATCATCTGAAAGGCCACTGGGCTTAGACACCACTTTCTGGGATCTAGCACGTGAAGACTTAGGAAGTCTGTGTGAACATTCTCCACTCGGCTATATGGGAGGCTGATATTTCCTGAAGATGAGACTCCGTCCAGACCATGAGCAGAGCCGCCTCCTGTGCCACCAAAGTGCTCCTGGTGCCCCCATGATTGACATAGGCCACCATCGTGGCATTGTCCGAAAGAACCTTGACTGACTTGTCCATCAGAAAGGACTGGAAGGCTAACAGCACCAGACGGATGGCTCTGGTCTCCAAGACATTGATTGATCAAGAAGCCTCCTTCGTGGGCCACGTCCCCTGAGCTGAGTGACTTAGACACTGAGCTCCACAACCGAGAATACTGGCATCCGTGAGCAGCACTGTCCACTGCGGCTGGTCCAGACTCGCCCCTTGTACATGATGGGAGGTCTGGAGCCACCAATGAAGACTGCACCGAGCCAAGCCTGGAAGCGGAACAGGATGATCCAGACTGATCTAGGCCTCCGTCAGATCTAGAGAGGTCAGAAACTCCACCGGCTGAACCACCAGAATCACAGATCACAGAGTTTCCATGTGGAAGAAAGGCACATGAAGATCCCTGTTGACCCCCTTCAAATCGAGGATGGGCCGAAAGGTCCCTTCTTTCTTTGGCACCACAAAGTAAATCAAGTACCAACCTGTGCCCCACTCCTGCGGGGGAACTGGAACCACCGCATGGAGATCCAACAATCTGTGAAGGGTGTGGCGAAAGGCCTGCTGCTTCCACGCCACCTGCAAGGGAGAAGCGAGATAATGATCTGGCAAGGAATGGGGAAAACGCCAGATCACAGCCGTCCCAAATCACCTGCAGAACCCACTTATCGGACGTGATGTCTGTCCATTTTGGTTAAAAATCCAATAGCCGGATGTCCACCGGAACCAAGACAAGAGCTGGCAAGGAGTCATTGGGCAGGACGGGTGGCAGGGGACCCTACGGGAGCGCTACCCGCACCCTGGCAGGCCCCCCGAAAGGACTGCATGCGCTGGAAGAACCTGCCTCTAGAGAGCCCAGGAGACTGAAAAGAAGCAGCCTCTTGACCAGGCTGGAAGTGGCAGAAATCACGCCCACTCCCACAAGCAGCACCTATCCTCAAGCACACAAGCAGCACCTATCCTTGAGCACATGAGGTACTTTAGAATCAGTGAGTCTGAACCAACTTGTCCAGGTCCTCACCAAACAAGAAAGATCCTTTAAACAGAAACTTAGTTAACTTAGCTTTGGATGCCGAATCCGCCGACCAAACACGAAGCCACAAGGTACGGCGAGCTGCCACTGCAAAAAACGACGACTTGGCAGAAGCTCGCCAGAGGTCATACATAGCATCTGAAAGATAAGATGCATCCAATTCAAACTTTGCCACCTCGCACTTTAGCAATTCCCAATCTTCAGATTTACTGTCAAGCACATGCTCAGCCCAGCGAAAACACCGCCCGAGCCACCAGCTCGCCACACATCGCCGCATGGACCGCCAGAACTGTCACATCAAAACTGTTTAAGGAGGGACTCCAACTTACGCTCCTCCGGGTCCTTCAAGGCCACACTGCCCTTGTTAGGCACGGTATGCCTCTTAGAGATGGCTGAGACCACTGCGCCCTCCACAAGCGACTTCAGAGTGTCCCTATCCCCTTCAGGAATGGGATACAAGCGGGCCATGGAGTGCGTAAAATGAAAGGGAGCTTCCGGCACCTGTCACTGTGTGAGCATAATGTCCCGAATATCCTGATGCATAGGAAAAGTGTGGAAAGCAGAGCGGACCCCCTTAAGCAAGGGGTCCACCGTATGCGGGGGCACCAATACGGTGTCCTCAAAATGCAAAATCGAGGAGATCTGAAGAATTAGTTAATGAAGCTCTTCCCGCTGAAAAATGCGCACCACAGAAGCATCTTCGCCAGCAGGGGGGTGCTCGAACCCTTCGCTGGCAGATTCCGACCCCCCAAGAGGATCCTGGAAATCTCCCCAAGGGTCCAGGTCCTCATCAATAACATCTTGCTCTTCTGGGCAAAAATGCTCATCCCAAGAAACCCTTGGGCACTTGGACAAGAGAGGAGTAAAGGGGGGGGGGCAAAACCGGGGATGATGTCGAGGGCAACCCCCCCACCGGACACGGAACCTCCAGCCGCCAGCACATAAGCTTTAGAGAGTGCATAAATTCAGGGGAAAAAACCCTTGGCGGCCCCAAGGGACTCCCTGCCCCAGCAGGGGACCCTTCCATATCTAACCCCTGTTATTTCCAGAACAGGGGGAAGGTCATCTGAGGTAACAGAAATTAAGGAGGAGCTTCCTGCCGAAATTGGACCTGAAACCGCCAAAATCGGAGCTCCTGTGGCTTGTCACTTCTGAAAAGCCTGGAACTTTCCTGACACTAGGTCGAGGAACTGTCCGATGTGAAAAGGGAATCCCCAGCTGCTCCGGCAATCAGGGAATCCTTTTCACCCTGATCGTCGGCTGGGGAACCCTCCACCTGGGGGTCGGGGGAAGCCCAGGCTTTCTCGTGATCCGAAGCCGACTTGCGAGGTATATGTGGTGAGGTGCCCTGGCTGCTGGCAACTGATGCCGATGAGACTCTCCCACCGATCTGGTCTGTACAACGCTTGCACAGGCCGGCCACGAGTACCTCACGTCTGGAGCACAATGAGCATTTTTTCCCCTTTAAAAGTGCTGACTGTGCTGAAAAACGCCCTAGCTGTAATTAAAGTGCTGGCTAGATGAGAAAAACAATACAAACAGCAGTTTTAAAGGGAATTGAGCCCTTTAGACCGGCACACCTCAGGATTATTTTTCCACTTATTCAGAAGAGACTCCACGGCTCTCAAAGCAGGAAGCCTGACCAACCAGGGAGCCAAGCTGCCAGCTAAGGCACCTCTACAAAAATGTGGGGAGGTGGAGGAAGGACCCAGCACGAGACCCACTGAGTTTAATACCCCTGAAGTTGGACGAATCCCTAAACAAGACCAGTCCAAGCTCTATCTGGCACAAAAGGGGAACCCAGGAGTCCAAAACAAAATTCCAACAGTACCAGTCTACCAGGCGTTACAGAAATGTGATTTTCTATCAGCCAGGGGATGTCGTTAGAAAAGATATAAGAACATAAGTTTTGCCGCTGCTGGGTCAGACCAATGGTGCATTGTGCCCAGCAGTCCACTCACACAGCAGCCCTTAGGTCAAAGACCAGTGCCCTACTAGAGTCTAGCCTTACCTGCGTATGCTCTGGTTCAGCAGGAACTTATCTAACCCTTTCTTGAATCCCTGGAGGATGCTTTCCCCTAGAACAGCCTCTAGAAGAGTGTTCCAGATTTCTACCACTCTCTGGGTGAAGAAGAACTTCCCTTATGTTAGTACGGAATCTTTTCCCTTCTAACTTCAGCGAGTGCCCTCTTGTTCTCTTCACCTTGGAGAGGGTAAAGAATCTCTCTTTCTCTACTAAGTCAATTCCCTTCAATATCTTGAATGTTTCAATCATGTCCCCTCTCAGTCTTCTTTTCTTAAGGGAGAAGAGGCCCAGTTTCTCCAGCCTCTCGTTGTACGGCAATTCCTCCAGTCCCTTAACCATTTTTGTCGCTCTTCTTTGGACCTTTTCGAGCAGTACTAGGTCCTTTCTCATGTATGGCGACCAGTGTTGGACACAGTACTCCAGGTGGGGGCGCACCATGGCTCGTTACAACGGCATGATAACCTTCTCCGATCTGTTTGTGATCCCCTTCTTAATCATTCCTAGCATTCTGTTTCCCTTTTTCGCCGCCACCGCACATTGCGCGGACGGTTTCATTGTCTTGTTTACAAGTACTCCCAAGTCTCTTTCCTGGGGGCTCTCTCTGAGTACAGTACTTTATATCCTGTATTCGTGCATATGATTTTTGTTACCGACATGCATCACCTTGCACTTATCCACCTTGAACCTCATTTGCCATTTTGCGGCCCATTCCTTGAGTGTGTTTATGTCTCTTTGTAGGTCTTCACAATCCTTCTGTGTCCTCACTACTATATAGCTTTGTATCGTCCGCAAATTTAATCACCTCGCTTGTCGTACCAATTTCCAGGTCATTTATAAATATGTTGAAGAGCACGGGACTGAGCATCAAACCTACGGCACTCCACTCGTGACGCTTTTCCAGTCTGAGTACTGTCCATTTACCCCACTCTGTTTCCTATCCGCTAACCAGTTTCTAATCCACATGAGTATTTCACCCTCGATTCCATGGTTTGCAATTTTTCAAAGCAGACGTTAATGGGGAACCTTGTCGAACGCCTTCTGAAAATCTAGATAAACGATGTCGACCGGGTCATCCTTGTCTATCTGCCTATTTACCCTCTTGAAAAAGTGCAGTAAATCTGTCAAAGTCAGATCTTCCTTCGCTGAAGCCGTGCTGGCTGGTCCTCATCAAATTGTATCCATCAAGGTGATCAATGATGCGGTCCTTTATCAGCGCCTCTACCATCTTTCCCGGTACTGAAATCAGATTCACTGGTCTGTAGTTTCCTGGATCTTCCCTCGAATCCTTCTTGAAGATTGACGTATCATTCGCCACTTTCCAGTCTTCCGGAATGTTTCCCGATTTGATCGACAGATTGGTTATTAGTTGAAGCAGTTCAGCTATAAATCCTTTCAGTTCCTTGATTACTTTCGGGTGGATGCTGTCTGGTCCCGGGGATTTATCGCTTTTAAGCCTATCAATCTGTCTGCATACCTTTTCTAGACTGACCATCGACCCTGTCAGTTTCCCTTCTTTACTGCTCTCGTATCAAACTGCTACTTGGGATTCCAACCTTCATTGATTATTTTCCACTTCCACATCTTATATGAATTTTAGAAAACTGTTAAAAATTTACTTATATGCTAAATTCTTATAATTGGAAGTCTATGTAAACTTCTTTCACTGCTTGATGTTTAGCTTTTCTTTTTGCAAATTGATAACCACAAGGATCCACAAGGTTTTGCGGTATATAAATGTTATGTTAAAGCAAAAGTACAGCACAGAAGTCTGAAAAAATGGAATTTAAGTTGTCGTTATAATAAAAGGCAACTTCAGTCAATGAAATACAAGGGAGGAAATAGAAAATACTCACTCCTCAGTGAAATTTGGAAAAATAATTCCAAAAACATAGCAATGAAATCTAGAAATCACCTGAACAAAGAGGGGACCTGACTTCTGAATAGCCTCAAGCAAGAAGAGCCACAGTAACAAAAAAAAAAACAACAACCCAAAAACAACCCCCCCCTCCCCAAACCAAACCAAACCAAACCAAACCTCAACCACCACCACCCACATTTGAATGGCCTGTGGTAAGATATATATTAGCTACAGATGTATCTGTGTATTTTCTGGCATCAATTTGGGAAGAAAACAGTGTACAAACATACCCATGGGAGCAACTCTTTTTAACCTGAAGCCCATGCTTACTTTTAGCCACTGTGAAGGGAGTATTTTCTTTTCTTTTTTAATTTACATTTTTATTTTTCAAAATAAATATACAAAGTATACAAATAATTATTATAAATATGCAAATATACATATATATAAATATACAAAAGATAACTTAAACATGAAACAGACTAGTGTACGTATCAGTTAATAAGCGGGAAGATAGTATTATTTATAAGTCAATACAACCAGTGTCTCATGTCAACCAAATCCAGCAGGGCCAGTACATATAATTTCAGCTGAGAGTACCGTATTTTCGCGGATATAACGCGCGCGTTATACGCGTTTTTACCTACCGCGCATACCCCTCGCGCGTTATATGCCTGAGCGCGGTATACTAAAGTTTTTAAACATAGTTCCCACCCCGCCCGATTCACCCCCCCAGCAGGACCGCTCGCACCCCCACCCCGAACGACCGCTCGCACGCGCTCCCACCCGCACCCACGATCGGAGCAAGAGGGAGCCCAAGCCCTCTTGCCCGGCCGACTCCCCGACGTCCGATACATCCCCCCCCGGCAGGACCACTCGCACCCCCACCCCGAAGGACCGCCGACTTCCCGACAATATCGGGCCAGAAGGGAGCCCAAACCCTCCTGGCCACGGCGACCCCCTAATCCCACCCCGCACTGCATTACGGGCAGGAGGGATCCCAGGCCCTCCTGCCCTCGACGCAAACCCCCCTCCCCCCCAACGACCGCCCCCCCCCAAGAACCTCCGAACGCCCCCCCAGCCGCCCCGCGCCCCCCCTGGCCGACCCCCACGACCCCCCCACCCCCCTTCCCCGTACCTTTGGTAGTTGGCCGAACAGACGGGAGCCAAACCCGCCTGTCCGGCAGGCAGCCAACAAAGGAATGAGGCCGGATTGGCCCATCCGTCCTAAAGCTCCGCCTACTGGTGGGGCCTAAGGCGCGTGGGCCAATCAGAATAGGCCCTGGAGCCTTAGGTCCCACCTGGGGGCGGGCCTGAGGCACATGGTCGGGGACCATGTGCCTCAGGCCGCGCCCCCAGGTGGGACCTAAGGCTCCAGGGCCTATTCTGATTGGCCCACGCGCCTTAGGCCCCACCAGTAGGCGGAGCGGACCATGTGCCTCAGGCCGCGCCCCCAGGTGGGACCTAAGGCTCCAGGGCCTATTCTGATTGGCCCACGCGCCTTAGGCCCCACCAGTAGGCGGAGCTTTAGGACGGATGGGCCAATCCGGCCTCATTCCTTCGTTGGCTGCCTGCCGGACAGGCGGGTTTGGCTCCCGTCTGTCCGGCCAACTACCAAAGGTACGGGGAAGGGGGGTGGGGGGGTCGTGGGGGTCGGCCAGGGGGGTCGCGGGTCGGCTGGGGGGGCGGTCGGAGGTTCTTGGGGGGGGGCGGTCGTTGGGGGGAGGGGGGTTTGCGTCGAGGGCAGGAGGGCCTGGGATCCCTCCTGCCCGTAATGTAGTGCGGGGTGGGGTTAGGGGGGTCGCCGTGGCCAGGAGGGTTTGGGCTCCCTTCTGGCCCAACTACACAAAGGTACGGGGAAGGCGGGTGGGGGTGTCGTGGGGGTCGGCCAGGGGGGTCGCGGGTCGGCTGGGGGACGGGCGGAGGTGCTTGGGGGGGGGCGGTCGTTGGGGGGAGGGGGTTTGCGTCGAGGGCAGGAGGGCCTGGGATCCCTCCTGCCCGTAATGTAGTGCGGGGTGGGGTTAGGGGGTCGCCGTGGCCAGGAGGGTTTGGGCTCCCTCCTGGCCCGATATTGTTGGGGAGTCAGCGGTCCTTCGGGGTGGGGGTGCGAGTGGTCCTGCCGGGGGGGGATGTATCGGACGTCGGGGGGGGGCATCAGGCTTTCAGGATGGGGACAGACCTTCAAGGGGGGACAGGACTTCAAGGGGGGACAGTGCACGGAAAGTCAGGGGGGGTGAACGGAGAGTCGGGACAGCGCACGGAAAGTCAGGGCGGGCGAAAGGAGCGTCGGGCATCATGCGCGGTATACCCGTGAGCGCGGTATACAAAAGTTTTTGTACATATCATCGTGATTTCTGCGCGCTATACCCGTGTGCGCGTTTTACACGGGTGCGCGTTATATCCGCGAAAATACGGTATACGTGAAAAGAATAGAAGAGAGTTCCCAATGAGCATCATACTAAGCATCCCAAGTGACTTAATTAACTGACAACAAGTGACTCTAAATATATTTTATAAATATTACATTGGTATTACATTGAGATAATTTTATGTCAACGGTCCAAGTCACAATAAAGTTGAACAGGTCTCCATACTTTGAGAAAAGAACTAATAGAATGATGTTTTTCAGCTATTACACTTTCAAATTTGTTGGTTATGCATACAGTGTTCCACCATAGATAAGTCCTTCCAACAGTGCAAGATGTTTTTAATAGCCACGAAAAATAAGATGTTAAGTAAACGAGCACTGGGTTCGGGCATAGAATATGTGAGACTATGTTGTCCAAGAATAATAATTTTAAGATTTAAGGGTTCATTAATATTTAGAATGGTGTATATAGTGCTTCAGACTTTATTCCAATACAATTTAATATGTGAGCATTGGTATAACATGTGCGGCAGTGTACCTTCAAATTCTCCACAGGACCAGCATAGATTGGAACCTTCTTTGGAAAATTTAGCGAGTTTATGTGGCGTCCAGTGGGATTGATGTAATAGAAAGTATATTGATTGAAGGACTGGAGCCGATCTAATAGATTTGAATACTGTGGTCCACACTTTCTGCCAAAGCTCATCATCAGCGGAAATGTCTAAATCTGGACGCCATGCACTCATTGTTAGTGATATAGACACAGGTGAAGTTTGTCTCAATAAAGTGTACCATTTAGAGACAACACCTTTAAGAGGAGCTATAGTAATAATATTTTGAAGGAGATCAGGTATTGGTTTCAATTTTATAAGTTCCGGAATTGAAGCACACAAGATTAAATTTATCACACACTTCTTCAAAAGCCAACCATCAATTATTACATAAAAGATCTTGCAGTGTCCAGATATCATATTTTTGCCAAATAGGCCAATTCAAGGCGATGTTATTGATCTTAAAAGTGTCATTGCTCCATAATGAAATCAATGTGGTGTCTTTCCATTTGATTTTCATAATGCTATCAAAATGTAATAGAACCTTATATGTTGAATGGAAAATACAATTATATTTTTTCAGAGAAGAGGATATTGACAGGATGCAAGCAAGATTGCTGGTACCATATAAGATTTTTTCCAGAGACAGCCAAGAGGGGGGTTAGATGTAGTTTTATTAAGAAGCCATAATAAGCCCTGACGCATTATGAAGGCTTGATGATATTTTAAAAAAGGGAGTATTTTCTAATAGGTGGTTTACCAGGGTAAATCATTGAGAGCTGTTTTTAAAAGTTTTAGTATCAATAGGAATGAAATAAATAGAAATCTGAGTTTTCCAGAGATCTTCAGATTTTAAAATTAGTATTATTTTGAAGCAAGTTCTACCTAGATTAAATAGAGTAATATTTTATTATGACATTTCCTTCCAATCAATTAAAAGTGCTACGTAACAAATGCAATACTATATTTTGTAACCTAGGCCATAATGCCCTCACCACATGCTGCCTTACCGCTCCAGTCTTGCTGTTGTCTGTATTGCAGTCTGGAATAATTTTAGACAGCTGGACTATCCAGTTATTGATTTTGTCTCTTCTTCGTCGTTCCACTAAATATATAAAAATATTTTCAAAATATCCTCTTGTGTTTTTGATTAGCTTCACATTGCATACATTTTATCATTAAAGATTTTAACCAACACAAAGTCCCTCCTAATGCACCTCAATTCTACACCTGAAGCACCTCTTGATACTCTAGCACTAGGATTTTCCCACCCTGCTTTGCTGAAGTACCACACAACCACCCTGGAAAAACTTCTGTTCCAGGACCACCTCTGCCAGGGCACCTCATGCCTTTCCCCCTCATTCCCCACTAATCGGGTACTAAGAGGTCCTTTTATCAAGCTGCGGTAGGGGTTTAACGCACGTAATACCGCGTGTTAAACCGCCTGCCGTCCTAGCTGCTAAGCCTGCATTGAGCAGGCATTAGTTTTTTAGCCGGCCGGGGGGTTAGCCTGTGATGAAATGTCCGACGTGCTAACCCCACTAACGCGGCCTAAGAGTCTCCTAAACATACCTTCATTGTGCTGTGCTCTTCTCCTTTCATCTCGTGGTGTTCTATTTCCATCCATTTTTCTAATTTTATGATTTGAGAAAAAAAGAAGAAAGGTAGTATTCTTAAACTGTTTATTGAACACCAAATATTAAAATCTTAAATGTTATCTATTTTATTGCATTGTATTGTTTATTTATTATTCGCCTTACACAAAGTGAAGGACAAATGAACAGACATAATATATACCATTACAAACAACAAATCATAAAAAAATACAATACAAACATAAAACAGTCAACAGCGATTATCTTCAACATACACAGCATCCTCCCCACAACCACAACAGACATATTTTTTAGCCATATTTCATTTTACAAAAAATGCATATTCCGTATAGAAATTAAGGTAAGAAGGTAAAGCAATGTTACTTACCGTAACAGTTGTTATCCAGGGACAGCAGGCAGCTATTCTCACTAGTGGGTGATGTCATCAGACAGAGCCCCGGTACGGACGTCTCACAAGCACGTGTTGCTTGTAGAAACTTAAAGTTTCTAGATGCCCGCACCGCGCATGCGCCGGTGCCTTCCTACCCGGAGATCCGGGCGTGTCTCCTCAGTTCAGGTAGCTAGCCTGAGAAGCCAACCCAGGGGAGGTGGGTGGGACGTGAGAATAGCTGCCTGCTGTCCCTGGATAACAACTGTTACGGTAAGTAACATTGCTTTATCCCAGGACAAGCAGGCAGGTATTCTCACTAGTGGGTGACCTCCAAGCTAACCTCAGTGGGATGGAGGGGGAGTTGGCGACTTAAGAGAATAAATTTTTCAATACTGTTTGGCCAAACTGTCCATCCCGTCTGGAGAGGGTATCCAGACAATAATGTGAGGTGAATGTGTGAACCGAGGACCAGGTGGCAGCCTTGCAAATTTCCTCGATTGGTGTTGATCTGAGGAATGCTACTGAGGCTGCCATTGCTCTGACCTTATGGGCTGTGACCTTACAAGGAAGTGATAATCCAGCCTGGGCATAGCAGAAAGAGATACAAGCCGCCATCCAATTAGAGATGGTGCGCTTTGATACGGGTCTTCCCAACTTGTTAGGATTGAAGGAGACAAAAAGTTGAGGAGTGGTTCTGTGTGGCTTGGTGCGATCCAGGTAGAAAGCCAAGGCACGTTTGCAGTCTAGAGTGTGAAGGGCCGATTCTCCGTGGTGAGAATGAGGCTTAGGGAAGAATACTGGAAGTACAATGGATTGGTTGAGATGAAATTCGGAGACCACCTTAGGCAGGAATTTCGGGTGAGTGCGGAGGACCACCTTGTCATGGTGGAATACTGTGAATGGTGGGTCCGCCATCAATGCCTGGAGTTCGCTGACTCTGCGAGCGGACGTAAGGGCTACAAGGAAAAGCACTTTCCAGGTGAGATACTTCAGAGGGGCCCTGTTGAGTGGTTCAAACGGGGGCTTCATGAGGTGGGAAAGGACTACATTGAGGTCCCAAACTACTGGGGGTGGTTTGAGAGGAGGGTTAACATGGAAGAGTCCTTTCATAAATCTGGCGACCACCGGATGGGCCGAGAGGGGTTTCCCTTGTAGAGGCTGGTGGAACGCCGCAATAGCGCTCAGGTGGACTCGTATGGATGTGGACTTGAGCCCAGATTGAGATAGGTGTAGGAGATAGTCCAGCACGGAGGATAAGGAAGCTCGCTGAGGTTCCTTTGACTTAGAAACACACCATGAGGAGAATCTGGTCCATTTCTGGGAGTAGCATTGTCGAGTGGCGGGCTTCCTGGAAGCTTCCAAGACCTCCCTCACTTCTTGTGAGAATTGGTGAGGGGTTACGTTGAGAGGAACCAAGCTGTCAGGTGGAGAGACTGCAGGTTGGGATGAAGTAGTGATCCTTGATGTTGAGTAAGTAGTGAAGGAAACACTGGAAGTGGTACTGGTTCCCTGCTGCTGAGTTGAAGTAGGAGGGAGAACCAAGGTTGTCTGGGCCACCGAGGAGCTATTAGAATCATGGTGGCCCGTTCGAGTTTCAGCTTGACCAGAGTCTTCTGGATCAGCGGGAATGGTGGGAACGCATATAGAAATCGTTTCCCCCAGTTCAGTAGAAAAGCATCTGCCTCGAGGCGATGAGGAGTGTAGATCCTGGAGCAAAACTGAGGCAGTTTGGCGTTGTGGGGAGCCGCAAAGAGGTCTATCTGAGGCGTCCCCCATTGCGTGAAGATTTGGTGAAGGGGGTTGGAATGGAGAGTCCATTCGTGCGGTTGTAGCAGACGGCTTAGTTTGTCTGCTAAGACGTTGTTCTCCCCCTGGATGTATACTGCTCTGAGTAGGGCGTTGTGGCGCACCGCCCAGTCCCAGACTCGTAGAGCTTCCTGGCAAAGGAGGGCCGAGCCCGTGCCTCCTTGCTTGTTGATATAATACATGGCGGCCTGATTGTCTGTGCGAATGAGGATTACCATGTCGTGGAGTCGGTGTTGGAAAGCTTGGAGCGCATTGAAGATGGCTCTGAGTTCCAATAGATTGATTTGGTGTAGTCTTTCCGCACTGGTCCAGAATCCTTGGGTGCGGAGACCCTCCAGGTGGGCCCCCCATGCGTAATTCGACGAATCGGTTGTGAGAACTTTCTGATGGGGGGGAGAGTGCATCAGCAAACCTCTGGATAGATTCGAAGAGGTCATCCACCAAAGTAGAGACTGCCGAAGAGCAGGTGTGACTACGAAGCGTTTGGACAGTGGATCGGATGTCTGATTCCACTGTGATGCCAGGGTCCACTGGGGGATCCTGAGGTGGAGTCTGGCAAAGGGTGTCACGTGTACTGTGGAGGCCATATGGCCCAGGAGCACCATCAGTTGTCTCGCCGGTAGGGTTTGGCGAGTAGCCACCGACTGGCAGAGATGAAGAAGAGACTCCATGCGTTGCCGGGGCAGGAATGCTCGGAGTCGGGTGGTGTCCAGGACCGCTCCGATGAAGGGGAGGGACTGGGTGGGTTGTAGATGAGACTTGGAGAAGTTGATCTCGAAGCCCAAATTCTGGAGGAAGTAGGTTGTAGCCAAGGCCGCCGAAGTGACCTCTGGGGCTGACGGGGCCTTGATGAGCCAGTCGTCGAGGTATGGAAACACCTGTAGACCCCTGTCCCGGAGTGCTGCGGCCACTACCACCAGGCACTTTGTGAAGACTCTGGGGGACGAAGATAGGCCGAATGGTAGCACTCGATACTGTAGGTGCAGATTTCCCACCCGAAATCTGAGGAACTTTCGGGAGGCCGGGTGAATGGGGATGTGAGTGTAGGCCTCCTTGAGATCCAGGGAGCATAACCAGTCGTTCTGCTCGAGGAGGGGGTATAGAGAAGCCAAAGTCAACATGCGAAACTTCTCTTTGACCAGGAACTTGTTGAGGGCCCGAAGGTCTAAAATGGGTCGCAGGTCGCCCGTTTTCTTCGGGACGAGGAAGTACCGGGAGTAAAACCCTCGGTTCAATTGGTCTGACGGGACCGGCTCGACAGCCCGAAGCTGAAGTAAGGTTTGGACTTCCTGAAGAAGAAGGGCGGTCTGCGTCGAGCTTGAAGGATACTCTCTTGGAGGATGGTCCGGGGGGACCCGGTGGAATTGAAGAGAGTATCCTTCTCTTATGATGGAGAGGACCCATAGGTCCGTGGTTATGGCCTCCCATCGGTGGTAAAAAAGATGGAGGCGGCCCCCTATGGGAGAGGCCGAGGTTATGCTCCCGGGAGGGGCGTCAAAAGGGCTGGGGAGCCTTAGGTACAGCCGGTGGCTGAAGTTTTTGCTGAGACTTCTGGGGAGGTTGTCTCTTCGCAGGCTGTCTCGCAGCAGGCGTTTGTCTGGGCATGTAACGCCGCTGGTAAATCAGGGGTGGCCTGGAAGGTCGAGACTGTTGAGGTTTGGGTTTGGGCCGTAGGATGGATTGAAAGGATTTTTCATGATCCGACAGCTTCTTGGTAACAGTTTCGATAGACTCATCGAACAGGTCAGCTCCAGCGCATGGTACGTTGGCGAGTCTGTCCTGTAGGTTGGGATCCATATCGATAGTACGGAGCCATGCCAGGCGACGCATGGCTACCGTGCTTGCGGCGGCGCGTGCCGAGAGTTCGAATGCATCGAAGGAGGATTGCATCAGCTGGAGGCGTAATTGGGAGAGGGAGGCTACCACTTCCTCGAACTCGAATCGAGCTTGGTTGTCTATGAACGGAGTGAACTTGCGGAGCACCGGCAAGAAGAACTCCAGATAGGAAGAGAAAAAGAAGTTGTAGTTTAGCACCCGTGACGCCATCATGGAGTTTTGGTAGAATTTTCTACCAAATTTGTCCATCGTTCTCCCCTCTCGGCCCGGCGGTACAGAGGCGTAGACCTGGGAGGGATGAGAGCGTTTAAGGGAGGACTCGACCAGTAGGGATTGGTGGGAGAGTTGAGGGCCCTCGAACCCTTTATGGTGCACGATGCGGTATCGAGCATCGAGTTTGCTGGGGATCGCCGGTATGGAATACGACGTTTCGAAGCACTGCATGAAGGTCTGGTCCAGTAATTTATGCAAGGGGAGCCGAAGCGACTCCGTTGGAGGGTTAGGTTAAAGCATGGTGTCCAGATACTCTTTGGAGTATCTGGAGCCCGTGTCAAGGGTCACATCCAGATCATCCGCCATTTGTCGGAGGAATGATGAGAAGGACAATTGTTCCGCCAGCGTCGGTCTGTGGGACGGGCTGGAGGAGGATGAGGCCTCCAGGTCCGTGGACATCGGGGAGTGACAAGGAGAATCGGGCACCGGTGTCTCCTCGTACTCCGGGCCCCTCGGAGGGGACACCTCTGATGAGGAGTATCCCCTACGTTGCAGTTTTTTCTGCGGTGACACCTCCGAATGGCGTGAGGAGTGCCAGGATGAGTGTCTCGATCGGTGCCCGTCTCGGTGGCGGGACGGGGATCGGGATCGTCTGTGCATCGCATGGTCTCCCGAGGCCCCCAAGTGGATAGGGCTGGAAGCGGTGGATCGTAACTGGGTTTGCGATGCGGGTTCTTGCGATGCTACCCAAGTCTGGTAAGGAGTACGGAAGAACTCTTCCTGACTATGCCCAGGGCTTCGAGTATCGATCGGAGGTCTGGTCCCATGTTGGCGCGGAGGCGTAATGGGTTCTAATGGCGGCATATCGGTAAGCGAGGCTTGCCGCGTGGGCATCGCCGCCCTCCCCCGTTCGTCCTCGTCGGTTGTCGAGGTCGAACGGTGTGGGGGAGGGGGAGGGGGCGGACCGCCCCTTTGGATCGGTACCGGGAGGTCACCCTGTATGGCAGCGATGAGCCCGGGTCCGATGGTCTGCATGAGCTCAACGAATTGAGCTTCCAGCACGGACCGTAGCGAAGCCGATAAGGAGGGATCCGCACCGAAAGGGGGTCCTCCTGCACGGACATCGCGCTCCTTCGAGGCCGAGTGCTTCTGCTTAGTAGCTTTCGGCACTTTGATGACCATTGGTGGCACTGTGGAAGGAAGAGGTACCTGAACCGAGGAGACCGGGGCAGGCACCGACGTCGAGCTCGTGGATGGTGTCGGGGCGAGCGATGCCGGTTTCACCACGCTCGATGCAGGAGGGGTCGATGCCGGTTTTGCCCGAACCGGGGAGGTATCGGATGAAGTGGAGGCTGAGGGATCCTTAGCTGCGTCCATCTTGAACATCGATTCCCACAATAGGCAACGCCGCTTGAATGAGCGTGCCGTAAGGGTAGAGCAAGGCCTGCACGATTTCGGAATGTGGTCAGGGCCCAAACACTGCAAACAGCGCCAGTGAGGGTCCGTGAGTGAAATCGCGCGTTGGCACTTGCTGCACTTTTTAAACCCGGTGATTGGCCGGGACATAGGCCGGAAAATCTCCGCCGCGAGGTCGAAGCCAGTGGGCCTGAGCCACGTGGCCGGCCCGTTCGACCCGCCGGAGGAAATAATCTTCTTTTTTTTTTTTTTTTTTCCCGAAAAGAAAAGAACTGTTAACTGTAATTAAAAGAAAGCGAAAACGCGGACAAGGAAGGCAAATTTAACTGAATTCAGCTAGCGCATGATGAAGTTGAACTTCTCAGCTCCGCGGAAAAGAAAGAACTGAGGAGACACGCCCGGATCTCCGGGTAGGAAGGCACCGGCGCATGCGCGGTGCGGGCATCTAGAAACTTTAAGTTTCTACAAGCAACACGTGCTTGTGAGACGTCCGTACCGGGGCTCTGTCTGATGACATCACCCACTAGTGAGAATACCTGCCTGCTTGTCCTGGGATAATCAATATTTCCAGTTCAGAGATATCCACAAAGAGTCTCCATTTGTATAAAAAATCTTTAAGATTACCATATATATGAGGGTCATTTCATAAATAATGCACACTATTTTTTTAAATTTACAAGCTTTATTTATTTATTTTTTTTCAAGTATTTCTTTACATTCCTTCAATATAGTCTCCTTGGTTTACAATGACCGAGTCCCAACGTCCGGGAAGCTTCATTATTCCATCCAAGACACGGTTTTAGTTCAGTTGCCAAATAGCTCGGGTACCGGCGGAAGAAAGCTCTTCCAGAGATTCAAAACAGTGGTCTCATGTCTGGACTGTAGGGAGCATGAGGTGACACTTCACAGCTGCATTCGTTTAGTTTTTCAATGACATTCCCTATGTGCGGGCGAGCGCTGTCGTGAAGAATGATTGGCTCAGCCAAGAGCAACTGATGTCAGGCTTTGTGCATTTTTCTGCACATATTTTGCAAAAAATCATGATAATACACTGCTGTGACACTTCCTCCACATGGAAATTTGTTTGTGATGATGATGCCTTCATGTTCATATGCAAAAAATCATCATCTGTTTGACTTTTGATTGAGTTCATCAAAATTTTTTTGGTTGTGGGGAAGCTGGAGCTCTCCACTTATTGAAAAATTGCGCGAATACGGCTGGGAGGCATTACCTCATGCTCCCCTACAGTCCAGACGTGAATCCACTGGACTTTGACCTTTTTCCAAAGTTGAAAGAACCTATGCATGGACATCGTTTTGCATCTCTGGAAGAGCTTTCTTCCGCCGGTACCCGAGCCATTCGGCAACCAAACAAAACAGTGTCTTCGATGGAATAATGAAGCTTCCTGGATGTTGGGACTCAGTCATTGCAAAGCAGGGAGACTATATTGAAGGATTGTAAAGAAATACTTGAAAAAATAAAATAAAAAATAAGACATGTAAATTAAAAAAACAGTGTGCATTATTTATGAAATGACCCTCGTACATGTTCTGTAACACCACTCGTCACTGCTTCAATATAATAATCATAAAAAAGTGAAGTTGCTTATTTTTAATGGTGATTCTCTGTAGGAGTAGGGAAATGCAACCACATTTGTGGATGACATCCCAACATCCAAAATATCTCTCTTACAGCTCAGGTTCACCACCAACTCCCACTTACCCTTCTCCCCCTTCAGTCAATTATTTGGTTTTATAGGAGGGGAAGAGGGATAGAATAAATGTGGCTGCATTCCCTACCTATAGAAAGGTCCTATTATAGGTAAAGAAGTAAGAAAATGGCAGAGGCATTAAAAAGAGATGAGGTTTCCACCTTAATATCTTTTCCAGTAGATAGGGATAATAATAATAACATTTATTTATATATCGCAATACCTCATGGTTCAGTGCGGTTTAGAATAAGAGGTAAGTAGTGTAAAAACACAGCACATTATATATAAAATAATTATTAACTTATCTAGATTAAACATATTTATTAAACAGAGTTTTTAACAATCTTCTAAAGGTCTGGTAATTAGAAGAATTTAAGATCAGGGAGGAGGGGGGCGCTGCTGAGCCCAGAGAAGATGGAAGCATAGTGCTGTAGCTCCTCATCACTTTAATAAAAGAAGCCATTAAAGAATATTTAAAATAAGATTTTTAGCGCGGTATCAACAATTATCGGCAGAACAATATGGCTTCTAGTAAATCTGGAAAGAGACACAAATTGGAATCACTGTCTAAAGCTTCAACGAGTAAAGCGGAAGATCACAGCATGGGTAAAATATTGGAAGAAATAAGATCTCTGAAAGACTTACCCCTCTTCCACGAAACCGCGCTAGGAACTCAATGAGCATCGGGAGCAGCGTGGGCCATTCAGCGTGGCTCTCTGCGCTAAAAACTGCTAGCACGGTTTTGTAGAAGAGGGGGTTAATGAATGAAACTAAAGAAGAAATTAAAGATGAATTGAAGTCATTAACAGCAGAGGTAGCTCAATTCCAAACTAGAGTGGAGACACTGGAAACCACTGTGTTAGAGGAAAATGTAAAAGATTTCCAGCGTCAGGCTACACATATCAAACAAAATGAAAACGAATTGGAAGACACAAACAATAGATCCAGAAGAAATAATATAAGAATCCTGGGGATACAAGAAGGGTGTGAAGGTAAAAATGATATCTTTTTTGGAAAAAATGATTCCTGAGCTTCTTCATTTAGAATTCGTCAAGGATTTTGAAATAGAAAAAGCTCATATAACACTCACCTTTAAACCCAGTACGTCAAGCAAATACCCAAGACTTTTCATAATTAATGTACAGTGGTACCTTGGATTACGAGCATAATCCGTTCCAAGAGCATGCTCGTAATCCAAAATGCTCGTTTATCAAAGCGAGTTTCCCCATAGGAAATAATGGAAACTTGCTTTGATGTGAGGCAGTAGAGAACGGCCCGGGGAACGGTGATTCAGGCTCTCAGTTTGTACTGGGGAGCTTGAATATGGAGTTTCAGGCTTCAACATCGGTGGGAGCTGGTTTGGATCAGCCTGAACAGCAGCAGGAAGACTTGCCAGTGGGTGAGCATAAGACTTTACATTTAAAATTTCCCCAACTTATAAAACCCCAGGAAGTAACGTTGGATGCTCTGTGGGACTTGGTAGCTACTATACCTAAAACTATAACTTCTCAATTTAATCAAGTGGAAGAAAGGCTTAAAGAGCATGATAAAGAAATTTCAGGACTACAGAAAATTACCAGTGACTTTAAATTACAATTTGAAACTCAACACCAAGATACTAAATCTTTTAAACTAATACAGGAGGCTTTAATTAAAGATAATACTAATTTGAGGAGAAAGCTTGAATCGCTTGAAAATTTTTCAAGAAATAATAATCTTAGATTGATTAATTTTCCTAGGATTCCTACAATAACTCCTAGAGATATGCTTAAACTATACTTAGTGGAAATACTTGAAATTCCTGATTCATCTATTCCACCATTTACACAGGCTTACTATTTGCCTGTTAAAGAACTTAGAGATCAAAAGAATTCCCAAGAAGCGAATCAAGAAGTGATTAAACAACCTTTGGATATAACCGCTTTATTAGAGTCCTCAGATAGGGAAGTAGCCACTCCAGCTACTTTGCTTCTTTCAGTTGCTCTTACTTTGGATAAAACATGGTTATTGAAGTTATACTTTAAAAATAAACACAAAGACTTTTTGGGACTTAAGGTTCAAATGTTTCCTGACTTGGCCAGGGACACACAGAGACGCAGAAAATAATTTCTATTGTTAAGACCCGCAATTACTGCCCTGGGTGCTACCTTTTTTCTTCGATACCCTTGTAAATGTATTGTTCATTATAAATTGCATAAGTTTGTTTTCTTTGAACCTTCACAACTGACAACATTCCTGTCTCTGTCACGGCTGGAGAAAGCTCATGATGAATAGATGACTGCCTAATCATGGTCTCACCTATAATTGTTCTTTTCTTTTAATTGATTACCTTAAATTCCGTTTAATTAATCTTGGATCTTATATGAGGACTTGAGCGAGATCTAAGATGGAATAATTATTGGAATGTATGTATTATGTTGGATGTTTTCTTTATTTCTTGGACCTTGCTTTCTGTACAGTTTTACTTGATTGATTATATTTGAAAGTGTATAAATAAAAAAAAAAAAATGATTCCTGAGCTACTTCATTTAGAATTCGTCAAGGATTTTGAAATAGAAAGAGCTCATATAACACTCACCTTTAAACCCAGTACGCCAAGCAAATACCCAAGACTTATCATAATTAATGTACAGTGGTACCTTGGATTACGAGCATAATCCGTTCCAAGAGCATGCTCGTAATCCAAAATGCTCGTTTATCAAAGCGAGTTTCCCCATAGGAAATAATGGAAACTTGCTTTAATGCGTTTCCCCCCCCACGAGAACCGGCATTGCTCCCCCCGAAGGCATCCCCTGCGATTGGGCACCCCCCCCTACGTGATCTGGCACCCCCCCCGCCGCGATCCGGCACCCCCCGACGTGATTGGGCACCCCCCCGCTATGATCCGGCACCCCCGATGTGATTGGGCACCCCCCCGCTATAATCCGGCACCCCCCCCCCCCCCGACGCGATTGGGCACTCCCTGCCACAATCCGGCACCCCCCCCCCCGACGCTTCTTACCCTTATCTGGGCACCGGCATGTCCTGTGCTTGGTACCGGTGCCCGAAGATCGGCCTCCTCTTCTGCTAGGCCTTGAGCATCTGAGCATGCTCAAGGCCTGCGAGTTCACATTCTGAACCCGGAGAGAAGACAAAGCCAGTCCCCTATCCAGGCCATCCTGCAAGAACTCTAAGATGTTAGGCAGGGAAGCGCAAAAAGAGACCACTCCACTTGCATCACACAACTCCTCAAATAGACGCCAAACCCCACATAGGCCCGAGCGGTGGAAAGCCTCTGGGACCCTGAGAGAGTAGAGATCTCCATTCTTACCTAGGCGACCCCTTTCATGAGCCAAGCCATAAGTCAAAAGGGACCTGGATCAAACATTGGAATGTGACACTGAGTCAGAAGGTTGTCCAAGAGAGGCAGAGGAAGAAGATCCGCCACCAGATGCCTCACCAGATCCGTGTACCACGGTCGTTGAGGCCAATCTGGAGCCACCAGAACCACAAGGCCCGGATGGCAAATTATGCAGAGAAGAACTCTGTCCACTAATAGCCACGGATGGAACACATACAACAGCCTCCGTTGGCCATGGTTGAATCAGAGCATCCAGGTCTCTGCAACGACTGAAGAAGCGGGGTATTTTGGTGTTGACACTTGTGGCCATCAGGTCCAAGAGGGGCTGACCCCAAGACTGCACTGGGCTGAGACACCACTCTCCAGAATCTAACACGTGACGACTTAGGAAGTCCACTTGAACATTCTCCACTCTGGCTATGTGGGTTGCTGATATTTCTTGAAGGTGTGACTCCACCCAGACCATGAGCAGAGTCGCCTCCTGTGCCACCAAAGTACGTACCCCCCACCTCTCGCTTGAGCAATTCTCGATCCTCGGCCTGAGCCACCAGCCGGAACTGTCATTTCAAAACTCTGTTTAAGGAGGGACTCCAGCTTACTCTCCTCCGGGTCCTTCAAGGCCGCACCGCCTTGAACAGGCACCGTATGCCTCTTAGAGATGGCCAAGACCACTGTGTCCACTACAGGTGACTTCAGTGTGTCCTATTCCCTTCAGGAATGGGATACAGGCGAGCCATGGAGCGTGCAAAACGAAAGGGAGCTTCCGGCACCTGCCACTGTGCGAGCATAATATCCCGAATATCCTGATGCGTAGGAAAAGTGTGGGAAGCAGAGCGGATCCCTTTAAGCAAGGGGTCCAATCATACGTGGGGGCTCCGACACGGTGTCCTCAAAGTGCAAAACCAAGGAGACCTGAAGAATTAATTCTTGAAGCTCTTCCTGCTGAAAAATGCGCACCAGACGCATCTTCGTCAGCAGGGGGATGCTCAAACCCCTCACTGGTGGAATCCGATACCCCAAGAGGATCCTGGAAATCTCCCAAAGGGTCCAGGTCCTCATTAATAACATCTTGCTCCTCTGGGCAAAAATCCTCATCCCAAGAGACCTTGCCACTGTATTTCCAGAACAGGGGGAAGGTCACCTGAAGTAACTGAGATGAAGGAGGAGGTTCCCATCGAAACTGGACCTGAAACTGCCAAAATCGGAGCTCCTGCGGTCTGCTGCCTCTGAAAAGCCTGGGACTTGCCTGATGCTGAGGCCGAGGAACCAACCGACGGGAAATAGAAATCCCCAGCCGTTCCGACGGCAAGGGAATCCTTTTCTCTTTGATGATCAGCGGCTGGGGAACCCTCCACGTAGGCGATCCGAAGCCAACTTGCGAGGTATATGTGGCGGGATGCCCTGGCCACCGGCATCTGCTGCCGACGAGGTTACCCCACCGTTCCGGCCTGCACAACGCTTGTACAGGCTGATGAGTACTTCGCATCTGGAGCACAATGAGCATTTTTTCCCTTTAAAAGTGCTCATTGTGCGGAAAACCACCCTAGCTGAATGAAATGAGAAAATACAGTAAAAAGGCAATTTTAAAGGGAAATGAGCCCTTTAGACCGGCACACCTCAGGATGTTTTTTTATTTTTATTTTTTTACTTAAACAGAACAGACTCCACGGCTGTCAAAGCTGGAGGGCTGACCAACCAGGGGGGCCAGGCCGCTGGCTGAGGCACCTCTACAAAATATGGGGAGGTGGAGGGAGGGACCCAGCATGCGATATGCCGGGTTTAACACCCATGAGGTTGGACTGATCCCCAAACAGGACCTGGCCAAGCTCTATCCGGCACAAAAAGGGGAACCCAGGAGTCCAAAACAAAGTTCCAACAGTACTAAGAGTGAAGCCGATCTAGTCTTACCACCTGCTATGGAGACTGAGACAGACTAGGTTGCTAGGGGGTTTTAGCCTGATATACAAGTTTGTGCTCAGTCTCCACCTGCTGGTAGCAGTGAGGCATATAACCCATTCATAAGGACTATAGCAGTCTACCAGGCGATATAGAATTTTCTTTCCTCTTCCCTCACCCACTGGCAGCATCTTTCTTTCCTTCCCTCCCTTCCTAACCCCCAGCCCATGCAGCCTCTGTCCTTCCCAACCCCCTCCCAGCCCGCACAGCCTGTCCTTCTTGCTTTCCCAACCCCCTCCCCCCTGCAGCATGTCCTTCCCTTATTCCCAATCCCAGCCCTCCCCTATCAAGTGGATCCTACAGTACAACAGTCCCCAGTTCCCGACTCTTCCACCTACCACCTCCCTGCTGCTGAAATTTAAAATCTTCAGGCAGCAGACATTAAGCCAGCCTCCCACCTGCCCTGGAAGTGTTCTTTCTGCAGAACTTCTTCCTGTGTAGGCAGGACGCTGCAGAGAGAACACTTCCGGTGCAGGCCAAGTGGAAGGCTGGCTTCGTGTCAGCTGCCCGAAGATTTTAAATTTTAGAGGCGTGGAGGTGGTAGGTGGGGTAGTCGGGACTCAAGGAGGTTCCTGGAGAGTGTAATGTCAGGCGAACATTCACTGCGGGCTGCATAAAATGGCCAGGCGGGCCAGATTTGCTTCGCAGGCCTTGTGTCTGATACATGTGCTCTAAGGGATCCACAAATCCAGTATCCAAGTCCAGATCACCCAATCTGGGAAGGGCTGACTATCAAACAAAGGACCAGAGAGATCAGGATCAGCCACTAAAATCCCTAGAGCAAGAATCGAAAGAGGAACAGGCAGATCGGGCAGAGGAGGGGAGCTCCCCAAGGGCACCCCATCACCCCCAGACACTGATGGAGGAGTTGGAGAATTTCCAACAGCAGAACCTCTGGTCTGAAATTCAGATCACAAAAATCTCAAAGTCAGAAAAAAATATCAGGTCCCTGGGGCATAGAGTCACCCTTAGATGACTTAGATTTGCATTTCTTAGGCTGTGGAGGGTCCGCTGCCTGGCTGCCCAGGGTCCGCCACCTGGCTGCCTGAAAAAACTGCTGAATCAAGCCCCAAAAGCAATGGCGGCCGCTCCACTGGGCTAGCTGAGCGTGGAATTACCTGCTTCTGTGAGGGGGTAGCAGAGCTGGTAGCTACCTCCCTCCCCCCCGAGGCATAAGGACGCTCAAAAAGCACTACATTTGCGCAAATGTTGCATGAGTTCACAAGAGGAGACACCGAAAATGAGTTTTGAAGAAGTAGGAGAAGATGAAAAAAGATCGCTAAAAATCTAAGATGGCCGCCGGCACCAAATTTGAGCCAAAAACGTGTTAAAATAAGCACTTCCCAAAAATAAAAAACGGCTATTTTAGGATTTTTCAGGTGGCTAAACACAGGGGACCACTTAAAAACACAGAAAACCACTCAAAATTAACTTTTGAAAATTGCTGGAAAACCTTTAATTCGCTGAAAGATTAGCGAAACTGGGGCTCTTTTCCCTGGAGAAGCAGAGATTTAGAGGGGACATGATAGAGACCTATAAGATCATGAAGGGTATAGAGAAAGTGGAGATGGACAGATTCTTCAAACTCTTGAAAACTACAAGAATGAGAGGGCATTCGGAAAAATTGAGAGGGGACAGATTCAGAACCAATGCTAGAAAGTTCTTCTTCACCCAAAGAGTACGGTATTGGGGTTCAAGAAGGGATTAGATAACTTCCTGAAGGAAAAGGGGATAGAAGAGTATAGATAGAGGAACACTATACAGGACCACTGCGTGAGCGGACTGCTGGGCATGATGGACCTCTAGTCTGACCCAGCAGAGGCACTGCTTATGTTCTTATGGTCTTTGACTAGAGGGCGGCCGCGTGAACGGACTGCTGGGCACGATGGACCACTGGTCTGATTCAGCAGTGGCAATTCTTATGTTCTTTGGAAAACAAAAACACAAAAAACATTCTGAACCAAATTCTCCCTGCCACGCTCTGTACCCTGTTTCCCCCCCCCCCCGGTGGTCTAGTGATAGGCTGGGACAGGGGACAGGGCGGGCTGGGAAAGGACATGGAGAAAGCAGGCCTAGTGGTCTAGTGACAGGCAGGCCCCATAACCCCCACATGCCCCCCCAGTACCTTTAATCATCCCTCCATGTACCCCCAGTACCTTTTTTAATCATCCCCCATACCTTTAATCATACCCCCTTGTAACTTTAATCATAGCCCCCCCTTTGTACCTTTAATCATAGCCCCCCTTGTACCTTTAATCATAGCCCCCCTTGTACCTTTGTAATCACATTCACCCCCTTGTACCTTTTTTATCTTTAATCATAGCCCCCATATACCTTTTTAATCATACCCCCCCTTTGTATCTTAAAAAAAAAACCCAAAACCTTTTTTTTTAATTTTTCTCTCCCTCCCTCGACGGCTCTGTATCATTTCCCGGCAGCGGGCGTATGAGTCAGGAGCGCGGTGGTCAGGCCTAAGCTTTACACGATCCCGCTTGGGCCCGTGCTGCTTTCTGAATGGCTGCCGGCAGTTCTCGCGAGTCCTGGATCACCGGCTAAAAAAGGTACGTTGGGGAATGACAGTGGCGGCAGCGGATTTGTTTTAAAAAGGTGGTGTGGCTGAAAGTTGGTGCGGCTGCAGCATGGGGGGGTTTGCAATTGTACGGGGGGACAGCGGCGAGTAGGTGTTTGAAGGTGGTGCGGCTGCAGGGGGGGTGTTTTGCATTTGTATAGGGGGGAGTGGCGGGCAATGATTAAAAAGCTGGTGCGCAGGGGATTAAAAATATTGCACCTTCGCTTCATAAGACGCACCAAGATTTCCACCCACTTTGGGGTGGAAAAAGTGCGTCTTATGGTGCGAAAAATACGGTATATAAAATCGGATGTATCTGTGTGTGCATGTATGTATGTATGTATGTATGTTCCAACAACAGTTGTAGAATACATTCTTCTATAAAGTAATTACACATCTAAGCCTTATATAGAAATGTATGTATGTTCCAGCATAACTCTGAAAAGCAAAAATACTGTGGGGGATTGAAGGGGGTGATGTAAAAATTATCAAAAACAATAGATATTAGTGTCTAACCCATAGTTTTCAGGCTCGCTAAGATGAATACTGATACTCCCGATGCCATTTAAGACCAAGTTCAGCCCATACAGAGGACCATTCTTCCTGCTAAAAATGAAGAAGTCCTCGAAATAAACAATCAAATACTTCCCGTTTTACCAGGCGTAATCACTGAATACAAGTCTATCGATACTGGAAGATTGGGATAAATAAATATCCGGGCAACGCTGGGTAATCAGCTAGTAAAACATAAATGAGGATTTGGAACTGGTGTTTTAACTAGTAAATGAAAAAAAATGGAAGCTGAAATGTCATACTTAAACCTTACCTAACCATGAGTTTAGAAACCATAACATCACTAGAGGGGTTCTTGATAAGGTTCAACATAATCCTCGATAATCAGTCATTTTATTAAGTGTATAGTTACTGGTGCCAACAAACCTTTTTTGCTGCATGCACTGTGCATAGATATCATGTACCACTGCCAGAATTCTCTATGCTTCTCCCATACATTCTTTCATTCCAATATGGTTTCCTCCGCCCCCCCCCCCCCAAAAAAAAACACCTCTATTTCATACATTTATTTTCCTTGAAGAAATACTTTTGTTACTTTTAGCTTCCTACTACTGCTTCTTGTCCTGGGTCAACTTCTCCACTGAAATATGCTTGCTAGTTAAGCCATGCGCTAAGTTAACATATTACATACAATAAACGGAACATATTACATACAATAAAATGAACATATTACATACAATAAAAGGAACAACTACTAAGTTTTAGAGTTATTCAGAGGGAATTCTATATCTGCAAGTGAACTAGGTAGACTGAAGTGTTTAGTTCATATGCTGTTTGTTAACTACATACGGTGAATAGGAGTGAGTCCGGGGAGCAATGGTTCTCTGCGTTCCAGCTGGCAACACATCCTGAGGTGTCATCATTACATAGAATTGTCCTGTGAAGGAAGAATTTCAATTAACTTTCTCACTGAAACAAAATGATCTATAGAATACACCCAATAAGAGGAACTGGAATAGTTTTCCAACTGATTTTGGGCAAAGTAACAAAAACAAACAAACAAACAAAAACCCAACTGATATTTTAATACAGAAACTGGAGAATTACACACAGAAATGATTCAGACATTTAGCCTTGTCTTGTTGCTATATTCTTTACATAAAAACATGACCTATAAGGGAGCTGTAGCGAGATGTTTATGTGGGACCCTTTTTGTGAAGTTCACAGAAGTGCCCTGTAAGGTACCCCACTACTCTGCTGCCATGTCTGGGTGTCTAGTCCATCACTTTTATTGCCCCTCCCGCACCCAAAAGGTATTTTTTTAGGCGTTTGTGACTTGGACAAATTTTTGGACAAAAATGGGGTATAAAGATGGATGACTTAGCGGTCTGGGCGATCAGAGGATGGATGTACAGTTGGACGAGTTTCGGAAAAAAAAAAAAAAAAGGGCCAGGAGCACAAATTGCTTCAGGTCTGGGAGGGGCGGGTAATGACCTGAACATAAAGCCGAGACCTTCATTTTTGGGTCTATTTTAGACAAAAAAAATCAGGGCTTATATTTGAGTATATACGGTAATTGTTTCTGTTTGCACTTAACAGGAATGAAAAACTAGAAAGGCATTTTGCAGTGCCAGAGACTCACCATCTTTAAGTAAAACACCTTTGATACAAAGCAGCTGTATCAAATTATACTCAAAGATCATATCATGAATATGATATGGTCTTTAATTTAAAGGAAGCTGAAATTATGTCTCACCTGAAAAATATTCTTTCCTTTAGTCCTACTAGACCAGTCCAGAAAGGAGAAATTAGGTTCTTACCTGCTAATTTTCTTTTAGACTTTCCAGACCGGTACAGTTCACTATTGGGTAATAGCTCACCATGACCAGCAGGTGGAGACTGAGACAAAACCTTTTAGCTGTAATACAAGTAGCTGTGCTTCCCCTTAACATAACCAGTTTGCCGAACAGCCAAGCAGAACTAAGAAGTGCTAATTATAACAGTAACAACACACCTAACAGGAGTAACAACTAACATAGAACAAGACTGTTGGAAATTGCATAGAAAAATCCCCATAGGCAAATGTCCCCACAGCTAGCAAGCTGAGCCAAAGCAGCTGTTTTTAATCTCCCCAGCCCTATAAAAATACTAGAACCCGCAAGGGGGGGGGGGGGGGGGATCACGCTTCACATGAATCCTGCAAAAACAACAGACAGACAGACTGACAGACAGGGTGGGGACTGTACCGGTCTGGAGAGTCTAAAAGAAAGAAAATTAGCAGGTAAGAACCTAATTTCCCCTTCTTTAGCACCTCTCCAGACATGTACAGTTCACTGATGGGCCATACCAAAGAAGTACCTATCATGGGTGGGACCTCTGGAGGGCCGCCACCAGAACATGCTCACCGAACACCGTGTCCCGAAGTGCCTGAACGTCCACACGGTAGTGTCACACAAAGGAATGCAGAGAAGACCAAATTGTGACTTTACAGATATCCACTGGAGGCACCAGAGAAGACTCAGCCCAAGAAGCTGCCTGACCACGAGTGGAAGGAGCTTTGAGAAATTCCATTACAGGCTTCAGTGTTCTCCCCAGAAATTTTTTTCAGCCGGGTGGCATGAAAAAGTGGCCGGGTGGGGTGGGAAGGGGAAATTTGGTGGTAGGGAAAATTAAGGGCTCCTTTTACTAAGATGCAATAGCGTTTTTAGCGCGTACAGAATTGCCGCGCTACACGGCTAGAACTAACACCAGCTCAATGCTGGCATTTGTGTCTAGCACGTGCGGCAATTCTGCGCGAGCTAAGCGTGTGGTAAAATCGCTAGTACAGCTCAGTAAAAGGAGCCCTAAATGTGTACTATTTGTATTAGTTAATTATTATTAGTTATTTTCCAATGCTCAATATGGCAGCCTTTCTTAAGATTTGACACTTGTTCCATAATTTTTTATTAAATTTAAGAAGTATCCAATTCTAGAAATGAACAATTAGATATTTGCCCTCTTTCAAATAGTATAGAGCATCGTCTCTCAAATTTTTTTTAACTCCGGCACACTAAACGGAGCAAATGTTTTTTGTGGCACACTAAATGCAGCAAATAATTTTCATGGCTGGAAAAAATTTCTGGGGAAAACACTGTTGCCGTTAGTTTTCAAGGTCCAATCACGTCAAAGACTGATGCTTATCTGGGCAGTTGTATAATAAAAAGAATGGATAAAATAACATGAGAAGTGAAATTGTCATGAATCAGAGGGATACATACCCTGTAGGTCCTAAAAGTAGGCTTGTGGATTAGATATAAACTATGAAGGCAGTGGTGTAACTAGCATATGTGACACCCATCATTTTTTTACACCCCCCCATCTGTATGAAAAACATGATTTTTAGTAATAATCCACACATCACACAAGAGTGTACCTAGGAAAAGGCAGCATCTTACATACTGCAGTGAGCAGTACAACATCAATACTCCCATTGTAAAACTAAACAAGCCAGACTAGTACAGATCAATCCTACACAGTCAATCCTAACTGAAAACTATGTCTTTCGAACACACAGAACACAGAAAACACCTTCGCCTAGTATGGAATATGTAATCACAAACTAACCCCTCTCCCTTTTACAAAACTATAATGTGGTTTTTAGCCATGGTGGTAACAACTCAGACTCTCATAGAATTCTGAGCAATTACCACCATGGCCAGTGCTATAAAAAACCCTCTATAGTTTTGTAAAAGGGGGGATAAAATATAAAAACGTAGACAAAGGTTAAATTGAACCACCAAGCTGGACTCTGTATACAATACAACACCACAGAAACAGCGATACATCTCCCCTAAAGCAAAAAAATAAATAGAATTTTTTTCTACATTGTCTTCTCTGGTTTCTGCTTTCCTCATAGTCTTGTCACTCTCTTCCTTTCATCCACTGTCTACCCTCTCTCTGCCCCTTCTCTATGGCATCTTCTCTCCTTTATTCCCCTTCCATCTCTCCCTTCACCCCTATTATTCTGCATCCATCTTCTTCCCTTTCCTCCTCCCATGGTCTGGCATTTTACTCTCTCCTCTCCCTTCCCCCCCTTCCATCAGCATCTGCCCCCTTTCTTTCCCTCCAACCCAATTCCATCCAGTATACTTCTCCCTTATGTCTCTCTCTCCTATCCCTGCACACCAATTCCATCAGCATCTGCCCCCTTTCTTTCCCTCCACCACCATTCCATACCACCTTGACCCCCTTTTTCTCCCTCTACCACGCTTCTGTGCTCCTCTCTCCCTCCAAACCAACATGACTGCTTCTGTTGCCTCTGGAAGATGTAAGTGATGTTGGAGGGGGTGGGCCGGCAGACGCAGGGAGTTGTGGCAAGGTTCCGCAATGACTGCAGCTGCCAGTCCACCCCTTCCGACGCCACTTACGTCTTCTGGAGGCAGAGGCGGCAAATGCAGTCATAGCAGGACCTTCCTGCACTTCAGTGTGGCTGCCAACTCTGCTTCGGAATAAGTACGGCAGCCGCGCTGAGATGCAGGTGCCATTTAGAGCAGCTCGGAAGGTTCTGGATCCAGCCGGCTATGTACCCCCCTAAGGCTGGCACCCGGGGCGGTCTGCCACTGTATGAGGGGACAAAAAATAATAAAAAGAATGGATAACTTGACCGATTTAGACATGTCATACAATTATAACCATAAAAATATGTCATAAAATGTAATTCTAAACTCAAAAGACTCCAGATGAAAAGCAGACTATAGAAAGGAAACCAGAAAAGACCGGGTAGATGAAAAGTGAAACCTGGGAAAGATCTAAATTATTCTTCAAATGAGCTTCTATTAAAACCAAAGAATAAAACCACAGCACTCGGGAAAGTAAAAAAGGGAGAGTAAAAAGGACTTACCAAAAAGATCTCTGCACTGATGAGATAAACTCGTACGCAGAATAAATGTGAATATGCGACAGTGGGGCTATGATATTTGATCTGTTGAAAGAGGCTCCAAAAAAGTGTCGGCAGTGGATTGAATGCACACTGATAGGGGAGGGGTATCGGGCTGTTAAAAAAGGCTGCTTTAATAAATAAATGAAAATACTGGTGAAAAACTAAATAAAAAACCAAAACCATGATAAAATGCAGAACCTGACTGCAAGTGGTGGTGAAAGTAGCATAAGGCACCCGTAGTACTGTTAGTGCCAGAGCTGCTTAGAATAAAGAACCGTGTTGTACATGAGGAGAAAAAAAGAAAGAATGAGGTGATAAGATGTAAAGTGCTGGCCCCTCACTGCACCACTTGTAACTAAGGAGCGATGTTCTAGAGCAGGGGTGCCCACACTTTTTGGGTTTGCGAGCTACTTTTAAAATGACCAAGTCAAAATGATCTACCAACAATAAAATTTAAAAAAAAACACAAAGTACACTGTACGCATAGAAAATGTTAATTATTATTCCTATTCCAGGGTTTTTCAAAGAGGTCAAAGCAGATGATTATACACTGTCACCTCAGTAACAACCATACAAAAATAGACAAATACACCCCCTCCCTTTTTACTAAACCATGATAGCAGTTTTTAGCGCAGGGAGCTGCGCTGAATGCCCAGCGCTGCTCTCGACACTCATAAGCTCCCTGCTAAAAACCTCTATTGCAGTTTAGTAAAAGGGGACCTTAGTGTAAAATATAGACAGCAGATATAAATTCAGACTCATTTTGATCACTAAATTTAAAATAAAATCATTTTTCCTACCTTGTCTGGTGATTTCATGAGTCTCTGGGTGCACTTTCTTCTTCTGACTGTGCATCCAATCTTTCTTCCCTTCTTTTAGCCTGTATGCTTCCTCTCCTCTAGACCTCATTCCCTCCCCCAACTTTTCCTTCCTCTCTCCCTGCCCTTTCTTTCTCTCTGCCTCCCTTTCTTTTTTTTTATGTTTCTCTTCTTTCCTTCTGTCTCCCTGCCTGCCCTTTTTCTTTCTTTCTCCCTGCCCTCCCCCAAGCCACTGCCATCGGGGACCAGGACCCAAACCGCCACCAATAACAGGCCCGAAAGCCGACGCTGCCCCAGGCTCTCCCTGCTTCGGCCGACCAGCATTCCTCTCCCCGATGTCAATTCTGCCGTCGGGGAGAGGAAGGCTGATCGGCCCATGATCGCGATCGGCCCAAGATCACGATCGACCTATTGGGGGAAATGCTGTCGGGTCCTGCCTTAGCGGGAACAGAAAGTAGGCAGGACCCGGCAGCAAGAAGAGCAAATGCTTCACTAACCTGTCTCCCGCCTTAGCCCATAGCGAATGCTTGCTTCAGGGCTCTCAACATGTGCGTGCCGGCTTCCCTTCTCTTCCCTCCGAAACCATAAGTTATGTCCGGGGGGGGGGGGGGGGGGGGGAGAAGGGAAGCCGGCATGCACATGTTGAGAGCCCTGAAGCAAGCGTTCGCTACGGGCTAAGGCGGGAGACAGGTTAGTGAAGCATTTGCTCTTCTTGCTGCCGGGTCCTGCCTACTTTCTGTTTCCACGAAGGCAGGACCCGGCAGCATTTCCCCCAATAGAGCCCCGGAGCATAAGTTCGCTACGGGCTGAAATCTCCAAGCCGGGTTTTTTTTTTAAATGTTCAGCAGCGGCGGCGGCAGCAGATGATAGCCGGGCACTCGTCTAAATTAGCTGGGCGGGCCGCCCAGCTAAATGGCCCTAGGGAGAACACTGGGCTTCTTCTGAAGAAGGTAAGCGGAAGCAATAGTCTCCTTGATCCAGCACGCAATGGTAGCCTTGGAAGTGCTGTCTCCCTTACGAGGACCCACAAAGAGGACAAAAAGATGATCTGACTTCCAGAACTCCTGGGTCTGCTGAACATAAGAGCGAAGAACCAGACAGACATCCAACTTGCGCAACTACCTTTGCTCCGAAGAGCCCACCCAACTACTCAAGACTGGGAGTACCATGGTCTGATTGACATAAAAAGGCGAGACCACCTTCAGCAAAAAGGAAGAAACGACCACAACACAACACGCTCCCTAGAAAAACTCCAGGAAAGGAAGCCTACAAGAGAAAGCCTCGCAGAAATAATGGCCACCAGGAAAACTGCCTTGAGAGTAAGATCCTCCAGCGAGCAGGAACCCAGGGAGGGTGCACGAGCATAGACAGAACCAGATTGAGAGCCCAGGCCGGAACCGAAGGCTGCACTGGAGGCTGAAGCAATTTGGCTGCCCTCAAAACGCAAACCATGTCCAGAAAACGCTTACCCTGCAGCAAACTGCGAAACGCAGACAAAGCTGCAAGCTAAACCTGAGAGAAGACCAGGCCAGGCCCCGGTCCAGATTATCCTACAAGAACTCCAAAATGTCAGCCAAAAAGGTGCAAAAAGGAATCCACTCCACGCGCAGCATACCACTCCGCAAAAATACGCCAAAAATACAAAAAATACGAGACATGGAAAGCCTTCGGTACCCCAAGAATGTGGAGATCACTTTATCTGAATAACCTTTTTTACCAAGGCACTGCCCAAACTATGAGCAGAGCAGTCTCCTGTGCCACCAGACGACTCCTGGTTCCCCCTTGATGACTGATGTAAGCCACTACCGTGGCAGTGTCCACGAGAACCCGAACAGACGTGCCCATCAACATCTGGAACGCTAGCAACGCCAGCTGGATGGCTCTGGTCTCTGGAACATTGATCGACCAAGACACCTCCTCCGGAGACCAGCTGCCCTGAGCCGAGCGACCGAGATACTGAGATCCCCAACTGAGGAGACTGGCGTCTGTGATAAGCACTGTCTACTGCGGCTGATCCAGACCCACTCCCTGCACCAGATTGGAAGAATGGAGCCACCAACGGAGACTGCAACATTAGTGGACCCAGTCCAAAAATATATGGGGAAACCCAAAAAACTGGTACTCTACTAAGAAGAGTGATTAAAGGGAAACTTTCAGAAGTCAAAAAATCACTCAATAGGTGTAATAGTGAAATTAATACTTCTAGAACACACACTTAGAATTCAAAAATATGCTCCGAGATATGAAAGCAGCAACATGGAGCCACAGCCCCAAGAGAAAATTGCCTCACCATCCAATCATTGCATATTGTAAATTCCAGTGGAAAACAAAATTCATTGCTGCAAACTAGCATAGAAAAAGTTCTTATACTTTGAACTGTCACAAGCAAACACTTAGCTTGATCAAAGGTTCTGACGGGACCCATCAGAAACCTGCTCCCATCTTTCTAATATAGGGGAAAGGTCACCTGAGGCAGCAGACAAAATGGAGGTGCTTCCTGCCAAAATCGGAGCAAAGCCTGCCGAGAAAAATGCCCCCGAGGCCTGTAGGGGCTGGGAAGACTGAATCGCCCCAGCCGCTAAAGCAGGCAAGCCAGCAGCAGCGGTAAGGGAGTCTCCAGCAGCATCGGCAGCAAGGGAAATCTTATTTTCCTGATTATCGGCGGCTGGGGGTATCCCTGTGTGGATGGCAAGGGAAGCCCGGGCTTCCCCGCTGTCAGTTGTTGGCGTATGAGACACTCGCAAATGGGATCCCTAGACACTGGCACCCAAAGCCGACGAGGATTCCCCTTCATGGCGGCTGGCACTGCGAGCATAGGCCAGCAGCACTGATCTTGCGTCTGGAGCACAATTAGAACCTTTTCCCTTTAAAAGTGCTCATTGCGCAATATGCAACCTAGCTAAAAGAAATCAATTACAGACAATTGAAGGCTCTCTTCAGACCAGCACTGCCTCAGGATTTATTTTTTCTGTCAGAACAGACTCCACTGGCTCTCTAAGCCATATGCCTTGCACCTCTAGAAACATTTTAGGGAGGTGGAGGAAATGGGGGAGGTACTGAACTCGTGAACCATAGAGTGTGACATCTCCGAGGTTGGACGGATCCCCAAAAGGGTCCCCCCGAGCTCAGTCCGACACCATACGGGGACAAGAAAGCCCCTAAAAAACTTCCAACAAGCCTACACTAACCAAGGGAAGACTGAAAACTGCTTACTACACCTGCTGAGACTGAGAACAGACTGGTTATGTTAAGGGGAAGCACAGCTATTTGTATTACAGCCAAAAGATTTTGTCTCAGTTTCCACCAACTGGTCTTGGTGAGCTATTACCCATCAATAATTCTAACAACTTTATTCTTATATACTGCCAGATCTTAGCGGTTCTAGGCAGTTTACAACAAAGATAAGCTGGACATCAACGAATATATGCAAGTCATAAAAGATACATAACGTATTTTTCGCTCCATAAGACGCACCTGACCATAAGAGACACCCCAGATTTAGATGAGGAAAACAAGAAAAAAAACATTCTGAACCAAATTCTCCCTGCCAGGCTCTGCACCCAACCCCACACTCCTTGTCAGGCTCTGCACCCTGACCCCCTCCCTGCTCTGTACAGAGTCGGCCGACTCCTCTTCTCTTCTTCAGCGGCAGAGCGGCACACAAGGCTGCCTGCCTGGCCCCGTGCCGCTTCCCACGAGAGTTCTCATGGGAATCAGCACGGGGCCAGGCAGGCAGCCTTGTACGCTGTTCTGCAGCTAGAGAAGAGGAGTCAGACGACCAGGCAGGCAGCCTTGTGCGCTGGATGCTGCTACTAGAGTGACAGCTGCATCAAGCGAGGGAGGGCATCAGAATTAAACTAAGGTAACCCGGGGAGGGGTGTTTGGGTATTCGCTCCATAAGACGCACCCTTATTTCCACCCACTTTGTAGGGGGTGGAAAAGTGTGTCTTATGCAGCAAAAAATACGGTACATTTGTGCAGACATAAAAAGATACATGATTATGATTGATAAAAACAATGGCAAGCTTAGGTTACGAATCTGTCAAATAATTGTGTCACTAATTTTCTAAAAAAAATAAGATGAGACACTTGGCATAATTTTACCGAACCAGTCATTCATTTTGGCTGCCTGAAAAGAGAGAGTTTTGTCAAGAAATCTCTTGAAACAACAAGATTTTATGGTAGGATATGCAAATAGATGAACTCTACGTGTAGGCTAATTGGAATAGTTCAAGGAGAAATGGGAAACCAGGTAACCCGGAGACATACCAAAAATTGATTTAAAACAGATGCATGCAAATTTAAATAAAACTCTGGCCTCCATTGGTAATCAATACAGCTTTTGGTAAAAGGAACTGATGTGCTCCGATTTTTTCAGGCCGAAAATCAACCATACTGCAGTGTTTTGTACCACTCTTAATTTTTTTAAGATTTTCTTATAGGCGCCCAAGTAGATTATGTTACAGTAGTCAAGAATACTTAATATAGATGACTGAACTAACAAGCGGAATGATACTTCGTCAAAATATTTCTTAATAGTTCGGAGTTTTCATAGAACCAAGAAGCATTTCCTAAGTAACAGATCTGTATGTTGTTCTAGAGTAAGGTGCTGACTTTAGTAGCCATCAGTGATCTGTATTGTTCTGGAGAGGTGCTAAACAACTGTGGTTTATGCCTGTCAACTAAACGGATAGAGACAGAAAAAGTAATTCTCTGTGATTTGCCCCATAACAGCACCATGCAGACTTAAAATGTTAAGAATTTCAGATGGCCAAGCACTGGAGGTCATATTCACCCTCCAGATCAAATGTTTACATTCATTATTTGTGCCAACAGGGCACTATTATAGAATAGTTATAAAAAGCTCTCCAACTGTATCAGGAGCTATTGGCATAGAAACACAGAAAATGAAGGCAGATAAAGACCATATAGTTTATCTAGTCTGCCTATTCATACCATCTATTATCCCTTCCTCCCCCTTAGAGTACAATGTACGTATCCCAAGATTTCTTGAATTCAGATATATTTTTTTGCCTTCACTACTTCCACCGGGAGGCCGCTCTATGCATTCCCCACCCCATCTGTGAAACAATATTTTCTGAGGTAACTTCTTAGCCTCTCTCTTTTCAACTTCATCCTATGCACCCTCAGTCCAGAGCTTCCTTTCAATTGAAAGACTTGCCTCAGGTGCATTTATGTCAAATAGGTACTTAGCCTAATGATTAAAACAGGTAGCTAGTAGCCAGAGTAGAGAGTCCCCAGTGCAGCTTTTTTGGGGGGCCATTTGGCCTTTATCAGCCATCATATTTCTATATCACCCCTATCCCACATTTCCTACAAAGTATACCGATTTAAGTGTGTCCTCATACGCTTTATGATGAAGACCATCAACCATTTTAGTAGCCTTCTTTGGACCGACTCCAAACTGTTTATATTTTTGAAGGTGCAGTCTCCAGAACTGTATACAATATTCTAAACGAGATCTCACCAGTCTCACACAGGAGCATCAATACCTCCTTTTTCCTAATGGCCATTCTTCTCTCTACACACACAAGCATTATTCTAGCTTTCGCCATTCCTTTTTCAACCTATTTCGCCACCTTACGATCATCACCAAAATAGTGAAGGAAGCAATAGGCAATAAGAAAAATTCATTCAGGAAGTGGAAAAAGGACAAAACTGAGGAGAATTGGAAAGAGCACAGGAAAAATCAAAAAGAATGTCACCGTGTGGTTCGAAAAGCCAAAAGAGAGTACGAAGAGAGGCTAGCTAAGGAAGCACGAAACTTCAAACCATTCTTTAAATATGTTAAAGGGAAGGAGCCGGCTAGGGAGGAGGTAGGACCGCTGGATGACGAAGACAGGAAGGGAGCTGTGAAAGAGGAGAAAGAAGTGGCAGAAAGGCTAAACATGTTTTTTTCGTCTGTATTTACAAATGAGGACACTTCAAACATACCGGAACCTGAGCAATTCTTTCATGGAAGTCAAACAGAAAAATTAACATCCATAGAAGTGAGCCTTGAAGACGTACGCAGGCAGATAGGAAAACTAAAACCTGACAAATCCCCGGGTCCGGACAGAATACATCCAAGGGTTCTGAAAGAATTAAAGGAGGAGATAGCGGAACTACTACAGCAAATTTGCAACCTGTCCCTAAAAACAGGCGTGATCCCGGAGGATTGGAAGATAGCCAACGTTACGCCCATCTTTAAAAAGGGATCAAGAGGAGACCCTGGAAATTACAGACCAGTGAGTCTGACCTCGGTTCCGGGAAAAATGGCAGAAGCTCTGATAAAAGAAAACATCGATGAACATTTCGAAAGGAACGAACTACTGATAACCAGTCAACATGCAAGGGTAGATCGTGCCTAACGAACTTACTGCACTTCTTCGAGGGAGTTAACAAACAAATGGACAGAGGAGACCCCATAGACATCATATATCTAGATTTCCAAAAAGCCTTTGACAAGGTGCCCCATGAACGTCTACTCCAGAAGCTGAAGAACCATGGGGTGGAAGGAGATGTACATAGATGGATCAGAAACTGGTTGGAAGGTAGAAAGCAAAGAGTAGGAGTGAAAGGCCACTACTCTGACTGGAGGAGGGTCACGAGTGGTGTACCGCAGGGCTCGGTGCTCGGGCCACTGCTATTTAATATATTCATAAATGATCTAGAAACAGGGACAAAGTATGAGATAATTAAATTTGCAGACGACACCAAACTTTTTAGTGGTGCTCGGACTATAGAAGACTGCGAAGAATTGCAAAGGGACTTGAACAAGCTAGGGGAATGGGCGACGAGGTGGCAGATGAAGTTCAACGTTGAGAAATGTAAAGTATTACATATGGGAAGCAGAAACTTGAGGTACAACTATACGATGGGAGGGATATTATTGAAGGAGAGTATACAGGAAAGGGACTTGGAGGTAATGGTGGACACAACAATGAAGCCGATGGCACAGTGTGCAGCTGCCGCTAAGAAAGCGAATAGAATGCTTGGTATAATCAAGAAGGGTATTGCGACCAGAACGAAAGAAGTTATTCTGCCGTTGTATCGGGCGATGGTGCGCCCGCATCTGGAGTACTGCGTCCAATTTTGGTCACCATACCTTAAGAAGGATATGGCGTTACTCGAGAGGGTCCAGAGGAGAGCGACACGTCTGATAAAAGGTATGGAAAACCTTTCATACGCTGAGAGATTGGAGAAATTGGGTCTCTTTTCTCTGGAGAAGAGGAGACTTAGGGGGGATTTGATAGAAACTTACAAGATCATAAAGGGCATAGAGAAAGTAGAGAGAGACAGATTCTTCAAACTTTCAAAAAATAAAAGAACAAGAGGGCACTCGGAAAAGATAGAAGGGGACAGATTCAAAACGAATGCTAGGAAGTTCTTCTTTACCCAACGTGTGGTGGACACCTGAAATGCGCTTCCAGAGGACGTGATAGGGCAGAGTACAGTAATGGGGTTTAAGAAAGGATTAGACAATTACCTACTGGAAAAGGGGATAGAGGGGTATAGATAGAGGATTACTGCACAGGTACTGGACCTGTTGGGCCGCCGCGAGAGCGGACTGCTGGGCACGATGGACCTCTGGTCTGACCCAGCAGAGGCACTGCTTATGTTCTTATCACATATGATCACACCCAATTCCTGGTCCTCTTTCATGCACAAAAAAGTTCTTCACCCCCTAAACTGTATATTTCACAAATGCATTAACCCACATTTCTTAGCATTAAATTTTAGCTGCTAAATTCCAGACCGTTCTTCAAGCTTCACCAGGTCCTTTTTCATGTTATCCACACCATCATGGGTGTCTACCCTACTGCAGATTTTGGTAACATCTGCAAAGACGCAAACCTTACCAGACAGCCCTTCAGCAATATCATTTACAAAAATTATACCATAATCTGGTTAAAAACAGGTCCAAGAACTGAACCTTGTGGCACACTACTGGTAATATCCCTTCCCTCAGAATGAGCTCCATTTACCACCACCCTCTGTTGTCTTCCACTCAACCATTTCCTAACCAGTCCATCACTTTGGGGTCCATACCAAGGGGAATCAGTTTATTTATTAGACGCCTGTGTAGAACATTGTCAAAGGCTTTGCTAAAAAGCACAATTACTTACTGTAACAGTTGTTAGCCAGGGACAGCAGTCAGCTATTCTCACATATGGGTGATGTCATCCACGGAGCCCGGATGCGGACAGCCTCGCAAGCAGACTTGCTTGTAGAAATATAGAAGTTTCGAGTCAGCCACACCGCACATGCGCGAGTGCCTTCCCGCCCAGCGCAAGGCGAGTCTCCTCAGTTCAGATAGCTAGCAGAGAAGCCAACCAGGGGAGGTGGGTGGGTTGTGAGAATAGCTGCCTGCTGTCCCTGGATAAAGCAATGTTACTTACCGTAACAGTTGTTATCCAGGGACAGCAGGCAGCTATTCTCACTAGTGGGTGATGTCATCAGACAGAGCCCCGGTACGGACGTCTCACAAGCACGTGTTGCTTGTAGAAACTTAAAGTTTCTAGATGCCCGCACCGCGCATGCGCCGGTGCCTTCCTACCCGGAGATCCGGGCGTGTCTCCTCAGTTCAGGTAGCTAGCCTGAGAAGCCAACCCAGGGGAGGTGGGTGGGACGTGAGAATAGCTGCCTGCTGTCCCTGGATAACAACTGTTACGGTAAGTAACATTGCTTTATCCCAGGACAAGCAGGCAGGTATTCTCACTAGTGGGTGACCTCCAAGCTAACCTCAGTGGGATGGAGGGGGAGTTGGCGACTTAAGAGAATAAATTTTTCAATACTGTTTGGCCAAACTGTCCATCCCGTCTGGAGAGGGTATCCAGACAATAATGTGAGGTGAATGTGTGAACCGAGGACCAGGTGGCAGCCTTGCAAATTTCCTCGATTGGTGTTGATCTGAGGAATGCTACTGAGGCTGCCATTGCTCTGACCTTAGGGGCTGTGACCTTACAAGGAAGTGATAATCCAGCCTGGGCATAGCAGAAAGAGATACAAGCCGCCATCCAATTAGAGATGGTGCGCTTTGATACGGGTCTTCCCAACTTGTTAGGATTGAAGGAGACAAAAAGTTGAGGAGTGGTTCTGTGTGGCTTGGTGCGATCCAGGTAGAAAGCCAAGGCACGTTTACAGTCTAGAGTGTGAAGGGCCGATTCTCCGTGGTGAGAATGAGGCTTAGGGAAGAATACTGGAAGTACAATGGATTGGTTGAGATGAAATTCGGAGACCACCTTAGGCAGGAATTTCGGGTGAGTGCGGAGGACCACCTTGTCATGGTGGAATACTGTGAATGGTGGATCCGCCATCAATGCCTGGAGTTCGCTGACTCTGCGAGCGGACGTAAGGGCTACAAGGAAAAGCACTTTCCAGGTGAGATACTTCAGAGGGGCCCTGTTGAGTGGTTCAAACGGGGGCTTCATGAGGTGGGAAAGGACTACATTGAGGTCCCAAACTACTGGGGGTGGTTTGAGAGGAGGGTTAACATGGAAGAGTCCTTTCATAAATCTGGCGACCACCGGATGGGCCGAGAGGGGTTTCCCTTGTAGAGGCTGGTGGAACGCCGCAATAGCTCTCAGGTGGACTCGTATGGATGTGGACTTGAGCCCAGATTGAGATAGGTGTAGGAGATAGTCCAGCACGGAGGATAAGGAAGCTCGCTGAGGTTCCTTTGACTTAGAAACACACCATGAGGAGAATCTGGTCCATTTCTGGGAGTAGCATTGTCGAGTGGCGGGCTTCCTGGAAGCTTCCAAGACCTCCCTCACTTCTTGTGAGAATTGGTGAGGGGTTACGTTGAGAGGAACCAAGCTGTCAGGTGGAGAGACTGCAGGTTGGGATGAAGTAGTGATCCTTGATGTTGAGTAAGTAGTGAAGGAAACACTGGAAGTGGTACTGGTTCCCTGCTGCTGAGTTGAAGTAGGAGGGAGAACCAAGGTTGTCTGGGCCACCGAGGAGCTATTAGAATCATGGTGGCCCGTTCGAGTTTCAGCTTGACCAGGGTCTTCTGGATCAGCGGGAATGGTGGGAACGCATATAGAAATCGTTTCCCCCAGTTCAGTAGAAAAGCATCTGCCTCGAGGCGATGAGGAGTGTAGATCCTGGAGCAAAACTGAGGCAGTTTGGCGTTGTGGGGAGCCGCAAAGAGGTCTATCTGTGGCGTCCCCCATTGCGTGAAGATTTGGTGAAGGGGGCTGGAATGGAGAGTCCATTCGTGCGGTTGTAGCCGACGGCTTAGTTTGTCTGCTAAGACGTTGTTCTCCCCCTGGATGTATACTGCTCTGAGTAGGGCGTTGTGGCGCACCGCCCAGTCCCAGACTCGTAGAGCTTCCTGGCAAAGGAGGACCGAGCCCGTGCCTCCTTGCTTGTTGATATAATACATGGCGGCCTGATTGTCTGTGCGAATGAGGATTACCATGTCGTGGAGTAGGTGTTGGAAAGCTTGGAGCACATTGAAGATGGCTCTGAGTTCCAGTAGATTGATTTGGTGTAGTCTTTCCGCACTGGTCCAGAATCCTTGGGTGCGGAGACCCTCCAGGTGGGCCCCCCATGCGTAATTCGACGAATCGGTTGTGAGAACTTTCTGATGGGGGGGGAGAGTGCATCAGCAAACCTCTGGATAGATTCGAAGAGGTCATCCACCAAAGTAGAGACTGCCGAAGAGCAGGTGTGACTAAGATGCGTTTGGATAGTGGATCGGACGTCTGATTCCACTGTGATGCCAGGGTCCACTGGGGGATCCTGAGGTGGAGTCTGGCAAAGGGTGTCACATGTACTGTGGAGGCCATATGGCCCAGGAGCACCATCAGTTGTCTCGCCGGTAGGGTTTGGCGAGTAGCCACCGACTGGCAGAGATGAAGAAGAGACTCCATGCGTTGCCGAGGCAGGAATGCTCGGAGTCGGGTGGTGTCCAGGACCGCTCCGATGAAGGGGAGGGACTGGGTGGGTTGTAGATGAGACTTGGAGAAGTTGATCTCGAAGCCCAAATTCTGGAGGAAGTAGGTTGTAGCCAAGGCCGCCGAAGTGACCTCTGGGGCTGACGGGGCCTTGATGAGCCAGTCGTCGAGGTATGGGAACACCTGTAGACCCCTGTCCCGGAGTGCTGCGGCCACTACCACCAGGCACTTTGTGAAGACTCTGGGGGACGAAGATAGGCCGAATGGTAGCACTCGATACTGTAGGTGCAGATTTCCCACCCGAAATCTGAGGAACTTTCGGGAGGCCGGGTGAATGGGGATGTGAGTGTAGGCCTCCTTGAGATCCAGGGAGCATAACCAGTCGTTCTGCTCGAGGAGGGGGTATAGAGAAGCCAAAGTCAACATGCGAAACTTCTCTTTGACCAGGAACTTGTTGAGGGCCCTAAGGTCTAAAATGGGTCGCAGGTCGCCCGTTTTCTTCGGGACGAGGAAGTACCGGGAGTAAAACCCTCGGTTCAATTGGTCTGACGGGACCGGCTCGACAGCCCGAAGCTGAAGTAAGGTTTGGACTTCCTGAAGAAGAAGGGCGGTCTGCGTCGAGCTTGAAGGATACTCTCTTGGAGGATGGTCCGGGGGGACCCGGTGGAATTGAAGGGAGTATCCTTCTCTTATGATGGTGAGGACCCATAGGTCCGTGGTTATGGCCTCCCATCGATGGTAAAAAAGATGGAGGCGGCCCCCTATGGGAGAGGCCGAGGTTATGCTCCCGGGAGGGGCGTCAAAAGGGCTGGGGAGCCTTAGGTACAGCCGGTGGCTGAAGTTTTTGCTGAGACTTCTGGGGAGGTTGTCTCTTCGCAGGCTGTCTCGCAGCAGGCGTTTGTCTGGGCATGTAACGCCGCTGGTAAATCAGGGGTGGCCTGGAAGGTCGAGACTGTTGAGGTTTGGGTTTGGGCCGCAGGATGGATTGAAAGGATTTTTCATGATCCGACAGCTTCTTGGTAACAGTTTCGATAGACTCATCGAACAGGTCAGCTCCAGCACATGGTACGTTGGCGAGTCTGTCCTGTAGGTTGGGATCCATATCGATAGTACGGAGCCATGCCAGGCGACGCATAGCTACCGCGCTTGCGGCGGCGCGTGCCTAGAGTTCGAATGCATCGAAGGAGGATTGCATCAGCTGGAGGCGTAATTGGGAGAGGGAGGCTACCACTTCCTCGAACTCGAATCGAGCTTGGTTGTCTATGAACGGAGTGAACTTGCGGAGCACCGGCAAGAAGAACTCCAGATAGGAAGAGAAAAAGAAGTTGTAGTTTAGCACCCGTGAAGCCATCATGGAGTTTTGGTAGAATTTTCTACCAAATTTGTCCATCGTTCTCCCCTCTCGGCCCGGCGGTACAGAGGCGTAGACCTGGGAGGGATGAGAGCGTTTAAGGGAGGACTCGACCAGTAGGGATTGGTGGGAGAGTTGAGGGCCCTCGAACCCTTTATGGTGCACGATGCGGTATCGAGCATCGAGTTTGCTGGGGATCGCCGGTATGGAATACGGTGTTTCGAAGCACTGCATGAAGGTCTGGTCCAGTAATTTATGCAAGGGGAGCCGAAGCGACTCCGTTGGAGAGTTAGGTAAATGCATGGTGTCCAGATACTCTTTGGAGTATCGGGAGCCCGTGTCAAGGGTCACATCCAGATCATCCGCCATTTGTCGGAGGAATGATGAGAAGGACAATTGTTCCGCCAGCGTCGGTCTGTGGGACGGGCTGGAGGAGGAGGAGGCCTCCAGGTCCGTGGACATCGGGGAGTGACAAGGAGAATCGGGCACCGGTGTCTCCTCGTACTCCGGGCCCCTCGGAGGGGACACCTCTGATGAGGAGTATCCCCTACGTTGCAGTTTTTTCTGCGGTGACACCTCCGAATGGCGTGAGGAGTGCCAGGATGAGTGTCTCGATCGGTGCCCGTCTCGGTGGCGGGACGGGGATCGGGATCGTCTGTGCATCGCATGGTCTCCCGAGGCCCCCAAGTGGATAGGGCTGGAAGCGGTGGATCGCAACTGGGTTTGCGATGCGGGTTCTTGCGATGCTACCCAAGTCTGGTAAGGAGTACGGAAGAACTCTTCCTGACTATGCCCAGGGCTTCGAGTATCGATCGGAGGTCTGGTCCCATGTTGGCGCGGAGGCGTAATGGGTTCTAATGGCGGCATATCGGTAAGCGAGGCTTGCCGCGTGGGCATCGCCGCCCTCCCCCGTTCGTCCTCGTCGGTTGTCGAGGTCGAACGGTGTGGGGGAGGGGGAGGGGGCGGACCGCCCCTTTGGACCGGTACCGGGAGGTCACCCTGTATGGCAGCGATGAGCCCGGGTCCGATGGTCTGTCTGCATGAGCTCAACGAATTGAGCTTCCAGCACGGACCGTAGCGAAGCCGATAAGGAGGGATCCGCACCGAAAGGGGGTCCTCCTGCACGGACATCGCGCTCCTTCGAGGCCGAGTGCTTCTGCTTAGTAGCTTTCGGCACTTTGATGACCATTGGTGGCACTGTGGAAGGAAGAGGTACCTGAACCGAGGAGACCGGGGCAGGCACCGACGTCGAGCTCGTGGATGGTGTCGGGGTGAGCGATGCCGGTTTCACCACACTCGATGCAGGAGGGGTCGATGCCGGTTTCGCCCGAATCGGGGAGGTATCAGATGAAGTGGAGGCTGAGGGATCCTTAGCTGCGTCCATCTTGAACATCGATTCCCACAATAGGCAATGCCGCTTGAATGAGCGTGCCGTAAGGGTAGAGCAAGGCCTGCACGATTTCGGGATGTGGCCAGGGCCCAAACACTGCAAACAGCGCCAGTGAGGGTCCGTGAGTGAAATCGCGCGTTGGCACTTGCTGCACTTTTTAACCCCGGTGATTGGCCGGGACATAGGCCGGAAAATCTCCGCCGCGAGGTCGAAGCCAGTGGGCCTGAGCCACGTGGCCGGCCCGTTCGACCCGCCGGAGGAAATAATCTTCTTTTTTTTTTTTTTTTTTACCGAAAAAGAAAAGAACTGTTAACTGTAATTAAAAGAAAGCGAAAACGCGGACAAGGAAGGCAAATTTAACTGAATTCAGCTAGCGCATGATGAAGTTGAACTTCTCAGCTCCGCGGAAAAGAAAGAACCGAGGAGACACGCCCGGATCTCCGGGTAGGAAGGCACCGGCGCATGCGCGGTGCGGGCATCTAGAAACTTTAAGTTTCTACAAGCAACACGTGCTTGTGAGACGTCCGTACCGGGGCTCTGTCTGATGACATCACCCACTAGTGAGAATACCTGCCTGCTTGTCCTGGGATAACAACTGTTATGGTAAGTAACTGTGCTTTATCCCAGGACAAGCAGGCAGCCTATTCTCACATATGGGTGACCTCCAAGCTAACCAAAATGGGATGGTGGGAGTATTGGCAACTTAGGAGAATAGATTTTGTAATACTCTCTGGCCAAAATGACCATCCCGTCTGGAGAAAACATCCAGACAATAGTGAGAAGTGAAAGTATGAACCGAGGACCAGGTAGCAGCTTTGCAAATTTCTTCAATAGATGTGGATTTGAGTAAAGTCACTGAAGCTGCCATTGCTCTGACTTTGTGGGCTGTGACTCGACTCTGTAGTTGTAATCTAGCCTGGGCATAGCAGGAAAAGATACAAGCAGCCATCCAGTTGGAGATAGTACGCTTAGAGATTGCATGTCCTAACTTGTTTGGATCGAAGGAGACAAAAAGTTGAGGAGCAGTTCTGTGTGGTTTGGTGCGTTCCAAGTAGAAGGCCAAAGCACGCTTACAGTACAGGGTATGAAGAGCTGATTCTCCAGGATGAGAATGAGGTCTTGGAAAAAACACTGGAAGTACAATAGATTGGTTGAGATGAAATTCTGAAACCACTTTAGGTAAGAATTTAGGATGAGTACGTAGGACCACCTTGTCATGATGGAACACAGTGAAAGGTGGGCTTGCAGCTCACTGACTCTTCGAGCAGATGTCAGGGCAATGAGAAAAACCACCTTCCAAGTAAGATAGTTAAGATGAGACGTAGACATTGGTTCAAATGGAGGCTTCATCAATTGAGCAAAAACAACATAAAGATCCCAAACCACTGGAGATGGTTTGAGAGGAGGTTTGACATTGAAAATTCCTTTCATAAATCTGGAAACCACTGGATGAGCAGAGAGGGGTTTCCCTTCAATAGGCTGATGGAAAGCAGCAATTGCACTAAGATGGACTCAGATCGATGTAGACTTGAGGCCAGAGGTGGATAAGTGCAAAAGATAATCTAGAACAGAAGATAAGGAAGAATCTTAAGGCTGCTTATCATGAGAGATGCACCATGTAGAAAATCAAGTCCATTTTTGGTGGTAGCATTGTCTAGTGGAGGCTTTCTAGAAGCAACTAAAATGTCTCTTACAGGTTGAGAAAACTGAAGAGGAGTTATATTGAGAGATACCAAGCTGTCAGGTGTAGACTGTAGATTGCGATGAAGTAGAGATCCTTGACTCTTTGTAAGCAGAGACGGAAAAACTGTTAGAAGGTATGGCTCCCTGCTGCTGATTTGAAGTAGAAGGGAGTACCAAGGTTGTCTCGGCCACTGAGGAGCTATCAGAATCATGTTGGCATGATCGTTCTTCAACTTGACAAAAGTCTTGAGAATGAGAGGGAATGGAGGGAAAGCGTACAGAAAATGATTCATCCATTCCAGTAGAAAAGCATCTGTCTCGAGGCGATGAGGAGAATATATCCTGGAGCAGAATTGAGGCAGTTTGTGGTTGTGGGGAGCTGCAAAGAGATCTATCTGAGGCGTTCCCTACTGCGAAAAAATATGATGAAGAGGTGAGGAATGGAGTGTCCATTCGTGAGGTTGCATTAGACGACTCAATTTGTCTGCCAAACATTTTGTCGCTCCTTGGATGTAGACAGCTTTTAGGAAGGTGTTGTGGAGGATTGCCCAATCCCAAACCTTCACAGCTTCTTGACAAAGGGAGGGAGATTCTGTCCCCCCACCCTGTTTGTTGACATAGTACTTGGCGACTTGGTTGTCCGTCCGAATGAGGACTACCTAGTCGTAAAGATGTTGAAAAGCTCTGAGAGCCTTGAAGATCACTCTGAGTTCCAACAGATTGATGTGACACTGACGATCCGCACTGGTCCAGTGGCCTTGAGTACAGAGACCATCGAGATGAGCCCCCTAAGTGTAAGTTGAGGAATCTGCTGTGAGAACCTTTTGATGAGGTGGCGTTTGAAACAGCAAGCCTCTGGAGAGATTGGAAGAGAGCATCCACCAGCGGAGAAACTGTCTCAATGAAGGAGTGACTGTAATGTGTCGAGAGAGTGGGTCGCAAACCTGCGTTCACTGAGATGCCAAGGTCCACTGAAGAATTCTGAGGTGAAGTCTAGCAAAAGGAGTCATGAGTACTGTGGAGGCCATGTGACCTAGGAGAACCATCATGTTTCTCGCTGAGATTGAAGAGCGGGAAGACACTGCATGAATTGAAGAAGAGCCTCCAGACGTTGTGAAAGGAATGCTCTTAGTTGGATAGTGTCCAGAACAGCTCCGAAGAACTGTAAATTCTGAGAGGGCTGAAGTTGGGATTTGGGAAAGTTGATTTTGAATCCCAAGCTTTGTAGGAACCACGTAGTCCGTTGGGTTGCTACAATAACCCTCTGAGATGTTGAATCCTTGATGAGCATGATTCCTTAGAGCTGCTGCTACCACCACCAATGAACACTCTGGGAGATGAAGCCAAGCCAAAGGGTAGCACTCTGTATTGGTAATGCAGATTCCCCACCCGAAATCTGAGATATTGACGGGAGGCCGGATGAATGGGAATATGATATAAGCCACCTTGAGATCCAGAGAGCATAACCAGTCGTTTCAAGTTTCATTAAAATTTTGATGTATCGCAATATCATTAATTCAAAGTGATTTACAATTTAAAACAGGGTCTTAATTATTAACTAAAACCAACAGAAACATACCTGATGTACCAATACATAAAAAAGTAGGGAGAACTACAATAAGTATAGTAAAGGATATATACAAGGAAAATACAAACGGAGAGTAAGAAACTTTAAAAGTATTGATAAAAGTATAATAGAAGGGGGTAAAGGGATGCCAGGAACAACATGCAAAATTTTTCTTTGATTAAAAATTTGTTGAGAGTCCTGAGATCCAGAATGGGTCGCAGATCGCCCATCTTCTTTGGAACTAGGAAGTAACGGGAGTAAAACCCCCTGTTCTGCTGTTCCAAAGGAACTGGTTCGATGGCACGGAGACAAAGCAGAGCTTGAGCTTCCTGAAGAAGGGCAGTCTGGGATGGACTTGAAGGATACTCTATTGGAGGAAGCTCTGGAGGAACCTGAGTGAAATGAAGAGAGTATCCTTCCCTGATGATTGACAGCACCCAGAGGTCTGATGTAATGGTCTCCCATCGGTGATAAAAATGATGGAGACGATCTCCTATGGGGGGAAGAGAGGACAGAGACAGAACGATGGAGGTTATGCTCTGTTTTAAACAGTCAAAAAGGTTGTGCAGCCTTAGGTGCAGCAGAAGGCTGAGGTTTCTGTTGCTTCTGTTACTGTTGTTTCTTGGGAGGCGCTCGATTGTAAGGAGCCACCCTCGGAGTATAACGCCTCTGGAAAATTGGAGGAGGGCATGAAGGTTTCACAGGAGCTGGCTTAGGCTTTGATCTGACAATGGAAGCAAAGATTTTTCATGTTCAGACAATTTCTTAGTGGCTGCCTCTATGGATTCATCAAAGAGGTCATTGCCTGGTGGTCCTGAAGATTAGGGTCCATGTCAACGGTGCAAAGCCAGGCCAAGCGGTGCATTGCTACAGAAAAAGCAGTGGCCCTGGCTGACAATTCAAAGGCATCATAAGAGGACTGAAGAAGATGCAATCTGAGTTGTGACAGAGTAGCAATAACTTCTTGGAATTCGAAGTGCTTCTGTGTATCCAGGTAATTGAGAAATTTGGGAAGATCAATGAGAAACTTGAGATAAGTAACAAAGTTAAAATTATAATTAAGGACTTTGGAGGACATCATAGCATTTTGATAAAAATGACGTCCAAACTTGTCCATAGTTTTCCCCTCTCTTCCAGGAGGAACAGTAGCATAGACTCTGGCAGGATGGGATCTTTTTAAGAAGGACTCCACAAGAAGGGATTCTCAAATCCTTTACAATGCAGAATTCTATACCTGGAGTCCAAATTGCCTGGAACAGCAGGAATGGTATAAGGGGTCTCCAGGCAGCATGTGAAAGTCTGAGACAAAAGCTTGTGAAGAGGAAGTTTAAGTGACTCTGAAGGAGGTTGAGGGAGATGCATGACCTCGCGATACTCCTCAGAGTACTTAGAACCAGCATATAATTGAAGTTCTAGGTCATCAGCCATCTGGCGAAGAAAAGCAGAGAAAGACAGCTGATCCGCCAAGGCTTTGTCCCAAGAGGGACTCGATGACCTCGAGGAGGCCTGGGTTGGAGAGGAAGCCTCTCTGAAGAAACGACCATCAAAAGAATATGGAGACTTGGATGAGGCAATGGAAGCAGCGGAGACCTCAATCGAGAAGTTGGTGGTCTGGAAGGTCTGGAATGAGGCCTAGACGAAGAAGGTTGCTCTTTGGAAGAAGACCTATACCTGGATGGATGCCTCGATGAAGGTCTCGATCGATGACGAGAGTGGTGTGTGGAAGCAGGTCTCGAGGATCGAGGAGACTTCGCCCTAGAGATGGAAGTAGGGAATGCTACCGGTGAATGGATAGGGCTAGAAGCAGTAGATCGAAACTCAGGAGGTTAGATGGAGGAATCTCTAAGCACTCACAAAGACTCTGCTCCTCGTATGGAGTGCGAGGATTTCTGTCGAGGCACTCAAAGAATCTACTTCTTGCATAGAATGCGTAGATGCCAGACCAGACACTCGCAAAGACTTTGCTCCTTGCATAGAGTGCGTAGATGCCAGACCAGATACTCACAAAGACTCTGCTCCTTGCATAGAATGTAAAGGTTCAGCTCAAGGCATAGGCAGAGGCTCGACCTCGTGGGAGACTGCTGATTGCCCAGGCTGGATTACAGAAGACAGCTTCGGCCCAAATTTGGTCAGTAATTTAACAAACTGCTGCTCTAACATGGTCTGGAGAGAAGTCGGCAAAGATGGATCCGAGTTTGAAACCGGACCACTTGCTGAGGCTATAGGCTCCAAAGTGACAGTGGAGATGTGCTTCGACTTAGAAGTCTTGGAAAGCTTGAGGACCACCGCCGGAACCTTCTGCTTAGATATCTGACCTGAGGGAAGCTCAGGGGAAGAGACAGCAGGTTTACTCGAGGTCAGAGACGTTCCAAACTAGGAAGGTCTGATGAGGCTCGAGGTTGGAGTCGTGGAAGCAGGAGGACCCTCGGTGGAAGATGGGGCCGAGGCAGCGCTCAAGGTCGAGGGTGTGACTGAAGAGTCCATCCCGAAAAGTTTCTTCACTAAAATCCGACAATTTTTAAGGGCTCGAGGTTGAAGAGTAGCACAGCGCTTGCACGATTTAGGATTATGGTCAGGCCTGAGGCACTGACTACACTTCTTGAAGCTCGTTGCTGGCCGGGACATAGGAGGGAAAATAGCCGCAGCAAAGTCGAAGCCTGCAGTCTGTGGCTGAGTGGCCTGCCCCCCCAGTCGAACGAAGAAAAAAATAAAGTCTTTTTTTAAAAAAACTGAATTAAAATAAATAAACACAGCGATTCGCGATGAAAAGAACACAAACCGCGGTGAGAGAAGGCACGAAGTTTAGCGCAGTGTCAAAGACGAACTTCTCGGCTCCGTGGAAAACTGAGGATACTCGCCCTGTACTGGGCGGAAAGATGCATGGTGCAGCTGACTTGAAACTTCTACGTTTCTACAAGCAAGTCTGCTTGCGAGGCTGTCTACATCTGTGCTCCGTGGATGACTTCACCCATATGTGAGAATAGGCTGCCTGCTTGTCCTGGGATAATGTAAATATACCACATCTAGTGTTTTCCCTCTACCTAATTCTCTGCTTACTCAAGCAAAGAAATTGATCAGATTTGTTTGACAAGACCTGTCTCTAGTAAATCCATTTTGCCTTGGGTTCTGTAAAACACTGGATTCCAGAAACTTCACTATTCTCTGTTTTAAAAGAAATTCCATTAATTTACTTACCACAGAAGTCAGACTTACCTGCCTGTAGTTTCCTATCTCTACCTACTTCCGCTTTTGTGGAGAGGAATCGCATATGTCTTTCTCCATTCCTGACTCTAGATAAGCACTGAAAAAGTCAGCCAACAGAGCTGCCAAAACTTCCATAAGTTCCTTCAACACCCTTGGATGCATGCCATCTGGCCCCATCACTTTGTCTACATTTAGTTTAACTAGCTCCTCATGAACACAATCCTTTGAAAATCATTCAGGATCTACCACATTTACTTTTTTTAAAATTTATTTATAAGTTTTCAATTTTTACAATCAAGATAAACTTGTACAGAAAGAGGATTCATGATAAGAAAAGTTTAATTATCACATAACAATTAAACAAGCAATTAAAATAACTTAAATCTTCTCAAGTCCTCAAATGGATCCAAAATGTAAGTCAAATGCGAGTAAATCAAAAGAAACAATCTTTATGGAATCATAAGCTATCAGAGAGTAAGGACATTTATTCTATTTAGCACTCTCCTTCTCTAATCGAGACAAGGACAGGAAGGTCATCAGTTGGGGAGGTTCGAAGAAAACATATTTCTGAGTTTTATAATGAATTACACATTTACAAGAACGGCTAAGAAAAAAAGTCGCCCCTAAAGCCACAACAGCAGGTTTTAACATAAGAAATTCTCTTCTACGCTTTTGGGTCTCCCTTGCTAAGTCTGGAAACATTTTTATCTTATAACCAAGAAATTATTTTTGTCTATGTTTATAGGACATTCTCATTAACCAACTCTTATCAGGGGTAAATGCAAGCGTCAAAAGTAAAGTAGCTAGAACAGACATTTCTCTATCAGATAATTCTAATTTAGCTAAAATGTTCATAGGATCTTGATTTATTATTTGCTGAGTATCTCGTGCCTTGGTCGGTAGATAATACACTTGCGTAATAGATGGTAATACAGACTCAGGTATTTCCAAAATTTCTTGAAGGCATCGCTTCAACATTTCTCTAGGTGTTATAGGAACTTCTGGAAAATTGATCAATCTTAAGTTATTGTTCCTAGAAAAGTTCTCCAATGATTCAATTTTCTTTCTTAAACTTATATTATCTTTAATCAAAGTCTCTTGAAGTTTATTTGATAATCCTATATCTTCTTGTAGATTATTTGTTAAGGATTTGGAGACTTCTAAGTCTTTTTTCAGGTTCCAATTTCGGTATCATAGTTCTTAATTTTTCCCTTCTAATTGTTGGAATTGAGAATTAAAAGTTTTTCCCAAGTTAGAAATCAGGTCCCAAAGGGATTCTAATGTGACTTCATGGGGTTTTTGAGGTAAGAAAGCTTGTAAGTTTATCTCAAACTGCTCACCAATTGTAGATTCTTCCTGTCTCTGTTCCATCTGGGCTTCTCTTACTCCAATAGATGTTGAATCTTCACTCTCTAAGTTCAGGCTCTCTGAAGAAAACTGAGAGCCTAGACTTCTGCTCTCCGGATCGATTTCTCTGGCCTCAGGAGTAGAATGCACACTGTCTCCTGGCAATACTCCCTCCCTCGGAGAGCTAGTAGTGTGAGGTTGTAGAGGTGGTGCTCTGGCATCGGAGCTGAGCGTTGTTTCCAGCCCCAAAGAGGTCGTTGGCGTCTCGCTTCGTTGCTGCGCCTCCAGCGGGGGAACTACTGACGCCATCATGTCCTGCATTCGCTGCAGGAGTTCGTCAATACTGCCGACTGCCGCCGGTCTAGAGCACCACGAGGCACCAGCCATGCTCCTGCCTCTTCGCTTCGGCATACCCAGAGGAAATACTTCTCGAAGAAAATGTAAAGGAGGTAAATTGTTGGCAAGCTCCCTAGCGTCCTCTCTTCAAGCTCATGCAAATGCCATCTTGGATCTCTCACACACAAAGCTACTTTTGCACTTCCTCCTACCACTAACATATCTTATAAAAATGTTTTGTCCCCTTGTTTTACCGTGTTAGCTATTTTTCTTCCAGTTTCCAGTTGCATTTTTGCTTTTTTGACTACTCTACCAGCTTCTCTTAACTTTCCCAGATTATATTTTTGCCTGGCTTTCTCTTTCTGCAATCTTTTGTAATTTATGAAGTTTCCAAGTTGTATTAAATCTTGATATACCGCAACTATGCTGTTTACAATACAAATAATTGATAATAAACAAAAGAACATAAGAATAACCTTACTGGGTTAGACCAAAGGTCCATCAAACCCAGTAGCCCGTTTTCACGGTGGCCAATCCAGGTTCACTAGTACCTGGCAAAAACCCAAAGAATAGCAACATTCCATGCTACCAATCTAGGGTAAGCAGTGGCTTCCTCAATGTCTTTCTCAATAACAGACTATGGACTTTTCCTCCAGGAAATTGTCCAAACCTTTCTTAAAACCAGCTACAGTATCTGCTCTTACCACAACCTCTGGCAATGTGTTCCAGCGCTTAACTATTCTCTGGGTGAAAAAAATATTTCCTCTTATTGGTTTTAAAAGTATTTTGCAGTAACTTCATTGAATGTCCCCTCGTCTTTGTAATTTTTGATGGAGTGAAAAATCAATCCACTTGAACTCATTCTACTCCACTCAGGATTTTGTAGACTTCAATCATATCTCCCCTCAGCTGTCTCTTTTCCAAGCTGAAGAGCCCTAACCTTTTTAGTCTTTCCTCATATGAGAGGAGTTCCATCCCCTTTATCATCTTGGCTGCTCTTCTTAAAACCTTTTCTAGTGCCGCTTTCTTGAAATAAGGAGACCAGAACTGAATGCAGTACTCCAGATGAGGTCGCACAATGGAGCGATACAGGGGCATTATAGCATTTTTAGTCTTGTTAACCATCCCTTTTTTAATAATTCCTAGCATCTTGTTTGCTTTTTTGGCCGCCGCCACACATTGGGCGGAAGGTTTCATCGTATTGTCTATGATGACACCTAGATCATTTTCTTGGACGCTAACCCCCAAGGTGGACCCTAGCATTTGGTAACTGTGATTTGGATTATTTTTCCCAATGTGCATCACTTTGCATTTATTCACATTAAATTTCATCTGCCACTTGGACACCCAGTACTCCAATTTCCTAAAGCAGGGGGTGAGGGGGGGACGGTAAAAATAGAACCTAGGTAGAAGATAGAGAAAATGGAACAAATGACGGCTTGGGGGTACAGAATCAGCAGAAAAAGTAGAGAGGTAGGCTGTGCAGCCATGTGAGATGGCCCACAGATGAGGGGGAGATGGTAAACTGAAAAATATAGAAAGGCAAATCAATCAAATGTATCTTGAAATAAAAAAGACTTGAATTGTGATTTGAAGGTTAAACCGCTTTTTCCTTACCTTTTCAGCTACTACTTTTAAGATTCAAAATGACCTTCTATTCCTTTTACTTACTTTCCTTACAAAATAGTTTGTTGCCCTCACAATAGCTCCTTTCAGTTTTGCCCACTGCTTTCCTACTTCTTTAAGATATTCCCATCCAAACAACTCCTCGACATAATCCCCCATCAGAACAAAGTTAGTTTTTTTTAAAGTCTAGAATCTTCACTTTTGAATGAACACTCTCTATACCTGTCTTAATATTAAACCACACCATCCAGTGATCACTGGATGCCATATGAGTTACTGTAACATCAGAAATGAACTTCCCATTTACAAGCACTAAGTCCAGTATGGCCCCATCCTGCATGGGCTCCACTACCAACCACTGGAACAACTCTCCTTGTAGAGAATCCAGGATGTCCCTACTTCTAGGAGACCCCACAATAGGGATACCCCAATTAACATCTGGCATATTAAGATCACCTATTAGTAATACTTCTCCTTTTACAGCTGTATTTGAATGACTTCAGTTAAATCTCTGTCTATTTCTGTCTGTGAAGAAGGCCTGTATATCACACCAATGTAGATACATTTTCCATTCCCTCTTCCAGCTTGACCCACAGTGCATCTTCCTTACCCTGTAGATCCTGCAATTGTGTGGATTTAATATGATCTTTAACAGAGTACTCCGAGTCAGGAGATATCCAAAATCGATGAGATAAGGTAGAAGAATCTCAAAATAGAAGCTTGAACTGTGAAATGGAAGAACAGGAAATATTCAAGTAGGGTGGGTTTCTGGACTAGTCTAAATGACTAAAACAAATAAAATTGTCAAGACAGACATGAATTCTCCTTCCTTAACATCCATAATCAGACCAGACCAAAACTTGTGGGATGTAGCAAAGCAGCTCCCAAAAAGGGAGGGATTTCAAACATGTAGCCAAATAAAGCATAGCCTAAAGGATACAAAGTCTGAACTGCATTACAGAGAACCAAACTAAAAAAAAAAAAAAAAAAAGCATTTATATCACAGATAAAAGTGGACTGCATCCTTATAAACATCTCCAAAAACCAAGACTGGTAGGACAGCATAGAAATAGGAGAATTTTTTTCAATATAGGGGGTAATATTCAGCCTATGATGGTGAATGGCTTATAAACCACTTACAGCTATGGGCTGAACTAACCTTGGATATTCAGTGCTGGGATATTTTGAATATCTGTGCCCGGCTAGCTCAGCATTAACAACTGGGCAGGAGTCTCTCATACCACATTAAATCCCTTTAAATATCTACTCCAAAGAAGAAATTAAAAGATTCACCATAAAAATGGTTTTATATGTTTTTTTCTGATGACTTAAGGCACAACAGTAAGGTCTTTGGAAACAAATGTGAAAGACCAGAAGCAGTAATTGAATTATTAAAAAAAAGAAAGAAATAAATCCATAGAGATAACTAATCAGAAATATTATGGGCCTCCTAGACCAAGCCCCTTATATCAGCCTATCTCAGCCATGAGCAGTACGGTCAGCAGAGTAGAATCTGAACAGATTAACTGACTCGGAGCTGAAATGCTAGTACCACAATCTTACATGGCTAGGGAAAGGGGTTCCAGGAGATAGCGGATTCATCTAGCAGAAAAGTGTTTACACACCAGTTCCTCAAGTACTCACAGACTAGGCCAAATATCCCAGCAAACATGGAGAAAGCACAGTTACTACCTGTTACCCAAGGGCAGGCACTCTCACATGAGGGTGACATCATCTGCAGAGCCCGGCACAGACAGTGCAGAAGCGTACTGTCACTTTAAAAGTCTCGAGACTGCCCATACCACGCATGCCTGCCTGCTCAATGTTGGCTTGTGGAACCATCAGTTCAGTAACAGAGCTAAGATGCCAACTAGGGGAAGAGGTAGAGTTGTGATAATATTTTCTTCCTGTCCTCGGATAACACCTACTACAGGTAAATAAAATAACTGCTTTATCTGAGGATATGCAGGCAGCATACTCTCACATGTGAGACTCCCTAGTTGCCAGGATCATGTCTCAGAGAAGAGGGTTATTGGACAACTACCATGAGCCTGGTGAAACCGAAAGTTGTAGGGAAAATGGCATCTAAGTGGAAAATAAATTTTGTAGAGCTGCTTGGGCGAAACAACTATCCCATCTGGAATGCTTTTCCCCAAAAATAGTGGGATGTGAATGAATGGAGGACCAGGTGGCTGCTTTACAGATATCTTCAATGAGAGTGGAACGTAGATGAGCCACTGAAGTCACTTTATTTGCAGTGACATGGCCTTCAAACTTCAGCCTAGCCTGAGCATAGCAAAATGAGATACAGTTTGCCAGCCATGTTGAGACGGTTCTCTTGGTGACAGGAGTTCCAATGGTTCTCTTGGTGACAGGAGTTCTAAGTCTATTTGGATCAAAAGACAGGAACAGTTGAGTGAAGTTCTGTGAGGTTTGGTCCAATCCAAGTAATAAGCAAGAGCTTGTTTACAGTTCAAAGTGTGGGTGCCGCTTCACCTGGGTGAAAATGTGATCTTGGAAAAAAAAAAAGACTGGGAGAACTATGGACTGATTTAGATGAAACTCTGAGCCGATCTTTGGGAGAAACTTGAGATGAATGCAAAGAACTACTCTGTCATGGTGGAAGAGGTTGTAAAAGGTGGATATGACACAAGAACTTGAAGTTCACTGACTCAATGGGTAGACGTGATAGCAATAAGGAAGGCTACTTCCCAAGTAAGATGCTTCAGAGATGAAGTTGAGAGTGTTTCAAAGAGAGGCTTCATCAAAGTGGAAAGGATAATCTTAAGGTCCCAAGCTACAGAAGAAGCTTGATTGGAGGTCTGGAATGGAGGCCTTTTATGAATCTAGAAACTGGAGGATGTACAGATAATGGCTTTTTATCAAATAGAGTATGAAAAAGCACCTATGGCACTCAGATGAACTCTTGACTGAAGCAGTGTTTAATCCAGAGTCAGAGGTATAGAAGATAATCTAAGATTGATGCGAGAGGACAGTTACCGTATATACTCGAATATAAAAGTCGAGATCCCCATTTTTCCCCCAAAAAGGAAGAAACATGGTTGACTCAAATAAAAGTCAGGCGGCTTAATATTCAAGTGCCCTGCCAGGATATGCCCCCAGGCCCCTCCCTGCTACGCTCTGCACCCAGCCCCCCTTCCTGCCAGGCAGTGCATCCAGCCTCCTTCCCTCCCCTGTCAGGCACTTCACCCAGCCTCCTTCCTGCCAGGCAGTGTACCCCAGCCCTCTTCCCTCCCTCCCCTGTCAAGCAGTGCACCCCAGCCCCCTTCCCTCCCTCCCCTCTCAGGCACTGCACCTATTCCCCTTCCTGTCAGGTACTGCACCCAGACTCCTTCCCTCACTCCATGTCAGGCTCTGCAACCAGCCCCCTTCCTTCCCACCCGTCAGGCTCTGCACCCTCCCCCTCCATATCAGATTCTTCACGCAGCCCCCCTCCCTCCCAGGCTCTGCACCCTGTGTACCCCTTCCCTGCCCTCGTACCTCCTCTGCCAATCCCTGGTAGTCTAGGGGTCAGCAGCGGGGCAGGAATGCAGAAAGCTCGCTCTTGCCCGCTGCACCTCTGGACCACAAGGAATTAGCAGGAGGTATGAGGACAGGGCGCAGAGCCTGGTAACGACCTGCAATAATTCTGGAAGGGGGCGCTAGCCCAAATATAGCCCGGGACCCACATTTTTGGGCCAATTTTTAGCCTCTTTTGTTTTGAACCTCTAAAGGAATTCAAAAAGACTGCTGCTGTTTGGACTAAAGTGGTACAGAAGTTTTCTGCTATCTCTATTGTATGGGGTGTCTGAGTGGTTGGTTGAGTGGATGCAGAAGATTGGCGATACCTATGCCTCGAATAATATGTGGAGCACTTGAAGGTATTTGCGTATCTCCTTGGCTGCTGAGGTTAATGATATTTTGAGGACGATAATGCCATGCAATCAGCATATCTGATCTTTTGTGTGGCCTCCTCTAAATAGTCTCCAAATAAATAATCACCTATACAGAGTAAGTTAGAGAGAAGGTCTTAAACGTTAATGTTTAAATCTGATATTCTTAGCCATGTTTGCCTTCACATGACAATTGAGACTGCAGCAGTTTGAGATGTAATATCAAACGCGTCAAATGTAGAGTGTACCATCTACTTTCTGGTCTCTAGAAGATCCTGCATTAGATGTTGAAAAAATAGAAGATGATCAGATGGTATGTACTGATCATACAGTGACATCTTTTGGATGAGAAACTTCTTGTAAAATGTCATGTAAAAGTTGTAGTTTAGTATTCTGTTTGCCAACATAGTGCCTTGGAACTTTCAGTGGCCAAATTTATCCAGAGTTCTGCTTTCTCTCCCAAGGGGGATACTGGCATAAGTTCTGGAACTGTTTGCTCTCTACAGCCAAAAACTGATGTTGCAAGTTGTGATTGGTCAAATCAAGGGCAAGACTAGATTCGACAAAGAGTGTCCAACTTGTGTGAAGGCCTCCCTCTTTCCCCTGAAGAAAAAGGCAGGAGGGATGCCCCCTCCCTCCTGCCACTGGAGGCCCCCTCCATGCCCCCGTACCTTGAAGTTGAGAGCAGGAGGTACTGAAACACCTCTTGCAACAACATTGGTCCTTAGGCCCCTCCTCGGTGATGCACAGGGAGGGGCCTAAGGCCCGATTGGCTCAGACACCCCTTGGGAGGGGCCTGAGGCATCTGAGCCAAACAGGGACTTCCTTAGGCTCCTAAGTCCCTGATTGGCTCAGATGCATCAGGCCCCTCCTCATGCATCGCATGATGCACCGGGGAGGGGTCTAAGGCCCAGTGTCATTGCGGGAGGAGCAGGAGGTGTTTTCAGTACTTCCTTCTCCCAACTTCAAGGTACGGGGGCACGGAAGGGGCATCCGGTGGCAGGAGGGAAAGGGAATCCTGCCTTTTTCTTTGGTGGAGGGAGGGAGGGGGAGGTCTTTTCGGGCAGGAGGGAATGGGCAACCCTTCTGCCATTTTTTTTCAGGGGGTGGGGGGGAGAGGGAGGGAGCAGGCGGGCGCCTTCGGAGCAGGAGGGAATAGACATCCCTCCTGTCTTTTTCTTCGTGGGAAGGGAAGGGGTGGTCTTTCCGGGCAGAAGGGAGTGGGCATCCATCCTGCCATCTTTTTGGGGTTCGGGGGTGGGGTAGGAAGGTGGCTTGGAGTGCCAACATGGGGAGGGGGGCTTTTTTAATAGGATAGATGGCGTACAAAACATCTGTTCCATTTAAAAAAAAAAAAAAAAGCAGAAGCCCTGACAGGAGGCTGCTTCCCCTGCCACTACTATTAGGGCTCTGCATTGTGTCAATCGCTCATTGAGCGATTGAGTCGGTGGGTTTGCATGCAAACTTGATAGTGAATCAATCGCTGTTGGAAAATCAGCCAGAGAAATCGGCCAACAGCGACTGCGTCGCTATTTTTAATGGATCTAGCCCATTGTGCCTTCAGCTCTGATCAAATGTCACCACTGCTTGATACACCAGTTGTGGCTCTTTAACAAGTGAGAAAAGCATGCAAAGAATGACTCTTGGAATTTTTTTCAACTTCTCTGCATGTGATTGTGTATCTGCCTTGTATGTTTGTTTTGCTTGTTATCTCTTTTGTACAGTATATTTGTGTGTATATATGTATCATAGAATGTTGTCCGATTAAGACCTGGGCTTCAGTGTCTCCCTCTTTTGTTTTTCAGTTTTATTTTGCTTGTTTTAACTTTATTTTGTTTCTTTCATCTACTTTATTTATAGTTTTATATTGTTCTGTTCATTTTACTTTTAATTTACTCTGGGAGAGTCAGAAAATGACTAAGTTTGACTATTATAGAACCACAGCTTAATGGTCAATTAACCCAAAGGCCTTGAACTGTTAATCTTTAGAAGAGACCCAACCTACCTGCATTTGGTGATGGTTGAGGATCATTGCAGGATCACAGCTCTCCTTTTCTCTCTTTTGGATACCGAAGTGGTGGCTATGAGTGAAGCGGCTGGTGTTGTGGCTCCTTTGCTCTGCTGACGAGATTGCACTGTGCCTGATGGCCATGCATATGATTTCCTCCGAGGCTGAAATCGGTGCTGTTGATTGGAGCTGGCTTTGGGGCCTTTGCAGTTTTTCTTTCTTCGATTTTAGCGCAGCTCCTTTTCGTGCTGGCAGGACTATGTTGCACCTGATGGTGCGGTGTTGGCTACTTCCTTCCAGCGCCAGAGATGGCTGTGCACTGCTTTCCCAGTGGGCCGAAACCAGGGACAGTTGGCAGAGGCTGTGTGGTTGGCTTGCATTCTGGGTCTAAGGGGAGTACACATTGTAATTCTGGGTCTAGGGGGAGTACTCATTGTAATTCTGGGTCTAGAGGGAGTACACATTGTAATTTTGGGTCCAGCGAGAGAACACACATTGCAAATTGTACTAAAGGAGTTCAAGTAGCCCAAGCGGGAATATCCCCACAGGGTACACACATTTCCGAGTCTGGGATAGGAACACACTGTAGTTCTGGGTCTGGGGAGTCCAGGATAGGTGCATGTTGTAACTCTGGGTCTAGGGAAAGTACAAAACATGCGAATAATGCTAAAGGTGTCCAAATAGCTCAAGCGAGAACATCCCCACTGAGACGTAACAAACGTACAACATGGAGGGCTATGTACGTAAACGCCCACAGTCTGGGAAACAAGATCCTGGAATTAAAAACAGAAATGAGGAATGCCGACCTGGATGTGGTGGCGATATCTGAGACCTGGCTCACGGATTCTCACGGGTGGGACATGGTCATACCGGGTTACAACTTGCTTTGCCGGGACAGGGAGGGCAAAATGGGAGGAGGTGTAGCATTATATACTAAAGATGACATTAAGGTCACCAGAATCACAGATGTCCACTATAATGGGGAATCCCTTTGGGTAAATTTGGCCAGAGGGAAGGACAAATGCCTGTATCTTAGGGTAATATACAGACCCCCAAGACAACAGGATGACCTAGATATGGAATTAATCGGAGATATAGAGAATATTACCTTGCATGGGGACACAGTATTGTTAGGTGACTTCAACATGCCTGATGTGGATTGGGACACGCTTTCCTCTGCTTCCAGCAGCAGTAGGAGGCTATTAAACTCTATGAAGGGAGCAAGACTCAGGCAACTGGTGTTGGAACCAACAAGGGATCAGGCAATACTGGACCTGATACTTACCAATGGAGAAAGTGTCACAGAGGTCAAGGTGGGCAACACATTGGCCTCCAGTGACCACAACATGGTATGGTTCAATCTCAGGAAAGGTTTCACTAAATCTACCACACTGACGAAGGTCTTCAAATTCAAGGACACAAACTTCAAAGAAATGGGAGACTTCGTTCACCAGGCGCCACAAGGCCAAGCAGAAACCGATAACGTGGAAGAAATGTGGTCGACTTTGAAAGCCACCATACAAGAAGCAACAAACTGCTATGTTAAATCAGTAAGTAAACGGCGAAGGAACAATAAGCCACAGTGGTTCTCTGCGGAGATTTCGGACCTCATCAAGGAGAAGAAAAAAGCATTCATCTCTTACAAACAATCAGGGAAACAGAACTCTAGGGAAGTCTATCTGGCCAAGTCAAAAGCCGTCAAAACAGCAGTTAGGGAGGCCAAATTCCGCATGGAGGAGTCTCTAGCGAAGAACATCCAGAAAGGAGATAAATCCTTCTTCAGGTATATCAGTGACAGAAATAAGAACTCAGGCGGGATAGTACGTCTTAGGAAACCAGACGGAGACTATGTAGAAGCGGACTAAGAAAAAGCCCAACTGTTAAATGAATACTTCTGCTCAGTCTTCACCCGCGAGGCGCCAGGACTCGGCCCTCAGCTACAGACAAGGGTTGACGCAGATGACCCGTTTAGTAATTTTGAGTTTACACCCAGCGGTGTCTACTGCGAGCTGTCAAAGCTTAAGGTTAACAAGGCAATGGGGCCTGACAACCTACACCCCAGGGTGCTCAGGGAGTTGTGTGATGTCTTGGCGGAACCGCTATCCGCGCTCTTCAATCTCTCCCTTAGTACGGGTAACGTCCCGTTGGACTGGAAAACGGCTAATGTCATTCCACTCCACAAGAAAGGCTCCAAGATGGAGACAGCAAACTACAGACCGGTGAGTCTCACATCAATAGTGTGCAAACTAATGGAAATTCTAATCAAACGCCAATTAGATACGATCCTGAACGAGGAGAATCTATGGGATCCCCGTCAACATGGATTTACTAAGGGGAGATCCTGCTAATCCAACCTGATCAGCTTCTTTGACTAGGTGACGAGGAAGCTGGATGTTGGGGAGTCCCTGGACATCGTATACCTGGACTTCAGTAAAGCATTCGATAGCGTACCACACCGCAGGTTGCTGAGCAAGATGAGTTCTATAGGATTGAGCGACACATTGATGAAATGGGTTGAAAACTGGCTTGGAGGTAGGCTTCAGAGGGTAGTGGTGAACGGCACCCCCTCCGAAATGACGAAGGTAATCAGTGGAGTGCCGCAGGGCTCGGTCCTGGGCCCGATCCTATTCAATATCTTTATAGAAGACTTGGCTGCGAGGTAAAATAACATTATTCGCCGATGAAGCCAAAATAAGCAATGTAGTGGGCAAAAGCACAACAGACATAAATTCAATGTCCGACAGCATGATACACGACCTACTCCTACTGGAGTGCTGGTCTAGGTCCTGGCAACTCAGCTTCAATGCCAAAAAATGCAAAGTCATGCACCTGGGCAGCCAAAATCCATGCAAGACTTACACACTTAATGGCGAGATCCTAACAAGAACTGAAGCAGAACGAGACTTAGGGGTGATCGTCAGTGAGAACATGAAGACTGCCAATCAAGTGGAGCAAGCTTCATCCAAGGCAAGGCAAATCATAGGTTGCATACGCAGGAGTTTCATCAGCCGTAAGCCTGAAGTCATTATGCCATTGTATAGATCCATGGTGAGGCCCCACCTGGAATACTGTGTGCAATTCTGGAGGCCGCATTACCGTAAGGATGTGCTGAGACTGGAGTCGGTCCAGAGAATGGCCACCCAGATGGTCTCGGGACTCAAGGATCTCTCGTATGAGGAACGTCTGGATAAGTTGCAGCTGTACTCACTCGAGGAACGCAGAGAGAGGAGTGACATGATCGAGACATTCAAGTATCTCACGGGCCGTATCGAGGTGGAAGAAGATATCTTCTTTTTCAAGGGTCCCGCGGCAACAAAGGGGCATCCGTGGAAAATCAGGGGCGGGAAACTGCACGGGGACACCAGGAAATTCTTTTTCACTGAAAGGGTGGTTCATCGCTGGAATAGTCTTCCACTTCAGGTTATTGAGGCCAGCAGCGTGCCTGATTTTAAGGCCAAATGGGATAGACACGTGGGATCTATTCACACAGAAAGGTAGGGGAGGGTCATTGGGGTGGGCAGACTAGATGGGCCGCGGCCCTTATCTGTCGTCTATTTCTATGTTTCTACCTGGATAATATGCAGTGGGTTAGTGACAGCGTCTGAGATCTTCCGTGGCCTGCCTCTTCTTTCCGGTTTCTTTACCTTCTGTGCTTGGGCCCAAATTACAACTGTTGATTCCTTCACCTCTGGCAGGTACATTGCCACTATCTGGGACAGCCCCACAGCCCACCATAACTTTTTTGCATTGATCCTTCCTTACAGATGTGGAGCTCCATTGGACTGGATTGATGAATGGACTTAGCACCGGATTGGAATTTATTTTACTCAATCTCTTAACTTAGTTGTATAATTGATAGGGGACATTTGGATTTTGTTTTTTTTAAGACTCTTAAAATAATATATAAATCCTATCTCTAATGGAGTTACTTTCATAAATTATTTGTATTATAAATCGCTTAGGTCAGTCATATGCTAAAGCGGTATAACAAGTGTTAATAAAACAAACAAAAACATGCCATTAGCCATGTGGAAATTGCTCTTTTTGGTACAGGCCTTCTCAATCTGTTAGGATCAAAAGAGATTAACAGTTGAGGTGATGTCCTGTGTGGCTTAGACCCTTGTATGTAGCAAGCCAAGGCACGTTTACAGTCCAATGTATGAAGAGCTCTTTCTCCAGAATGAGGAGAAATTAGGCTCTGCTAATTTACTTTCTTTTAGCTTCTCCAGACCGGTATAGGATTAATCTTACAAGCGGGTATATATCTCATCATGACCAACAGGTGGAGACTGAGACAAAACTTTGGAACATGTGACCCCTCCCTAATTACCTCAGTCTGCCGAATAGACAAGCAGAACTAAGAACTATACAGAAAAACAAACAAGACTCCAAACAGGAGTATCAACAAATAAAAACAGAAATGCTGTTGGAAAATGCAAAGGAATAAATGCAAATAGCAAAGGTCCCCACAGCTCGCCAGCTACATCAGCCAAGCCACAGCTGCTGTTCTTAATCACCGAGGCCCTAGAAAAATACTAGAAATTGATCAAAAAATGAAAATCTACATGCAAGAACACGACAATAGAAAGGGTGGGTTCCTTTACCGGTCTGGAGAAGCTAAAAGAAAATAAATTAGCAGGTAAGAACCTAATTTCTCCTTCTTTAGAACTCTTCAGACCGGTATAGGATTAATCTTACAAGCAGTAAGCAGTCCCCATCATGGGTGGGACCCCTGAAGGGCCGACACCAGAACACGCGCACTGAACACCGTGTCCCAATGTGCTTGAACGTCCACACGGTAGTGACTGACAAAGGAATGTAGGGAAGACCAGACCGACGCCTTACAAATATCCACAGGAGGCACCAGCAAAGACTCAGCCCAAGAAGATGCCTGAACCCGAGAAGAATGAGCCTTGAGAAAGTCTGGAACAGTCTTTTTCTGAAGAAGACAAGCGGAAGCAATAGTCTCCTTGATCCAGCATGCAATGGTAGCCTTGGAAGCACCATCCCCCCTACGATGACCCGCTAGAAGGACCTGTTCAACATCCAATTTGCGCAACTGTTTCTGCTCAGAAGAACCTGCCCGACTACCCAGGGCCAGGAGGACCACTGACTGATTGACATAAAAAGGAGAAACTATCTTTGGCAGAAAGGAACAGGCTGCAACACTACCCGCTCCCTAGAACTCGAGGAAGAGAGACAGACAAAAGAGAGCCTGCAGCTCCGAAATACATCTAGCAGAAGTAATAGCCACCAAGAAGACTGCCTTAAGAGTAAGGTCCTTCAACGTGCAGATTCAAATCCCAAGAGGTAACAGACGGTCGCACAGGAGGCTTGAGAAACTTGGCCGCCTGCAAGAAGCAAACGACATCAGGAATGGCAGTCAGATGCTGACTCTTTAATAACCCACGAAAGGCTGAAAGGGCAGCAAGCTGAACCCGGAGAGAAGACCAAGTCAGGCCCCTGTCAGGCCATCCAGCAAGAACTCTAAGATGTTAGGCAGGGAAGCGCGAAAAGAAACCACTCCTATCACCGTACACCACTCCTCAAATATACGACAAACTTGCACATAAGCCCAAGACAGTGGAGATAACTTTGTCTGAATACCTCTTCTTACCTAGGCGAGACTTTTCAAGAGCCAAGCCGTAAGACAAAAGGGACTCGGATCGAACATGGGAATGGGGCCATGAGTCAGAAGATTGTGCGAAAGAGGCAGAGGAAGAGGATCCGACACTAGATGCCTTACCAGATCCACGTACCACGGTCGCCTGGGCCAATCCGGAGTCACCAGAACCACCAGGCCCGGGTAACGAACAATGCGGAGTAGAACTCTGCCCACTAATGGCTACAGAGGGATTACATACAACAGCCCCTCCGTTGGCCATGGTTGAACCAAAGCATCCAGACCCTCAGCCTGACCGTCTCTGCGACGACTGAAAAAGCGGGGAGTTTAAGTATTGACTCCTGTGGCCATCAGGTCCATTAGAGGCTGACCCCAAGACTGCACTATCAACTGAATTGGGGCTTAGATACCACTCTCCAGGATCTAATGAGGACTGAGGAAGTCCGCTTGAACATTCTCCACTCCGGCTATGTGGGAGGCTGAGATGTCCTGAAGATGCGACTCTGCCCAGAGCATGAGCAGAGTCGCCTCCTGCACCAACTGAGTGCTCTTGGTGCCCCCCTGACGAGTGACACAGGCCACCGCCGTGGCAATGTCTGACAGAACCTGGACCGATTGCCTGACAAAAAAGAGTGGAAAGCTAATAGTGCCAGACGGATGGCTCTGGTTTCCAGAATATTGATTGACCAGGATGCTTCCTCCATGGACCAGGTGCCCTGAGCTGAGTGACCTAGACACTGAGCTCCCCAACCGAGAAGACTGGCATCCATGAGAAGCACCGTCTACTGTGGCTGATCCAGACTCTTCCCTTGAACAAGATGGGAGGTCTGGAGCCACCAACGAAGACTAGAGCGAGCCAAGTTCCTCAGAGAAACAGGGTGATCTAGACTGAGCGTTCGGGGCGACCACCTCCAAAGAAGGGCATACTGAAGAGGACGCATGAGGGCCAAGCCTACCTCATCACGTCAAGGGAAGCCGCCATTGACCCCAAGACTTGGAGGAAATCCTGCGCCCGAAGACACCGGGATGCCATAAGCAGGTGAATTTGAGAGTGTAAGTTATTTACCCAGGCCTCTGGGAGGAAGACCTTCCCCAAGGAGGTGTCGAAAACCACCCCAAAATACTCCAGGCACTGCGAGGGGGCCCATCAGCTCTTGGCAAGGTTGACAACCCATCCCAGCGACTGCAGGAACTTCAACACCCGAGCCGTGACCCGGGTGCTCTCATGGAAGGATTTTGCGAAATGAACCAGTTGTTCAGGTAAGGATGCACCAGAATGCCCTCTGTCCGCAAGGTCACCGCGACGACCACCAAAACCTTGGTGAATGTCCGGGGAGCCGTGGCCAGACCAAAAGAGAATGCACAGAACTGAAAGTGCTGGCCCAAGATCGCAAAACGAAGAAAGCACTGATGGGAGGTCCGGCTTGGAATGTAAAGTACATTACTGTTTTCTATTCCGCCTCAACCTTGCAGTTTTGGGCGGATTACAAAAGAGACATCTGGACATTTCCAGGATGATTACAAAGAGACTTCTGGACTTTTCCAGAAGAGTTACAAGAAGAAGAACATTTCCAGAGGAGTTACAAGAAGAATGGTGTAGTTTAGTTTAGGGAATGGGATATGGCAAGGAGGATTGGGCTATTCCAGTGGATATACAATTCGTGATGCTGTACAGATAGGAGGATATAGTGAAGTTTCAGTATATATGCAGTTAGGGAAGCAGTTGACAAGCTTGGGCTTTGAGGGGAAGGGTAACTGGTGAAGAAGGGAGGATGGGGGAGTCACACTGAGGGGAATCCAGGTTGGAGTTACGACATCTGTATAAATTTTTTGAATAGATGGGTTTTGATTTCTTTGCGAAAAGATTTGAAATCACTTGTTGTTATCAGCAGGTTGGAGATGGCATGGTCCAATTTTGCTGCTTGCATCGCTAGCAGACTGTCAAACATCTTCTTACGCTGGGTGCTTTTGAGTGGGGGGTAGGTAAATGGAATCTTAGATCTTCTTTGTCTAGCGGCAAGATTTTGGTTCAGGCGGTTGTTTAGGTAATTGGGGGCTGAGACATTTATTGTTTTGAATAATAGACAGTATAATTTGAATTGGATTCGTGCTTGTTTTGGTAACCAGTGTGAGTTTAAGTAGGCAGTGGAGACGTGGTCAAATTTTCTTAGCGAGTAGATCAGTCTGAGTGCAGTGTTTTGGATTGTCTGTAATTGTTTTATCATTGTTGCAGGGCAAGGCAGGTAGAGGATGTTGCAGTAGTCCAGTAGACCTAGTACTAGGGATTGGACTACGAGCCAATATTGCTCTTTGTCAAAGAATTTTCTCATTTTACGTAAATTGCACATGGCTAGAAATGCTCTCTGGGTGGTCTTGTTGATATGGGCTTGCATTGTGCAGCATCTGTCTATTGTTACTCCCAGGAGTTTAAGGGTGGGTTGTATATGGTATTTGGTGGAGTTAATTTCTAGTTCTGTGGTGGAGGGGTTCTTATCCTTTACGAGGAGTAGAAATTTTGTTTTGTCCGTGTTCAGTTTCAGTTTGTGGTCTGTCATCCATTTTTCCACCACTTGTAGGGTTTTTTCCAATTTTTCTGTAGAAGTGGGGTCAGGAGAATCGAAGGGTAGAAGTATGGTGATATCATCAGCGTAGCTGAAAGAGGTTACATTTAGGTTGTCTAGGGTGGAACCCAGAGAGGATAAAAAAAGGTTGAAGAGAGTAGGTGAGAGTGGTGATCCTTGAGGTACCCCGCAGGGGTTGGACCATGGATCTGATTTAAGATTGTTTGATTTAACTCTATAAAATCTGGTTTTAAGGAATCCTTGGAACCAGTTATATACCCTGCCTGAAATCCCTATGGCTTCTAGTGTCTGTAATAGGATGGTGTGGTCAACCAGATTGAATGCTGCGGATAGATCAAGTTGAATTATCAGCATCCTTCTGCCTTTGCTGAGATGCTGTCGGGCTGTGTCTAGTAGGGTTACTAGTAGGGTCTCCGTGCTGTGGTTGGATCTGAACCCCAATTGAGAGGGGTGGAGAAGATTGTGGTCTTCCAGGTAATTTGTGAGGTATTGGGTGACAAGTCCTTTTATAATTTTGACATATATTGGTATTGAGGCGATGGGTCTATAGTTAGCGGGGTTATCTATTAGGCCTTAGTGATCCTTCACAATTGGAGTGATTATGATTTCTCCTAGGTGCTGCGGGAATTGAACTTCAGTGAGAGTAATTTGATTCCATTGCACGAGGCTGGCCCTAAATTTGGGGGTGGCGTTAGTTATCAGATATGAGGGGCAGTAGTTCAGGTCGCATTAGGCTTGACTGTATTTTTTGTAGAGTCGATTCATATCTGTCCAGTTTACTGCAGGGAATTCGGTCCAGATCCTGTCTGCTGCAATGGCTTCTCCTATTGAGGGATTTGTTGTTATCTTGACTAGGTGGGGTCGTGTGTTATTGAAGATAGTCCTGATTGTTGTGATCTTGTTTTTGAAGTGGTCTGCGAGTTGGGTGGCTGTTGGTGGGTGCTTTCCTTGAGCTGTTAGGTAAGGTTTGGTGTCGATGAGGTTTTTTACTAGGTTGAAAAGTTTTTTTGAGTCTATAGACTCCGTGCCTACCAGCTTGGAGTAGTCATCTTTTCTTTTTTCCTTGAGCTTGGTCTTGTATTGTTTGATAAGACTTCTCCATGCTATTTTGGATTGATGTTGGTTATTTTTTTTCCAGTTTCTTTCCATTTGTCTGCAGTGCCTTTTGAGTTGGAGAAGTTCGGCGTCGAACCATTTGTCTGATTGTCTGTAGATTTTGTGTTTTGATTTTATTGGAGCTAGCTCATTTAGGATTGTTTCGCTTAATGTTTGCCATTGCGGTATGAATTCTTTGGGGTCTATGGATTCGATTTTGGGATCTGCTTTATCCCAGAATGTGGTTGGTTCGATTTTTGGGCGGGTTTTGATGGGGGATTTGTGGGGTTTGTGTTTGTAATTGCATTGAGCCCAATTGATATTGAAGGTGTATTTATAATGATCTGACCAGAGGGAGGGATTCCAGGATCCGTTTGAGATGTGTATTTCAGGTGTGTGAGGTTATTGTGTCATGAATGCTGCAATATCTAGTTGGTGGCCTTTATCGTGTATGGGTTGGGGGTTGAGTATTTGGTAGGATAGTGTTTTGAGGTAGGCGAGTAGGCTTTCAGTTTGAGTGGAGGTATGGTCTTCAAGATGGCGGCCGGTTAAGTCATCAATTGCACGGTCTCCTTCACCCTTTTTTATTTTTCTCTGCTGCTTGTTTGTTTTATTTAGTAGCTCATTTTGTTTAATTTTTCTTTATTAATCTTTACTAAATCATAGTTTTGATTTATATTGATTTATACTGCTGAGCCTCCACTTGAAAACTCTAGTCTGATAGCCACCGATTCGACCGTTGGTTTCTGGTCTAACAATTTGAAATGCCAACATCCTACCTGATACTCCTTGCACTTCAGGATGGTTTGAGTTGGACCTGATGGCTGGGCCACAGTGAGTAGTGCTGATATTGGAGAGATACGAGGGGAGCATCGCTGAGTTCGGTGGGGGTGGCAGAGACTTCTTGAAGTGGCTGGCTGTTGAGATCTGGAGATGCCATGTCTGAGGTGGTCTGCATGACACTGAAGTCAGAGAGGTTGTAGCTTCATGTTTTTCTATGGAAGAAGTGACACCATCAGGATGGGAGGTCCGCTGAGCCGTCTAGTCTTTCTGAAATTTCACCACGTCCGATTCTTGCCAGTCATGGGAGTGGTGTGATGAGAGGCGGGATCCGCAGCTGCGGGGGCTGGCGGAAAGGATCGCTACCGGACCTGGGAGCGGAGAGTTGAGGTCGGCGAGATCTGTGTGGAGGTTGGACTGTCCAGTGCACAGGTTGTCGACCTGGAAATTGAAAGCTGTTTCTTTTCATTGGAGGAGATTCCTGTGGTTGGTGTACATCGGATGATAACAGCGGCTGATTGGATATAACGGCTGAAGTACTTGGGACAGTGATTTGTTGGTCTGACTGAAGTGATGCTAGTCCCTACTGCCTCTTATATCATGTTTACCATATCTTAATTTTATTGTTTTTTATTTATTTGTTTTCTATCTTTATTTTTTAAATTTTTCTTCAGAATTCCATTGCTCAACGGTTTTGTTTTTCCACTCATATTCCCTTGTATTCATTCTTTTTCACATTTATTATGTCCATATATTTTTCTTTTAAAATTTTCCATATTTAGTTTTAATTAAAACAAATTTAATTCAATTTTATTAAGTTTACCCATTTAATTATTACTGAGATGTATACTTTACTTTAAAAGAATTATGGCCTTAGAGAGATCAGTGTACTCTTGTTAGGATGTTTCATATCTTGTTTACTATTTCTGTCTTTATTTTTACTCCTACTGCTCAGTAATCAGTCTTCTAGGTACTTTAGTTAGATTGTGAGCCTTCGGGAAAGTAAGGGAATTCCAAGTACCTATTCTTTATTATTCTTATTTTTATTGTATCCTTTAATATATATTTCTCTGTAAACCGCTTCGAACCTAATGGATTTAGCGGTATATAAATTACATTATATTACAAGGTGGAGATTAGAGGTCTGCACGGGAACGGGTCCCGCGGGGATCCCGCGGATTCCCCCCCTGGCCCACGGGACTCCCAAGGGGACGCCCCCTGGCCCACGGGACTCCCACGGGGATGCCCCCCTGACCCACGGGACTCCCACGGGGACGCCCCCTGGCCCACGGGACTCCCACGGGGATGAAAACAGCCTACCTAAATTCTGGCGATGCAGGCATGCAGCTTACATGTCCGGCGTCGCGGCGGGAAATAGCCATGCTGAGCAGTGAGCTCAGCACGTACACAGATGAAAGCCTTGCTTGCTGATTGGTCCGGCGGCCCTGCCCCGCCGTGCCGCCGGACCAATCAGCAAGCAAGGCTTTCATCTGTGTACATGCTGAGCTCACTGCTCAGCATGGCTATTTCCCGCCGCGACGCCGGACTTGTAAGCTGCATGCCTGCATCGCCAGAATTTAGGTAGGCTGTTTTCATTCCCGTGGGAATCTCTCTCGTGCGCTATGGCTCTAAGTCAGGGGTGCCCAACACGTCGATCGCGATCAACCGGTAGTTCAGGAAGGCAACGTGAGTCGATCGCAGAGCCCATCCCGGGCTCCGTGATAGACTCGTGTTGCCGTCCCGATCTACCGGGCCTATCAGCCTTCCTCTCCCCGACGTCAAAGACGCCGACGCGGGCATTAGGCTGTTTTTGTCATTTAGGGTGGGGGGTGGCAGCGGCAGCAGCAGCAGCCTGAAAAAGAAATCATCCTGGCCGGGGTCGGTGTCATGCTCCGGAGCTTCTACAGCCTTCCTATCTCCCTCTCCCTTCTACCTGCTTCTGGCCACACTCCCTGCTCCGCGGCTCTCTTCGGCAACTCAGCAGCAGCGATCGACACAAGCTTCTGACGTCGGGGCCTACCCTCTGCGAGTCCCGCTTGTTTCAACTTCCTTTTTCCACAAAGGCGGGACTCGTAGAGGTAAGGCCTCGATGTCGGCAGCTTGTCTTGATCACCGCTGCTGACGAGTTGCTGAAGAGAGCCGCGGAGCAGGGGGTGTTGCCAGGTGCAGATAGAAGGGAGAGGGCCAGATGCAGGACTCGTGGGTGAGGGAGGAGAAGAGAGAGAGAAAGAGAGAGGGGAGGGAAACAAAAGGAAATATTTCATACTGGGCTGGGCCGGAGTGGAGGGAGGGTGGAAAGATTCTGGCTACCGGGTGCAGTAACAAAGGAAAAGGGGGGAAAGCTGAAAATGGAGATAGTGACACAAAGAAGAGAAAGGGTAAGCAGGACCTACTGAATAAGGATAGAGATACAGAGGGGACATGAAGGAGACATAGAAGTATTTATTTATTTATTTATTTATTTTATTTATTTAGATTTATATCCCGTTCTCCCAGTAGCTCAGAACGGTCTACAAGTAAACATACACAGTAGAAGTAATTAGGCAAATAAGATGTACAATAGGTTTAGATCGGGGGTCGGCAACCTGCGGCTCCAGAGCCGCATGCGGCTCTTTTCCACCTTTGCTGCGGCTCCGGTAGTGTGTCACGCAGGCATGCAGCTTAAGTCCGGCGTCGCGGCGGGAAATAGCCATGCTGAGCAGTGAGCTCAGCACATACACAGATGAAAGCCTTGCTTGCTGATTGGTCCGGCGGCCCCGCCCCGCCGGACCAATCAGCAAGCAAGGCTTTCATCTGTGTAGTGCTGAGCTCACTGCTCAGCATGGCTATTTCCCGCCGCGCCGCGACGCTGGACTTGTTAGGTGCCTGAAAAAGAAATCATCCTGGCCGGGGTCGGTGTCATGCTCCGGAGATCTACAGCCTTCCTATCTCCCTCTACCTTCTACCTGCTTCCGGCCACATCCCCTGCTCCGCGGCTCTCTTCGGCAACTCAGCAGCAGCTTCTGACGTCGGGGCCTACCCTCTGCGAGTCCCGCTTGTTTCAACTTCCTTTTTCCACAAAGGCGGGACTCGTAGAGGGAAGGCCTCGATGTCGGCAGCTTGTCTTGATCACTGCTGCTGACGAGTTGCTGAAGAGAACCGCAGAGCAGGGGGGTGTTGCCAGGTGCAGGTAGAAGGGAGAGGGCCAGATGCAGGACTCGTGGGTGAGGGAGGAGAAGAGAGAGAGAGAGAAAGAGAGAGGGGAGGGAAACAAAAGGAAATCTTTCATACTGGGCTGGGCCGGAGTGGAGGGAGGGTGGAAAGATTCTAGCTACAGGGTGCAGTAACAAAGGAAAAGGGGGGAAAGCTGAAAATGGAGATAATGACACAAAGAAGAGCCTACTGAATAAGGATAGAGATACAGAAGGGACATGAAGAGGAGGTGAAATAGAGACATGCTGAAAAAGTGTGTGTGGGGGGGGAGATAAAGACATTGAAAGGGCAAATGGTGAACATGGGGTAAATACAAGGACAGAGACAAATGAAGATTCTGAAAAAGTGGTGAGATAGGGATATAGGTGAGATGGACACAAAGAAGGGTGATGCTGGAAAATAGGTGGAATGGTAATTCTGACAGACACAGAAGGGAAATGCTGGATCAAGGAGAGATGGGGCTCAGGCTGGATGGAATGAGGAGAAATGCCTTGTTGGCCCGGAACTTCCTCTCCTACGTCAGAATTGACGTCAGGGAGCGGAATGCTGGTCAGCGCAACACTTCTGCAGGGAAAGCTTGGGACGGCGGTGGCTTGGGGGCTGTTCCCCGATTGCGGTGGCAGCAAACCGAGTGGCTTGGGGGACGGCACGGAGACAGAAAGAAGGGGGAACAGGGAGACAGAAAGAAAAAGTTGGGGGAGAGAATGAGGTCTGGAGGAGAGGAAACATACAGGAGGCTGAAAGAAAGGAAGAAAGATTGGATGCACAGTCAGAAGAAGAAAGTGCAACCAGAGACTCATGAAATCACCAAATAGCAAAGGTAGGAAAAATGATTTTATTTTCAATTTAGTGATCCTGTATATAGCATTAAGATAAGAAACAATATATGCAGTGTTAGATTTGTTTTATAATGGTTTTGCGGCTCCAAGTTTTTTTTTCTTTTCGAAAACGGGTCCAAGTGGCTCTTTATGTCTTAAAGGTTGCAGACCCCTGGTTTAGATGCTTGGACATACAAGATTGTGCAGTATTTATCAGGGTACAAACAATTTTTCAGAGTACAGACAATTTATCAGAGTACAGACTAAGAGAGGACTATACTGAAATTTAGGAGAAGTTAAATAGGGGAGAGAAGAGAGAGGTGGGGTTTAAGGGGGGGTGTAGACTGAGGGAGACCTTTAGTTGAAGAGGAGGGTCTTTACCATTTTACGGAATGTCAATAAAGAGTTCTGTTGCCTGAGTTGGGGGGGGGAGTTTATTCCAGAGATGTGGGATGAAGTGGCTGTAGGATCGTTTGCGGGCAGTTTCTGAGAGGAGGGACCTTCCGGGGGAATGCATAGGCGTATTTCCGATTTTGAGCGGAGGGTGCGAGTGGGGGTGTAGATGGGAAGCTTAGATTTTATGTAGGAGGGGGTGGTGGCATAAATTCTCTTGTGGGCTACTGCTAGGGCCTTGAAAGCACAGCGCTGGCTAATTGGGAGCCAGTGTTCAGCGCGGAGTGCTGGGGAGACGGGATCATGGTAGTTGAGGTTGTGTAGGAGGCGGATAGCTGCATTTTGGACACGTTGGAGGCGTTTGAGATTATTTTTGGTTAGTCCATTAAATAGGGAGTTACAGTAATCCATTCTGGAGAGGACATATGCGTAGAGGAGTTGGGCGAGGTCAGATGTGGAGATGTAGGGTTTGATCCTTTTCAGTTGGCGGAGGTAGTAGAAGGAGGTGGAGATTACTTGGGATATGTGGGTAGATAGGGATAGGTGTCCATCTAAGGTTACTCTTAGGCTGCGTACCTGATCTGTTGCCGTTAGTAGAGTGGAGTCCCATGCTAGGGTAGGACGTGTGAATTTGGTGCTTTTTTTCCTGATCCATAAGAGTTCTGTTTTAGTGGCGTTTAGTTGAAGTTTGTTGTTTGACATCCAAGTTTTCATATCAGAGAGGCAATGTTGGAGGTTAGTAATTTGGGACGATCGGTTCTCGCCTAGTGGGAGGAGCAGCTGGATGTCATCTGCATAAGAGTGGATTTTAATGCTATATTTCTGCGCTATATCAATGACAGGCCTGATGTAGAGGTTGAATAGGAGGGGGGGATAGAAGGGCGCCTTGAGGAACACCATATTTGATAGGCTTGGGGCGAGATTTGTGTGTTCCTAGTAGGACAGTCTGGGTCCTTTGATGGAGGAAGGAGGTGATCCATTGGAGGGCTGTGTCCTTGATTCCGAGGTCATAGAGTCTGGATGTGAGGAGGTGGTGGTCGACTGTGTCAAAGGCAGCGCTGAGGTCAAGTAGGACTAGTAGGGCATCACTGCCTTTGTCGAGTATTGCCCAGCTGTCATCAATGATGTCAAGGAGTACTGACTCTGTGCTGTGGCCTTTTCGGAAGCCGGACTGGGCAGGGGATAGAGCAGCTTGTTCTTCAATGAAGGGGTGAAGTCGGTGGAGCACAATTCGTTCAAGGAGTTTGGAGACAAATGGGAGGTTGGAGACTGGGCGATAGTTGCCGGGTTCGTTAGGATCAAGGGTGGGTTTTTTGAGAGTGGGCTTGATAATAGCTGACTTCCAGCTGAGGGGCACAGTCCCAGTGGTTAGGGAGGTGTTAATGATGGGGAGGATGGATTCTGCCATGGCGTCTTCTGTGGACAGCAGGAGGCTGGATGGGCAGGGATCGAGGATGGTGTTGGAGGGTTTGAGTTCTCTCAGGGTTTCGAGAACCTCGGCATGAGTGGCCATATGAAATTGGGAGAGAGCGGCAGAGGGTGGGGTATTTGGAATCGGTTGGGGCTGAATAGGAGTGGGTTTGGTGTTGGTGTCAAGATTATCTCGGATGGTTTGTACTTTGGACTGGAAGAAGTCCGAGAGAGTCTCGCTATCAAGTTCTGTTTGGTTGTTGTGACTTTTTCTTTGGGCGCTGGTGAAGAGTTGGTTTGTGAGGGTGAACAATTGTTTGGATCTAGAAGGGGCTAGTTGTAGGAGGCGAGAGTAGTAGGTCTTTTTTGCTTCTAGGATGGCAGCTTTGTAGGTGATGGATATGTTATTCCAGTGGGCTTTGGTTTCCGAGTTCGGGTGTTTGACCCAGATCCTTTCTGCTTTCCTCAGCGATCGTTTTATGGATCGGAGGTCACTGGTGTACCAGGGAGCAGGTGCTTTGTTGGTGATTATTTGGGTTGTTTTTGTCTGGGCGAGGCTTTTATAGAGGGATTGGATGTTGGAGTGCCATGCGGAGGCTGCCTGGTCAATGGAGTGGGGATGTTGGGTGCAGGTATCATTTAGGGTGCGAATGCCCGCGGCCATGGCTGGAGGGCTGACTGAGTTAGGGAGTTGACGTAGGGTGGGTGGGGTAGGGTCTTTACGCGGGGCTAGGGTAGTTTCGAGTGGTAGTTCGAATTCAATGAGGTGGTGGTCTGACCATGGGACTGGTGTGGTGGTATAAGTTGTTTGTTGGGGCTCTGCAGTTGGGTCACTGAGGGTGAAGAGCAGGTCTAGGATGTTGCCTGCTGAGTGCGTGGGGGTGCCTGATGAAATCCCAGGTCGGTGAGGGAGGAGAGGAAGTTGTCAATTTGTCCTGAGGTGTTGGGGTAGTCTGGGAAATTGAAATCTCCTAGGATGGTCACGTGTTTGTGTGAGATGGACAGTTCAGTGATGAATTCGAGGAGGGTCTCTAGGGTATCTGCTGGGGAGCTAGGGGTTCTGTAGAGGAGTATGAGGGCAATTTTGTGTTTGTGGCCTATGGTGAACGCAAGTGCTTCTAGGGAGGGAATATTGATGGAGTTTATCAGTTTAGGTGTGGCGGAGGTCTTGACAATGGTAGTCACTCCACCTCCTTTCCCAGAGGTACGTGAACAGGCTAGGGCCTGGTAGCCTGGAGGACATAGTTCGCCTAGTGTTATCCCATCATTGTCTTGGAGCCAGGTTTCAGTGATCATGAGGGCGTCCCAAGTCTTGTCACAGATGAGGTCGTGTAGGAGGAAGGATTTGTTGTTAACTGATCTTGCATTGATGAGTGCCAGTTTGAGTGTATTGCTGGAGGGGGCTTGTTGGGAGGGAAGAATGGGGATGAGGTTGGCAGGGTTTCTGGTACGGCATTTTTTAGGTCGTGAAGAGAGATCACCGTATCTGCCTTGGCCTGTAATTATGGGAATGGTGAAGTATAGTGTTGTAAGGAGTGTAGGGGAAGTGGTGGAAGTGGGGGTGGCTGGGAGGGTGGTTTGAAAAGTGGTGGGAGGGGGGGGGCGGGGAAGGTGGTGGCTTGAAGAGTTGGGGGCATGGCAGGAAGGGGGATTGGGTGTTGGGTCGGATGGAATTCAGGAGAGTCTCCCTATCAAGTGCTGGCTAAGTCCTACTGTTGTAGCTAAGCCAGGAGAGGCTTGGGCAATAGATGACTAACAGGAATGATTGCGCAGCCAAGGTTTGTGTGTAGCCCAAGGATGTGCTGGGGGGGAAGTAGGGGCAACAAAAGTGAATACTGGTAAACCTTTGGCAATAATACAGTTTGGCACTAAGCAAAAGCATAAACAGTAATAGAATTTGGCATCTAAACAAGAGCATAGAAAAAAGAGCGTAGACAGTAATGAAATTTGGCACTAAACAAAAATATAGTCAGGAATAAAATTGGAATCGGGCGGAATCCGGGTTGGGAGGGTTAAACAGGGGAGAGCTGTGAGAGCAGGAACGGTGGTCTGACGGCACCGAACACAGGGCAAAAGAAGAGGAGTGAGCTGGTGGGCGGAGCCAAGCCCGATGTCGCTGTGCTGCAGAGTCGGGCTGAGGAAGGAGGGACAAAATGGAAGCCTTCTTCCTCCTTCCTTTGCCTGCAGAAGAGCAGGAACGGTGGTCTGACGGCCCTGAACACAGGGCAAAAGAAGAGGAGTGAGCTGGTGGGCGGAGCCAAGCCCGATGTCGCTGTGCTGCAGAGTCGGGCTGAAGTAATGCTGAAAAAGTGTGTGGGGGGGGAGATAAAGACATTGAAAGGGCAAATGGTGAACATGGGGTAAAGACAAGGACAGAGACAAATGAAGATTCTGAAAAAGTGGTGAGATAGGGATATAGGTGAGATAGACACAAAGAAGGGTGATGCTGGAAAATAGGTGGAATGGTAATTCTGACAAACACAGAAGGGAAATGCTGGATCAAGGAGAGATGGGGCTCAGGCTGGATGGAATGAGGAGAAATACCTTGTGGGCCCGGAACTTCCTCTCCTACATCAGAATTGACGTCAGGGAGCGGAATGCTGGTCAGCGCGACGCTTCTGCAGGGAAAGCTTGGGACAGGTGTGACTTGGGGGCTATTCTCCGATGGCGGTGGCAGCAAACCGAGTGGCTTGGGGGAGGGCACGGAGAAAGAAAGAAAGGGGGCAGGCTCACCACTGCCTCTGCTGGCAAAAGCACAGTCTGTCCCAATCTAGGGGGAGAAAACCTAGCAGGGACCAGGCTGCACCACAATACTGGCTTCTAGAAAGCACAATGGACTGGGGGAGGGGGGGTCTAGCAGTGTGTGGCACCATTTGGACCCATGTAGACTTGCACGGCCATTCAGATGCTGACCTGAGGTCCCTTTCCATCTAGCATTTGCCCCTCCATCCAGCATCTGCCCCTCTGTCTGCTGCTTCTGCCCAGCATCTGATGTCTCCTCTCTTCCTCCTTTCTGCCCCCTCTGTCATCCCATCCATCATCCACCCTTCTTTCTCCCCCTTCCATCCAGCATCTGCCCGTCTTTCCCCCCTTTCAGCCCAGCATCTGCTTCATTTCTCTTTCTCCCCCTTCTATTCAGCATGCATGCATTCTATTCCCCATTTCTATTCTCCCCTTCTATCCCCCTTCTGCTCCATCTTTCTCTTTCCTCCCTTCCATCCGTATCCTCCCCTTCTCCTCCTTTCCATTCAATGTCTTCCTCCCCTCTCCTTTTCTTTACATCCATCATCTGTCTTTTTCTCTCTCCCCAGACATTCCAGCTTGTCTTATCTTTCCCCTTTCATCCAGTGTGTCTGATCCCTCCCCATTTTTATCTACAATCTGTCTCCTCTCACCTCCTACATCCAGTATCTACCCCTCCCACCTGACACCTCAGCCACCGCCAGACTGATGCAAAACCTTCCCTCCGATGTCAGCTCTGACTTCGGGGGAAGACTTCTGGGTCGGCTACATATGGCTTGCTGCAGGCTGCCTCCAACCCCTGCTGTTATCTGGACTCCAATGAAGTGGTGGAAGGGAGTGCATTTTTGGACACAGAAGTCATGAACTGGGGAGAGAGAAAGGGAGGGAAAGAGATGCTGAGGTGGGGGAGGGAATAGAAAGAGAGAATTGGGTGTGGGTGTGTCATTGAGCGGGAAAGAGAGATGGTTGTGTACACACGGCAAATGGAAGAAAGAGGAGAATTTTTGGTCGTAGGGAGGAAGGTACAGAATGTGATAGGGAAGAAAAAGATGAGAGTGAGAAATGTGGCAAGGGAACAATGGGACAGATTGAAAGGGATGCAAGAGGGAGGAATATTGGACAGTGGTGAAGGGAATGGAGGGAGAGATGTGGCATAGTGTTGGAGAGGGGTGATAGAAGGAGAAATGTTGGGCATGGGGCTGGTGGGCAGGCACGAAAGATGAGAAAGAGATAAATGCTGGACCACCATGGTAGGGGGAACCAATGGACAGCAACAGAAGAATTTACAGAAGATGGGAAAGCGGAAAAAAGAAACTGGGACCAACTTTATGGAAAAATAAGTCTCCAGACAACAAAGGTAGAAAACGAATTTATTGACTAAAATATGTTAGCTTTGGGAAATGTATATGGCAGATGTCTTTGTTTTGTGTTCAAAAGAAAAGGAAATGCATTTCTGGTTTTATTTCTACAGTGTTGAAGTACTTGTTGATCCTTGCTGTGACTGGTGGGGATCCCCAAGCACCGCCAGCAGAGGACCTCCTCTAGAGATGGCCAGAACTCCCCTCCACCAAGCGCAGCAGTCCCTGGCAGCATCCATGAGCCACTCAGGTGCCAGCATCTGTGACTCAGGGACGCTACTGCTGCCTGCCAAGCTAGTCCTCAGCTGACAGTTTGTAGGTTCTCATCAGCTGAGTATTTATATTTTATATTTACATTAGAGGTTCTGGTAGAAACCCATTTACAAAGTATGTATTCTTCCCAATTAATATTTCCAAATTAATAAAGTCTCTTTGCTTATTTGTAAATGGGTCTCTACCAGAGCCTTTAATTCAGTAGCATAATTAAATAAAATAACTATTTCTGAAGTTTATAGGGAAGGATGGTGACGGAGGGGATTCCTCGCGGGGACGGGTGGAGACGGAGGGGATTCCTCGCGGGGACGGGTGGGGACGAAGGGATTCCTTGTGGGGACGGAGGGATTCCTCACGGGGACGGGTGGGAACGGAGGGATTCCTCACGGGGATGGGTGGGGACGGGTGGGATTTTGGCGGGGACGGGTGGGATTTCTGTCCCCGCGCAACTCTCTAGTGGAGATTGATGTCTCCTAGTAGCAGGTTGTAGGTTGATGTTAGTGAGTTCTGGAAGATGAAGTCTTCAAGCGTATATTTTGTAGCGCTCCATTTTCCTGGTGCCATATAGCAGAGAATACAGGTTATGGTGTCTTTGATTGTATCGCCAGATAGTTGGCAGGCTAGTAGATCTGTGTGTTTGTCTAGGACTTTTATGTTGAGATTGTTTTTAGCTAGAATTGCTAATTCTCCCCCTCGCTTTTTTTCCCTGCAAACTAGCTCTACTTTATATCCCTTAGGGCAGAATTCTGTTATGCAAGGATCCGAGTCAGATGTTAACCGTTTCAGCTAGGAATAGGCAGCCTAGTTGTTCTTTAATTATCCAGTCCTTTATTAGGTCCGCCTTTGGGCTTATCGATCTTATGTTCATATATGCACAGGCTATTGAGGTGTAGGTTGTATTGGGATTTTGGGTGCATATTGGATGGAGGAGGTTTCTTGGTTATGGATGGGTGTGGGATGTTGTTCTTGGCTTGGGGGGTGGTCTTTTTCCTCATCTGGGGGGGATGTTTTTATAGGTGATTGTTGAACAATCTATCAGATTTCTGGATGGTTTGGGTTTTCTTGAAGGTTGGAAGTGTCTGTTGGACTCTGATAGAATTGGGATGGGGGAGATGTGGTATTCCAATTTGTTAGGAGTGGGAAGAGTAGTAGGAGGGAGAGCAGGAGTTTAGTTGTGTAGGGTGTCATTTTTGATTGTATGTGGGGGGCGGTTCTATCAGGTCGAGAAAGGTTAGATACTCCCCCAGCTGAACTGCCAGAATGACCAATTGCAGGGTCTCCATGCGAAAAGATGGAACTATGAGTCCTGTTGACCCCCTTCAAAACTAAGATGGGTCAAAAAATCCCCTCTTTCTTGGGCACCACAAAGTAAATTGAGTACCTGCCGGTGCCCAACTCCGGAGGGGGCACTGGAACCACAGCTCTGAAATCTAGCAATCTTTTAAGAATCTGGCGAAAAACCTGTTTCTTCCACGGTGTATGACAAGGAGAAGCTAGAAAATGATCTGGCAGGGAATGGGCAAACTGCAGAGCAGAACCGTCCAGAATCACCTCCAGCCGAGCACCCAATGGAACCAGAGGGAGCGCGGGCACAGAGTCATTGGGCAGGACGGACAGTGGGGGAATCGATGGAGGGATTCTCAGCCTCCCGACGGGCCTGACAGGACTGCATTCGATGAAAGAAACGACCCCTGGCAAAATCAGAGATTGGGTAGTGAGCAGTCCCGTGCTCAGGGAGGTACCTACAGAAATCTCACAGACTCCCCTGAGAAGTGCCACCTTGAAGAGCCTGGCAAGTATTGTATTCAGGCAGGCAGGGCACTTTAAGAGTCCATCAGAATTTGAACTAACTAGTCCAAAACCTTTGGCAAACAAGGATCCCCGAAAAAGAAAATTTAGAGATGGACACTGCGTCCGTCGACCAAGCCCGAAGCCAGAAGGTCCAACGCGCAGCTATGGATTTGATAGACGACCGCAAGAAGTCATAGATGGCGTCTGAGAGGAAAGAGGCAGCCATCTGAATCTTCGCCACCTCCTGACTATCAGACTCACTGTCAAAGACCTGCTCGGCCCACCAAAACACGGCCTGAGCCACCAGTCTCGCACAAATAGCTGTCTGGACCCCCAAGGCAGACATCAAAATTCTGTTTAAGAATTGTCTTCAACTTACACTCCTCAGAGTCTGTTAAGACAGAATTGCCCTCGACGGGCACAGTATGCCGCATAGCAATAGCTGAGACCACCGCGTCCATCACTGGCGACTTTAAGGTAGCTCTATCCCCCACCTGACGGGATACAAACAAGCCAAGAAGCGTGCAAACCAAAAAGACGCCTCAGGCGAAGTCCGCTGCTCAAGGATAAAATCCAGAAATAAAATTCGGATGAATTGGACAAGAGAAGCAGAGGAAATCCCCCAAAGAGGAGGGTCCTTCACACTCGGGGTCACAGGCGGCGCCTCCTCAAAGCGCAACACTGAGATCTGCTGAATCAGATCTGAGAGCTTGTCCCTCTGAAAAAGGCGCACCTCAAACGCCTCCTCACTGGTAGACGGAAAAAAACAAGTCCCGGTACCAGCAGCCGTCCCCTTGAGAGGATCCTGGAGGTGTCCCCAAGGGTCCAGGTCCTCATGCATTAGTTAAAAACTCTCCTCAGACAACAATTCCTCGTCTGAAGCGGTACGCAGGTGCCTAAACAAGGGAGAAGGGGGGATGCGAAAAGAATTAAGCGGTCAAAACATCAAGGGGCGTGGAGGGAACAAACCCCCGAGAACCCCTGGACACAAGTAGGACCCCTGGCCGCCTATATGCTTTACACAAAGCAAAAAGAAAATGAAGGGGAAACCCCCCCACCGCGGCGGCCCCAGCAGGGGTCCCTGCTGTAACCTGTCCCTGTTATGTCACAACAGGGGGAAGGCACCTGAGGCTAAATACAAGATGGAAGGGCTTTCTGAGGAAAACCAGCAAAAAATCGCCAAAAATAGCCCCTCTCCAGGGCCTGTAGCGGCTGAGAAGACTGAACTGTCCTAGCCACTAAAGCAGGCAAAAACCGGCATCAGCTGAGAGAAAAAACAGCTGACAGAAAATCCCTCCGTGGGCGGCAGGAAAAGACCAGGCCTTCCTTGCAAAGCTATGCTGGTTGTGAGGCATTAGCGGCGGGAGCCTTGCACACCAGCAACTGATGCTGATGAGACTTCCACAACCGCACCGGCCTGAACAGCTATTTTCAGGCCGGCCGCGAGTGCCTCGTGTCTAGACCAAATTGTGCACCTCTCCCCCTGAGAAGTGATCAATTGCTCCATATGCGACCTAGCTGAAATAAAAGTGCCGGTTAGTTGAAAAATACAGTAATTTACTGCATATTCTAAGGGAATGCAAACCTTTAGACCGGCACTGCCTCAGGATTTTTTTTTTCCCAAAGAACAGACTCCACTGGCTCTCTAAACAATATGCCTTACCACCGCTCGAGACCCACCAGGTTTCACACCCCCGAGATCGGACAGACCCCCAAACAGGTTCACCCAAGCTCAATCTGGCAACAAAAAGGGACAAATTTCCTAAACAAATTCCAACAGCCCTACCAAGGGAGATGGGTACAGCTCACCACACCTGCTAGAGACTGAGAGAAGATTGAGGTAATTAGGGAGGGGTCACATCATATGTATAATTTCAAAGTTTTGTCTCAGTCTTCACCTGCTGGTCATGATGAGATATATACCCGCTTGTAAAATTAATCCTATACCGGTCTGGAGAGTGCTAAAGAATGAGGCTTTGGAAAGAATACTGGAAGCACAATGGATTGACAGAGATGAAATTCTGTGACCACCTTTGGAAGGAATTTAGGATGAGTGCAGAGGATCACCTTATCGTGATGAAATACTGTGAACAGTGGGTCCGCCACCAAGGCTTTGAGTTCACTCACTCTACAGGCAGACATGATAGAGATTAAGAACATAAGAAGTTGCCTCCACTGGGTCAGATCGAGGTCCATCTCGCCCAGCGGTCCGCTTCCGCGGCGGCCCATCAGGTCTGCGACCTGTGAAGTGGTTTCTGACCACTTTTATAACCTACCTCAAGTTCTGTACCCCTCTATCCCTTTATCCTCCAGGAACCTATCCAAACCCTTCTTGAACCCCTGTACAGAGTTCTGGCCTATCACTTGGAAGACTACCTTCCAAGTGAGAAACTTGAGTTGAGTGGAAACCATTGCTTTAAACGGTGGCTACATCAAAGTTGTTAGTAGTACATTAAGTTCCCAAACCACTGGAGGTGGCTTGAGTGAAGGTTTGGAGTTGAAAAGTCCTTTCATAAATCTAGAAACAAGAGGATGAGATGCCAGAGATTTATTGTTGAATCGCTTTAACTGGTCAGAATTATTTTAATTAGAGTCTGTTCAATCTAAATCATCCAAAAATTACAGACTCAAACAATAAATCTCATATTTGCTGGTATAGAGGATAACAACATTCCTTTCTCCTCTTCTCATAATTATTCATCTATCATTATGAATCATTCAATACTAGAGCCATCAGAAGTGGCACTCTAAAGCAGGGATCTCAAAGTCCCTCCTTGAGGGCCGCAATCTAATCAGGTTTTCAGGATTTCCCCAATAAATATGCATTGAAAACAGTGCATGCACATAGATCTAATGCTTATTCCTTGCGGAAATCCTGAAAGCCCGACTGGATTGCGGCCCTCAAGGAGGGACTTTGAGACCCCTGCTCTAAAGGAATAGGTTTGTAGAGGTTTTTTTTTTACCGCTGGGCTTCCTCATCGGCTCACATACTTCAAAATGGAAACTTTTTAAAGTGCTTTAATGTGTGTATAACTTATATCCTTACATACTTAAATATACTTGAGAACTTATCTAAATTTGAGATGTTGAGATTTTGGGAAATGTGACTTTTAACCTCTAGTGTTGGAGAAATGCTATCTTAATACTTGCTGTGGACAGCACTGCTTGAAGAGATGCAGCTTTTATTACCCATCGTCCAGATATTGAAAGACTTGCAATCCATGATTTCGATGGGCTGCTGCTCCACTACTAGGCACTTGGTGAACACTCTTAGAGAGGACACCAGGCTGAATGGAAGAATCTTGTACTGAAAGTGATAAGTGAAACGAAATCACAGGAACTTTCTGTTAGCAGGGTGTATGGATATGTGTATGTAAGCTTCTGAGGTCTAGAAAGCATAGCCATTCGTTTTGATCCAAAAGGGGGTAAAGGGTTCGGAGAGATAGCATGGGGAACTTTTCCTTGACTAAATACTTGTTCAAGTTATAGAGTTAAAGAATTCGATGCAGACCTCCCGTTTTCTTTGGGATTAGGAAATACCTGGAGTAGAACCCATTATTTTTCTGTGAAAGAGGAACTACCTCTATGGCATTTAGTTGAAGTAAATGTTTGTCAAGATGTGAAAGAGGACTCTCTTGGAGGGTGAGTTTCAAAATGAAGAGAATAACCCTCCATGATGACTTTAAAGACCCAAGTGCCCGTTGTAATGAGAGCCCAACATTGATGACAAATTTGTAGCCGTCCTCCAATAGGCTAAGAAGGAGGTAGTGTAGGCGTTAAGGTGGCTATGCTCTCTAAAAGCACGTCAAAGAGACTGTTGATTTTTGAGAAGCAGCAGACTATGACTTTTGGGGATGTAACTGTTTTTGCCTCTTCTGTGGTAGTTGTTTAGAGGAAGAGGATGTAGCAGGAACCTGCCTCTTATAAGTATAAGCAGCTGATCTTGGAGCTGACTTAGATGGTTGAGATTTGGTTTTAGACCTATTCAAAGTACTCCAGTTTTGTTCATGTTGATGTAGCCTCCTCTATGCTGTCACCAAAAAGCTCTTCCCCTAGGCACAGAATATTGGCCAGACAATCCTGCAAATTGATGTCCATGTCAGAGATTCATAGCCAAGCCAAATGTCTCATTGCCACAGACATGGCTGAAGTACTGGATAACATTTCAAACGTGTCAAACGCCGTCCGTGCCATATATTTCGAGTTTGAAAAAGACTATGAGTAGTCTGCTGATACTCCTCTAGATGGTCTGGGGGAATATATTGCTCGAATTGAGCCAATTACTTCACTAGATGTTTAAAGTAGAATGACATATAAAAATTATAATTTAAGACTCAACTAGCCAACATCAAATTTTGGTAGACACGACGTCCAAATTTGTCCATGGTCCAACCTTCATGACCTGGTGGTGCAGAAGCATAAACCCTGGTGCTAGAAGACTTTTTGAGGATGGACTCTTTCAGCAGCGATTGGTGTTGAAGTTGCAAACCCTGGACAGGAGATGATTCTATAGAGAGTTAATTTTCTTAGGGGCTGATGTGATCGTGAGAGAAGTTTCCCAGTTATGAAACAAGGCTTCTTTAAGCAGACTATGTAAAGGCAGTTTGAGCAGATCCTGAGGTGGCTCATCATAGTCTAAGGCAGGGGTCTCAAAGTCCCTCCTTGAGAGCCGGAATCCAATCGGGTTTTCAGGATTTCACCAATGAATATGCATGAGATCTATGTGCATGCACTGCTTTCAATGCATATTCATTGGGGAAATCCTGAAAACCCGTTTGGATTGCGGCCCTCAAGGAGAGACTTTGAGAAGGCATCTAAAAGCTCTGCCCTAGGCTCAGTGTCCGCTTCTAGCTTGACTGGCAAAGCCTGTCCCAACTATCTCACATACTTAGTAAAAGAAAGTCCTTTTGGAGGAGACCACCTTCTTGAGAGAGAAGAATCCGATGGTATGCCATAAGACTCTGGCGCAGACAAGATGGCCTCACACTCAGAATCAGTAAGATGCTGAGTTAGATCAGAATCCATCGCTCGAACCTCAGGAGATTCTCTGCATGAGGAGGAGAATGGTGAGATGATGCTACACAATATCTTCAGTATGAATCCGATGATGGGAAGATCTCTTACTCCTGGTAGTATGGTTCGATGCTTCAATGTAGAGCGTCTAGCTGAAGGTGAGTGACGATGCATTGAAGAAGAATGTCTCCGCATCGATGAAGAGCGATGCTTGAAGGCAGGAGATCGATGCATCGATGAAAAGCATTTATGCACACTAGGTGATCAATGCTATGCTGATCGATGCCTAGAAGGAGACCTGGTACCCTGTGACGTTGATATGCTATGCTGAGACTGAGCCAGTACCAAGGGAGTGGAAGTTAGCAGCGGTGCTGTATGCAGCTTCAGGCTGTCTCCAAGCTCCCTCTGAAAGAACTCATTAAGTTGCTCTTTGAAAAGCTGCACCAATACCTTTGGCTCAAGAGCAGAGTGTCTTGGGGTGGGTGACCTTGACGAGGCTACACACACTGAAGGAGACAACCCCTGTGGGGATGGAGAATGATGACGTTGCTTTTTAACCTTCATCAAGGGACTTTTTAGCCTGCATCAAGGGACTCGATGCGGAAGAGGCTTATGACAGTGGCTATAAAGAGGATGGCTTCTTAGCTGGCTTCCCTGAAACCAGGAGGTCATCCGATGTTGATGCCAATGCAGGAACTGCTGGAATTGCTTATTGGCATGCGAACATCAATCAACTGATATACATGGAAACATCAATCAACTGATATACATGGAAATAAAATACCAGCGGACATGATTTGGAGTTCCTTCCATAATTTTGAATGGAATAACTATATCAAGTTATATAACAAATACTCTAAATCAGTGTTCTTCAACCTTTTTACACCTATGGACCGGCGGAAATAAAATTATTATTTCGTGGACTGGCAAACTACTAAGACTGAATTTTTTTTAAAAAAACCATCGCTGCCCCGTCCCCGCGAGCTCGGTCCCACAAACCATCTGATCCCATCCGTACAAGCCTTAAATAGTTATGATTTTATATTGAACATATTTTATTAAAGTATAAAAAGAAACAATATTCTATGCAATTGTCATTTTATAAATACAAATAATACAGGGCAAAGATCAACAAAACCCCTGTCTCCCCTCCCCTTCACATATATCCCCTCTACTATCAAGAAAACTGAATAAGCCAAATTATTACAGAATGCTACACAAATATCATGTAACAGAATACCACAGTCACACATGACAGAAATGTGTTAGGGGAATGGAACTAGGGCAACTGCCCCCTGGTCAGAGAGATCCCTAAGCTAGCTGGAAGCTAAAGAAGCACTGCCTGGGCTTTGCACTCCCCAGTTATAATAATAATAATAATAATTTTATTCTTATATACCGCCAACAATCTTGCGACTTCTAGGCGGTTTACAGCAAAGAATATTGCAATGTACATCTGATAGTAACAGCATTAATGATAATAACAACAGTTATGTACTGTGGGGTCGTGAAGTACCTTGCGGTTTGCACAGGGTTGGAAGTTAGTGATTGGGGTTAACAGTTTACAAGAACAGATTTGGGGAGTGATTGCGAAGGGGGTTATTGTCCTTGTTCGTTGCCTAGGTATTTTGTGAACAGGTATGTTTTCAGGTGTTTCCTGAATTCTCCATAGTTGTTTGTGTGTGTAATTAGTTTATCTAAGTCTTTGCCCCATAAGGCTGCTTGATAGGATAGAAGTTGTTGATGGTATCTCTTATATTTGCATCCTCTGGCTGGTGGGGAGACGAATTTCAGGTGTAATCTTCTCTCATGTCTGTTGGTTGGGTATGAGAAGAGGTCTGTTATGTATTTAGTGGCTAGACCTGATAGTACTTTGAAGCATAGACATCCCAGCTTGAACTTCATGCGTGCCTCCATTGGTAGCCAGTGCAGGAGTCGGTAGGAAGGGGTTATATGATCGGACTTCTTCAGCCCGAAAATCAGCCTGACTGCTGCATTTTGTATCAGTTGTAGTCTCTGCATTTGCTTCTGGGAAATTGCCAGGTGGGTGATGTTACAATAATCAAGGTGGCTTAATATTAGGGATTGTACCAGTATTCTGAATGCTGAAGCGTCGAAGTATGCTCTTATGGACCTAAGTTTCCAGAGAGTGAAGAACCCTTTTTTGACTAGGGAGTCCACATGGTCTTTCATAGTTAGACCTTGGTCTAGTATTACCCCCAGAACCTTCATTGTTGGTTGGATGGGGTAGTTAAGATTGTTTATGCGTAATGATTTTGTCGTGATATTTGAGAGTGGCGAGGCTATAAAGAATTTAGTTTTATCTGAATTGAGTTTCAGTTTAAATTCTGAGGTCCATTGTTCCATCAGGTTTAGTGCTTGTGTTGCTGTGGGGGTGATATCGGAGGGAGAAGTATTGAATGGGATAATGATTGTGAAGTCATCCGCGTAGCTGAATACTTTTATACCCTGTTGGGCCAGCTGCATGCCTAGTGAAGATATATAGACGTTGAAGAGTAGTGGGGATAGTGGGGACCCCTGTGGAACGCCTGATGGGTTTCTCCATGTTTTAGAGAGGCTGCAGTTGAAGCGTACTTGATAGGTGCGGGATGTGAGGAATCCTCGGAACCAGTCAAGTATTCACCTCCGATGCCGATTGCGTCTAGACATTGTAGCAATTTTTTGTGGTCCACCAGGTCAAAGGCCGAGCTCATGTCAAATTGCATGATCAAGGCATTATGTCCCTTGCTGAGTAAGTTGCGTGAGTATTCTAGGGTTGCTGCGATCACCGTCTCTGTGCTAAACAGAGGTCTGAAGCCAGACTGGGTTTCATGTAGTAGCGAGAACTGATCAAGGTAGTCCATCAATTGGGTGTGTACTAAACCTTCCATTATTTTTACGAAGAATGGAATGGATGCTACCGGTCTATAGTTAGTTACTAATGATAGGGATTGTTTATGATTTTTTGGAATTGGGGTGATTATAATGTGACCGTTTTTCGTTAGGAATTTTCCGTTTTTGAAGTTATTGGTCATATTATTCCACAATGTTAGTTTAAAGTCTAATGGCGCTGCTTTCATAATATTGGGGGGACAGGGATCAAGGATGCAGTTTGATTTAGTATATTTGTTGTAGAGTTTTATGAAGTTGCTCCATTCTAGATCCTGAAAGGAGTTCCAGAACATATCCGCTGGTATTTCATTTGCATGTATGTTGGTTATTTGATTTCCATATGTGTTGTTTGTTGGGCAGTTGTTTCTTAGGTTCACAATTTTTGAGTTAAAGTGATGTGCTAGATCATCTGCTGTTGGAAGTTTTGTGTCGTGTTTGGATTGGATGTGGCGTGTGGTATCAAATAGATTTTTAACCAAGTTGAACAATTCGTGTGTGTTGATTCTTTTTGAGCTCGTGTCGGATGTATGTATTTTGGATGAGTAGAATGTTTTTCTTTTTTCTTTTATCAGTTGTTTGTAGTCCTTTATGTTTGATTTCCAATTATTCCGGTCTGATATTTCTCCTGTTTTATTCCAGATCCTTTCTAGTCTTCTTACCGACTGTTTCATTTTTAATAGGTCAGAGTCGAACCAGTTATTATATTTGTTTGAGTGGTTTGTTCTGTTTCGTTTAAGAGCTATTTTGTCTAGGATGGATGTGCTAGTTTTCGTCCATTGTTCCCAGAACTCATCCCCTTCGTTTATCTCCTCGCACGATTCGTAATGCGCCCAGTATTCCTCTGGGTTTATGTGTCCCCTTGTGAGATGTTCTTTTTTTATTATCTTTGGGTGAGTTTTTTCTTTTGGTTGGTTCCAGATTAGGTTGAAGTAGTAGGTGAAATGATCGGACCAGATGTCGTGGTGCCAGATACCGTCGGATATAGAAATAGTGGGGTTTAGAATTTATTTTGAGGACATGGCTACCAAGTCTAACTGATGGCCTTTTTCGTGAGTTTGTGTGGATGAAGGGAGATTGTAGTTGAGTGAGGATAGGAAGTTTTTGAAATCTTTTGTGTCAGGATTGTCCTCGTTCTCTAAGTGTAGGTTTGCGTCTCCTACTATAATATTGTAGGGCGGGGTGATTGAGTTATGTAGAATGAATTCGTAGAAGTCTTCTCTGGCCTTTGACCAACATTTTGGCGGGACATAAAATAGAATGCAGGTGAGGTATTCTTCTAGATCCTTGTTACTAATTTTGCATGCTAGTGTTTCTAATTGGTTGGTTGTATTGGAATCTACTAATTTAAGTTCAAGTTCTTCCTTGAGGATGACTGCCAATCCTCCCCCTCTTTTGTCTTCACGGTTTAACATGAGAATTTTATAGTTATTTGGTATTAGGTCGTTTAGTATTGGATCCTCTTCAGATAGTAGCCATGTTTCCGTTAGAAAGAGGCAGGCTAACTTCTTGTTGATGATCCAATCTTTGATTAGGAAAGCTTTGTTTCTTACTGATCTAGTGTTGAGGTAAGCGCATGGAACAGTGGTAGTTGGGATGGGTATGATGGGTGTAGTAATTTTGATGGGTTTTAATTCCCTTGTTCTTTTTTTGAAGGTACGGTGAGGTCTAGTGTTACTTGTGATTATTTTAATATGATTTACTCTTTCTTCCTGTAGGTTAGTTAGGTGTCTGATGGTTGTGTCCGGGTATTGAGTGGAGTGAAGTTTTGGGTGGAGTGATATAACGTTCCCAACGTTATTGCTTAATAAATAGATCAGTAGGGTCAGTAAAAGCTTCATGTTTGCTGGTTTTGTTGTCGCTGGGCCCTTTTCAATTGTGTGTCCTCCGGCTGGATCGGGGGGGGGGGGGGGGCGGAGCAGGGCTCCCACGCCGGTCCCGATCTGGCTGGCTTGTGTCGGGTGAGGGCGATGGGCCCTTTTCAATTGAGTGTCCTCCGGCTGGATCGGGGGGGGGGGCGGAGCAGGGCTCCCACGCCGGTCCCGATCTGGCTGGCTTGTGTCGGGTGAGGGCGCTGGGCCCTTTTCAATTGTGTGTCCTCCGGCTGGATCGGGGGGGGGGGGGGGGGCGGAGCAGGGCTCCCACGCCGGTCCCGATCTGGCTGGCTTGTGTCGGGTGAGGGCTCTGGGCCCTTTTCAATTGAGTGTCCTCCGACTGGATTGGGGGGAGCGGAGCAGGGCTCCCACGCCGGTCCCGATCTGGCTGGCTTGTGTCGGGTGAGGGCGCTGGGCCCTTTTCAATTGAGTGTCCTCCGGCTGGATCGGGGGGGGCGGAGCAGGGCTCCCACGCCGGTCCCGATCTGGCTGGCTTGTGTCGGGTGAGGGCGCTGGGCCCTTTTCAATTGTGTGTCCTCCGGCTGGATTGGGGGGGGCGGAGCAGGGCTCCCATGCCGGTCCCGATCTGGCTGGCTTGTGTCGAGTGAGGGCGCTGGGCCCTTTTCAATTGAGTTATGTCTAGCAATTGAGTTATGTGTGCTTTTAACTTCGGCACAGAGCTGCCCCTAAGCAGTAGTTTAGCGCGGTTTCATGAGGCAGCCTCGGGGCCTTTGCTAGGCCGGCCCACATCGCATCATCGAAGCAGGCCGGCCTAGCAAAGGCCCCGAAGCTGCCTCATGAAACCGCGTTAAACTACTGCTTAGGGGTAGCTCTGTGCCGAAGTTAAAAGCACCCAGAGCTGCCGCTTGCCTAAAGAGTCTAGGGCAGTTGAAGGAGGGCAAAGAGCAGCTGTCCTGGAGGTTTCCCTTCCTCTCACCTTTGCAGGTCCCTTTTTCCACCTTTTTTTTTTTTCTTCAAACGGCAACGGGCCCCAGCATCGACATCAAGTAAGTTCCACTGTTCCTTGCAAGCGGTTCTGCTCGGCCAAAGCTTCCCCTCTGACATGAAGAACTGTGCTCTAAATCATACTGTGTCTTGGACTCATGTCCCCCAGAAATTATGAAAACAGCTCCATTAGACTTTAAACTATCACTGTTGAATTAGTTAAGCAATAACCTAACTAATGGAAAATTCCTCACTAATAATGGTCATATCATAATAACCCCAATTCCAAAAAATCATAAAGAATCATCAACATCAGTAACCAACTATAAACTAGTAGCATCCATTCCATTCATTGTGAAAATCATGGAAGGATTGGTACACACCCAATTGATGGAATTCTCGACCAATTCTCTCTTTTGCATGAAACTCAATATGGTTTTAGGCCTCTGTTTAGCACTGAGACAGTAATTGCTGCTATCCTGGATAATTTGCGCTACTTGTTTAGTAAGGGCTTCAACGCCCTGATCATGCAATTTGACAGGAGCTCTGCCTTTGACTTGGTGGACCATGTGAAACTGTTACAATGCCTAGATGCAATTGGAATCAGAGGAGAGGTATTAAACTGGTTTTGAGGTTTCCTTATATCCCGCACCTACCAAGTCCATTTCAATTACGATCTCTCTGATACATGAAGCAATTCATCTGGCGTACCACAGGGGTCACCATTATCCCCTCTGCTCTTCAATGTTTACATGTCCTCATTGGGTGCGAAACTATCCCAGCTGGGGATAAAAATATTTAGCTACGCTGATGACTTCACGATAATTATCCCATTCAATACCTCTATCTTAGAAGTCACCCCCAAAGCAACAGAGGTACTAAATCGGATGGAGCAATGGATGACTGAGTTCAGACTAAAGCTAAACTCAGAGAAAACAAAATTTTTTATAGCATCGCCACACCCACTTGACACTAAAGCATCACTGTGCATCAATAACCTTAGTCATCCCATTCAACCCATTATGAAGATATTGGGAGTAACACTGGACCAGAGTCTGACCATGAAAGACCAGGTAGACTCCTTGATTAGAAAGATCTTTCTCACCCTCTGGAAGCTTCGGTCCATCAGAGCTTACTTCGATGTCTCATCATTTAGAATTCTGGTACAATCCCTCATACCGAGTCAACTCGATTATTGTAACTTCACCTACTTGGCACTCTCCCAGAAGAATATGTGGCGATTGCAACTGGTACAAAATGCAGCGGTTAGGCTTTGTGGACTGAAGTTTGATCATGTAACACCTTCCTATCGACTTCTACACTGGCTGCCGACGGAGGCACATGTGAAGTTCAAGTTTGCTTCAAGGTACTTTACGGCTTAGCCCCTAAATATATAACAGACCTTTTCTCTTTCACAACCAACAGCCATAGGAGAAGTTCACATCCGAACTTTGTTTCTCCACTGGTTAGAGGTTATAAATCTAAAAGTCATCACCAACATCTTTTCTCACATCAAGCAGCATTAGGGGGTAAAGACCTGGAACAACTGCTCATACTTACTACTTATAGGGAATTCAGGAAACGCCTAAAAACACATCTGTTCCAGAAGTACTTAGGCAACTGACCTATACAATCTTAGTCCTCAACAAATGATCTTTAGAACTGTTATTCACTAACTCTGAGTTTTGTTTATTCCACTCAATCTGTAATACTTAGGCAACTGACCTATACAATCTTAGTCCTCAACAAATGATCTTTAGAACTGTTATTCACTAACTCTGAGCTTTGTTTATTCCACTCAATCTGTAATACCTTTTAATCATTGTAAACCACATAGAATTTCACGGTCCTGCGGTATATAAGAACATAAGAAGTTGCCTCCGCGGAGTCAGACCATAGGTCCATCCTGCCCAGCAGTCCGCTCCCGCGGCGGCCCATCAGGCCCATCGCCTGAGTAGTGGTCTATACCTATCTATACCCTTCAATCCCTTTCTCTTCTAGGAATCTATCCAAACCTTCTTTGAAACCATTTAATGATTTGTTGTCTACAACAGCCTCTGGAAGCGCGTTCCATGTATCCACCACCCTCTGAGTGAAAAAGAACTTCCTAGCGTTTGTTGTAAACCTGTCCCCTTTCAATTTCTCCGAGTGCCCCCTTAATTTGAAAAATCTGTCCCTGTCTACTTTTTCTATGCCCTTCAGTATCTTGAAGGTTTCTATCATGTCTCCTCTAAGTCTCCGCTTTTCTAGTGAGAAAAGTCCCAACTGCTTCAATCTGTCGGTATATGGCAGATTTTCCATTCCCTTTATCAGTTTAGTTGCTCTTCTCTGTACTCCCTCAAGTACTGCCATGTCCTTCTTGAGGTACGGCGACCAGTACTGGACACAGTACTCCAGATGCGGCCGCACCATTGCACGATACAGCGGCATGATGACTTCCTTCGTCCTGGTCGTAATACCCTTCTTAATGATACCCAACATTCTGTTTGCTTTCTTTGAGGCTGTGGCGCACTGCGCCGATGCCTTCAGTGTTGCGTCTACCATCACTCCCAGGTCTCTCTCCAGGTTACTGACCCCTAGCGGTGTTCCTCCCATTCTGTATGTGAACATCGGGTTCTTTTTCCCCACGTGTATGACCTTGCAGTTTCCTATGTTGAAGCTCATTTGCCATTTTTCGGCCCACTTTTCCAGCTGCGTTAGATCCTTTTGGAGATCTTCGCAGTCTTCCCTGGTTTGAGCCCTGCTGTATAGTTTGGTGTCATCTGCAAATTTAATGACCTCACACTTGGTTCCCGTCTCTAGGTCGTTTATGTAAATATTGAACAGGAGTGGTCCTAGCACTGACCCTTGTGGAACTCCGCTCGTGACCCCTTTCCAGCCTGAGTAATGGCCCTTTACTCCAACCCTCTGCTTCCTGTTTGCCAGCCAGTTTCTGATCCATCGGTGGACCTCCCCTTGCACCCCGTGGTTCCATATCTTCTTAAGCAGTCTCTCGTGTGGTACCTTGTACCACATATATAAACTGTTATTATTATATTATTATTATTATTGCCATCCAGAAAAGCTTTTCTTGCTGGAAACGTGTTTTTAAAGTACGCTTCTGTAGAGTAGAGCAGCGCAGGAACCTAGCACTAGACTAGTTCTCTTCCTACTTCTTCGAGTGCTCGTCTAAGGTCACATCTGATTCTTTCCAACAAAATTACAGTGTACCACAAGGATCAATCCTCTCCCCACTCCTATTTAACATTTTCACTGCCCCCTTACTGACCTTAAGACAATCCATCAGATTCACTATCTACACCTATGCTGATGATATACAGTTACTCCACCCCATAGTGCCCAATGATTCAAATGCGATTCAGAGTATTAACCAGAAACTAGAACAGATCAGCCAAAGGCGAAACAAAAATGTTAGCGCTCAATACATCTAAATCTAAAATAATGCTTTTCCCTTGTAAAGACACTCACTCCTTATTGACACCTATCTAGCTCAAATCAACACCGCTTTAAACAGTACATACCGTAAAAATATTAGGCATAACATTAGATTAAAAATTAAGCTATCATAATCAGATCAGTACTGTTATACAAAATTGCTTTCATCGATTAAGAATGATTCACTATATAGCAAACTTATTAGAACATTCAAACCTAAAAACACTCTCTCATAATATTACGAACAGACTACTGCAATGCCCTCTATAAAGGAATCACCCAGAAAGAACTGATTACAAATAATACAACACACGGCAATTAGGTTCATAACAAAATTTAAAAAATACGATCATGTAACACCCCTACTGATAAAGGCTCACTGGTTACCGATCTCCTACAGAATAATAAATAATAATAATAATAATAACTTTATTCTTGTATACCGCCCATCCATAAAAGTTCTGGGCGGTTCACAAAGAAGAACTGTACAATCAGTGAAATATACATAAGTTCAGGAAAATACATGATAAAAATATACGGTTAAGAACAAACTTATGTAGCAAACTTATCAAACAAGTATGTTTTTAAAAACTTTCTAAACACATTATAAGAATACATTTGAAAGATCAGGGGGCTTAACCAAGAGTTCATTTTTCCTAACTGAAAGGCAAATGTCTTATTTAAAAATCTTTTGTAACGACAAACCTGAACAGAAGGGTACATAAACATAAAATTATTACGAGTATTTTTTAATGATCTATAACAACTGAATTGAGAGGATAGGTATCCCAGAGCCAGACCAAAAAGAGCTTTAAAACAAAGATAGCCTAATTTAAAAAGAACACGTGCCTCGAAAGGTAACCAATGTAATTGCCGATAGAAAGGACTGATGTGGTCATATTTCTTTAGGACAAAAATCAGGCGGTTTTAACACCATAAACTCACACAAGCAAGACTTCATAAATAGAATGCTCATCAATTCAATGCCTAATCACCTTCGGGAAGAAAAAAGTCTTGACAGATTTAAATCAAACCTAAAGACATTCTTGTTCAAAGATGCGTTTGACTTATAACTTCCAGATACTTCCTTCTCTCACAGATTTAATTACCCTCTCCTCCTTGTACTTACCCTTTATGTCTTTCTTTCCTATCAATATTATATTTCTCCCTTTAACCCCTCATAAGCAATATCAGTTTATATTGAGCAAATATGTGTCAAGTACTGTCTTGAAATGTTTGTAATTTTTGATGTTTGCTATTTATAAATTAAACTCTATGGGGCTCATAATCGAAAGAGAAAAACGTCCAAAAACCGGCCTAAGTCGGCACTTGGATGAACATTTCTCAAATACGTCCATGTGCCGATAATAAAAACGGGTTTTGGACGTCTTTCTAAATGACCTAGGCTTTTAAATATCAGCAGCAGTGGAGATCAACTGCTTTTACACCTAAGCAGCAACGAAACCAGCCACAACCACCGAGAGCACACAGACCCGATCCTACCAAGAGTGTGAACTCTTCCCCCCATGCAATCCGCTAAGAAGATCGACTGTCGGCTCCGGGCGGCTTTCCCGCAGAGGAGAGAATCCTGCATTCACCGTGGGCCTCATCTGGGGCAGCCTCCTTGGAGCGGCTGGGGCACGGGCAGTGTGTCTGGGAGGGAATGCATGGATGGGAGAACATCGCAGGGGAGGAGACATAGGCATCCTGGGACTGTCTGCTAAGTCTCTTCCCTGAAGAAGCCCTTTCTGGAAACGTCAATCGCTCCTCCTAAACTTACTTGCTCCACTTCATCACTGACGCTGAAACCGTGGATTGAAGACAAAGTTTTATTTTATTTTTCTTTCCAGCTTATGATTTATCTTTAATCTTATCTATTGTTTTGCCTTTTGTCTTTGTTTTGTTCTATTTCTATCATTTAAATTTCTCCAGAATTCTACTGTTCAACGGCTCCCCCTTCTGCTTCTATTCCTTTCTCTCCTCTCTTCTACCTTCCAAAGTATTTAGATCAATGCTGTCTTGTTAAAATGTTTATTTTATCTTTATTTTTCCTCTAACTCTACTTTTCACTTCTCTATTACCCTCCAGGTACTTTAGTTAGATTGTGAGCCTTCGGGACAGTAAGGGAATTTTTCAAGTATCTTTCTTATTTCTAATCTTAATGTATATTTTCTGTAAACCGCTTAGAACCTAACGGATGCAGCGGTATATAAGAAATAAATTACATTACATTACATTACATTCATAGTGCCGTTGAATGACCAAAGCTAAACGGGGCATTTCGGGAGGCGTGTCGAGGGTGGGAGTTGGCCGAGAAGTGGGCCGGCTTAGACTTAGTCATACAGCATGTATAACCGAAAGTTTTACAACAGAGCCTAGACGGAACTTGGACGTTGTGACTTAGACCATATAAAACATGGTCTAAGTCACAAAAACCCATCTAAAGTCACCAGATAAGCACTGCAAACACATAAAACAAACCCCCACACACTACCCCAGTGATCACCAACCCCCCACCCAATAAAAATTTTAATCATAACTTTAAAATTCAGCCTCCAGACCATCATCACCTGGCTGCCTGGCATAGGAAAGCCTAGTCGTCCAGCCCAGAGGCAGCTTAAGTCGTCTTGGGGGTGGGTTAGGGACTCATGGAGAGGAGGAACCATTCCCATAATCCCCTGTAATCACTGCATTGATACTTAAACATGTGCACTCCCATATACACCCCCAAAACCCATTTGTACTGGCATATAAGTGGCTCCTGCAGCCATAAGGACTATTGGGGTGGTAAGTAAGTGGGTCTAGGGGATTCTGGAGGTGGTTTGGGGGGCTCACCGTAACCTATAAGGGAGCTGTAGGGAGGAGAAGACACGGCACCCTTTTTGTGAAGTTCACAGCAGTGCCCTTGTAAGGTACCCTACTATTTAGGTGGCATGTCTGGGTGTGCAGTCCATCACTTTGCAGATCCCTCCCACATCCAACAGGGCTTGTTCTAGGCGTTTTGGACTTGGACGGAAAGTTGGACGAAAATGTGGTATAAAGATAGACGATTTAGTGGCTTGGACAATCAGATCGGCAGGATGATTTTTTGAAACAAAAAAAAAGTTGGATGTATCTTTTGAAAATGTGTCTTAAGCTGTTTTACTTTGGATAACTTGTGAGATGGACATAAACGGACTTACCGATAGATGTCCCTTTCGATTATGCCCCTCCACGGGTTTCCAATTTTAATAATTATTTTATTGTATGTTTTTATGGTTATAGTAATTGTTGATTACATATTTTATTACATTAGGTGATAAATTTTACTACATTATATTTGTTGATAATCATCAACATAGCTGCATTGTTCAATATTTAATCGTTAACCTATGTATTGATGACATATGTATTTTTAAGTTATTTACCTCATGTATATGAATCATTCTTCGTTTTTACTTTATTCATAATTTTTTATATATGTATTTCATATGATGCTTTAGATGTTTTTTATATGTCCGTATACTTATTTATAGACTCCCGAGGAAGGCCTGTTGGCCGAAACACGTGCATGTTGAGTCATTGGATATATTTTTATGTCATTGGATGAATAAAGATTCCTATATTATCAGATGTATTGGAGGACACTTTCATTAGTGCACATCATTCTGATCTAGACAATTCCACTCAGCCTTTGGTACATTTGTGTTTGTGGTTTTGTTTTTTCCCCTGTTTTTGTCTTTGTATTTGCTTGGGGTTACCATGTCTTTTGCCCCTTGGGACAATGTTCTTAGTTATACAGAGGATCGCCTACACAAGCTTCTACAAGAGATCCCTGAACCTGAGATGGATACATCGGATACGGAGACCATATTTGATAAATGGACTGACTTTATTAAACTAAACTAAACCTTAGGTTTGTATACCACGCCATCTCCGCAAGTGTAGAGCTCGGCACGGTTTACAGAGTTAGGAGGAAAGGAACTACAATGAAGGGTTATAGGAGAGGAACTAAGAAGATAGAGAGGGATAAGGGTACCAGAGAGCAGGAGGTGATTAGATTTTTGAAAAGAGCCAAGTTTTCAAATGTTTGCGGAAGGATTGGAAGGAGCTTGAATTTCTGAGCGGGGATGAGAGGTTGTTCCAGAGTTCTGTGGTTCTAAAGGGGAGGGATGTTCCAAGTTTTCCTGCGCGGGATATGCCTTTTATAGAGAGGAATGATAATTTCAGTTTTTGGGAGGGTCTGGTGGAGTGGGGGTTTGAGGAATTCCAAAAGAGTGGGATAACGGAAGGAAGGATGCCATGTAGGATCTTAAAGGCTAAGCAGGCACATTTAAAGAGGACTCTGGAGTGTACTGGAAGCCAGTGAAGCTTGGAGAGGAGTGGGGAGACATGATCGAACTTGCCTTTTGCGAAAATAAGCTTAGCTGCGGCATTCTGAATTAGCTGAAGTCTATGTAAGTTTTTCTTAGTTAGGCTTATATAGATGGAGTTGCAGTAATCCAGTCTAGAGAGGATGGTGGATTGAACAAGGACAGCAAAGTGAGAATGATGAAAGCAGGATCTCACTTTCCTCAGCATATGAAGGCTAAAGAAGCATTTTTTTTACCAAGAAGTTGAGGTGATCATTGAAGGAGAGGGAGGAGTCTATGACGATGCCTAGGATTTTGCTTGAAAACTCAAGCTGAAGAGTGGGGCCGGAAGATAGTGGGATGGAAGTGGGTAAAAGATCTAATGATGGGCCGAGCCAAAGTAATTTTGTTTTGGACTCATTCAGTTTCATTTGTACAGATTAGGCCCAGGATTGGAGGTTCATTATACATGCGGATATGTTCTCAGCGAGGTTAGTGAGGTTTGAGTCGGTCTCGAGGAGGATGAGGATGTCGTCAGCGTAGGTGTAGAGAGTTTCTAGGGGGGATAGATGAAGGAGTTTCAGAGAGGACATGTAGATGTTGAACAGGATAGGAGAGAGGGGTGAGCCTTGCGGGACTCCACATATCGGCTTCCAGGAGGGGGATGAGGTACCGTTTATGTTAACGGTGTAGGAGCGGAAGCGTAGGAATTTCGAGAACTAATATAGGACTGTGGAGCTTATGCCTATTTCGGAGAGTTGGAAGATTAGGATATCGTGATGGACGATGTCGAAAGCTGCGGAGAGGTCGAATTGTAGAACAGCGAATTTGTTGCGAGAATGGAGTTGTTGCACCTTAGAGATTAGTGAGGCCAAAAGGGATTCGGTGCTGAAGTTGGGTCTGAAGCCGAATTGGTGGGGTAGGAAAATAGAGAATCTTTCTAGGTAGGATGAGAGTTGAGTGGATATGATGGATTCTAACAACTTGGTTAGGAGAGGAATATTTGCTATTGGATGGCAATTTGATGGTATGGAGGGGTCAAGGTCGGTCTTTTTCAGTAGAGGGGTCAATGCAATATGTCCCATATCGGAAGAGAAAAGGCCCGATGTTAGGGCAGAGTTTATAAGTTTGGTGAGGGAAGCGATGGCCTGTGTAGAGATATTCTCGAATAGATAGGAGGGGAAAGGATCCAAGGTGCATTTGCAAGTTTTTAGTTTGAGGCAGAGTTTGGAGACTTGCGATTCTGAAACAAGCTCAAAGACAGTCCAGGATCTGTCGGCTGGAATGGGGATGGAGACAGGTAGGGTAGGGTTGAAGTCAGTAGAGGCCAGGGAGTTGTAGGAGACTGTGGGTGGGAAGGAGCATCTTAGGGTGGTAAACTTTTCATTGAGGAAGTTTGCTAGGGCATTGATTTAAAGAAAAATGTAATTCAAAATGAGTTACATTACGTCACTATTTTACAATATTGTAGAGTCAAATGTATCCCAAGAGGCTTAAGAATCATGAAAGAACCTCGCCTGTTCTTGAACGACGAGGCTTTCTTGCATGATTGGTGTGCTATTTTGAACATATGTTCGTTAGATCTCATGATTTTGATCGTGGAGACAGCAAAGAAAAAGAATGACATACTTAAAATTAAGGTAGAAGAGAAATATGATCATTTAAAAGAAATAGATGAGAATTTCGATTGCATCATGAATGGAGTAGGGAAGAAATTGGATATCTTTAAAATAGGTATCAAGAAGACCAAAAATATTAAAATGCAATGTGATTTAGATGATTACAAAAAGGGTAGTATTTATCCCTGGAGTAAACTCAAAGAGTTTAATTAAAAAAGGAGATTATCCACATTTAGGCATCAAGATTCTTTTTTTCAGACACATCAGGGTAAATATAGAAGCAGGTCATCTAAACCAGCAGTTTCAATACCCATTGTGCAATCACCCAATGGGACTACCATTAATAGACCAACATCTGGTTTTCACATTAGGAAAAGAATTAGGAGTGATTTGTCTCTCCAGTAACAAGCCCTACTAGACTTCCCTCTCAAAATCAAGATACACGTTCAGAAGATTTTTTAGAGAAGCTTTGGCCAGACAGAGGCAAGACATATTTTTGGAACCCAAGATCTCCGGTAAGGTATCAAGGCAGACTGGTGGGAGGGTTTTATCAACCCTTTTTTTTCAAAACAGATACGGACCACCCCTTCATTTTCAAGGAAGGACTTTTTATCCAAGCAGAGGAAGGGGAAGAGGGAGAGAAGGAAGCAGAGGAAGTGTCAGCTATTGAACCTGGATCATAGAAAAGAAATCCCCATTTTTAATATTTCTGGTTTTTCATTAACAAACACTCAGGCGAGTGTTTTATGTAAGGGTCTTTCCTTTGTTCCCTCAACCAAGTATGATCCGTTACAAACCAAAATAGATCTGTTTAAATTTCAAAGAAAACTTCAGATTACACATTTTTTCTCTAATAGTCCATCCCAAGTTGATTTATCAGTTTTGAATCCAGCCTCAAAGTGGATCCCTCCAGGTCCTCCAGATCCACAAATTGCAGCTTTCTAACAGTGTGTATTACATGATATTGACACATTAGAAAAGAGCAATAATAAGAAATTGTTTTTTAATCTTTCTAAAGATGAATCTTGTGCAGTTAAAGATTTGAGAGACAATACGAATATAGTCATCAAACCAGCGGACAAACGAGGTGTTGGTGTCATTATGGACAGAACATTTTATGTTACAGAAATAGAGAAACAAAGTGTTTGACCAAGCATATTATGTTCAACTTCTAGAGGACCCGACCATTAAGTTAAAAATGGAAATTGACTCTTTGGTTTCGATAGCAGGTTATATTACATCAAAGGAGAGTTTATTTTTAACTGTGAGCCATCCTGTAATTCCTACTATTTATGTACTTCCCAAGATTCACAAGTCAATTACGAGCCCTCCTGGTCATCCAATTATTTCAGGAAATGGTTCCATTTTAGAGCCATTGTCTAAATTTGTAGATTTTTTTTCTAAGACCCTTTGTTCCATGCATTAAATCATACATTAGAGATTCCTCTTATATGATAAATATTATTGAACAATACAAAGGAGTACTTACTGATATCAGATTAGTTACTATGGACATTGAGTCATTGTACACGAATATTCCACAATTATCAGCAATGGAAGTTATAGAGAAAATACTTAAAGAAAGGGAAACACACAGAAGGGTTCCCAATCACTTTATTTTGACATTGGCGAGTATAATCTTGACTAACAATTCTTTTTGTTTTCAAGGGAAATTTTTTCAACAGATTAAGGGCACCGCAATGGGCTCCTCAATGGCTCCAGATATCGCTAATCTTTATGTAGCCGACTTTGAGGAGAAGTTTTTGGAATCACATCCTTTTCAAGAGAATATTTCACTTTATAAAAGATATATTGACGATGTGTTTATTTTTTGGAAAGGCAGTAGTGAGAAATTGGCTGCTTTCCACCAGTGGCTTAATAAATGTGATGCCAATTTGAAATTTAAGATGGAATATGATGACCAGTCCATCTCTTTTTTGGATCTACATATTTATAAGACAAAATATGGTTTCAATACTTCAATCTATAGCAAAGATATCGATAGGAACACTTATCTTCATTTTACTAGTTTTTATAACAAAAGTTTGAAAAACAATCTTCCATATTCATAGTTTTTAAGATTACGTAGATTGTGTACTGATTATGATGAATTCGAACGACAGGCACCTATGATGCTGAAAAATTTTTTAGCAAGAGGCTATCCAGAGGATTGCGTACAAATGTGCCTTGAAAGGGCACAAACAAAACATAGAGAGGAGTTGCTAAATCTGATGATGGTTAAACCCACACCTGACTTAGTGTGCACACTCAGATTCTCTCATTTTTCTCATGATATTCAAAATATAATCAAGAAGAATTGGCATATTTTGGGCACCCATGAATGTTTTAGAAAGATTACACCAGTGGTTGCATTTTCTAGGAATAGGAACCTCAGGGATATGTTAGTACCTTCAACACTTCCGGATCCAACCATGAATAATATTGGTCCATTTGGACACACACCCTGTGGACATTGCTCAATATGTAAACACAGTATGAACATTTCAAATTTTGTACACCTGTTACTGGCATTAGTGTCACACTAAGGGAGCACAGTGACTGCAACACCACCCAGATAATTTATGCGATTATATATCCATGTTCGAAGTGGTATATTGGTAAAACCAAACGTATGATTAAAACTAGGATGATTGAGCATAGAAGTTGTATCAGTAGAAATATACAGTCTGCATCAATAGTGGAACATTGGTATGAAAAGGGTCATTCTATTGAAGATCTTAAGTTATTTGTTTTGAAAGTCATCAAAACAAAATGGAGGGGAGGTGATCCAGATTCTTTACTTATGAAGGAGGAACAGCGCTATATACATAATTTCCATACAGTGACTCCTAGTGGGTTGAACATGGAACTTGATCTGAAACCGTTTATGTGATTGTTTTTATGTATCAGAACATAAGAAGTGCCATCTCTGGAACAGACCCTAGGTCCATAAAGTCCGGCATTACACACATGCGGAGGCCCCGCCAGGTATACCCTAGCATAGTTTTAGTCCCCATATCACTCTAAGCTTCTCATAAAGAGAAGTGCATCTAGCTTACCCTTACCAATGTCACTTTATGCCACTCATAAGGAGATGTACATCTAACTTACCCTTAAATCCTAGAACGGTGGATTCCGCAATTACCTCTTCTGGGAGAGCATTCCAGGTGTCCACCACTCGTTGCGTGAATTAGAACTTCCTGATATTTGTCCTGAACTTGTCCCCCCCCCCCCTTAGCTTCAGTCCATGTCCTCTTGTCTGTGTCACATTGGACAATGTAAATAATGTTTTTTCCTGCTCAATTTTGTTGATTCCTTTCAGTATTTTGAAAGTCTCGATCATATCCCCTCGCAGTCTCCTTTCCTTAAGGGAGAACAACCCCAGTCTGTTAAGTCGTTCCTCGTAATCCAGGTTTTCCATACCTTTCACCAGCTTTGTTGCTCGTCTCTGCACCCTCTCTAGCAGTTTTATATCCTTCTTTAGATTATGCCATCCTTCTTTATGTTATGCCATGATTTATCTGAAATATGACATGTTTAATCGAAATTATTTATGCATTATTATTATATGTTTGATAATTTAAAAGTTTTTATATTTTCATTTTGCAGCAGTATATGTTTTAGTTCTATGGTTGTTATCCTGCAGTGTGCCACAGGGCTCCCCCCTGTCCCCCACCCTGTTCAATATCTACCTCACCTCCCTAGGAAACTTCCTGCAAAGCCTCAAGCTAAAATTCTTTATCTACGCAGACGACATTACCATAGTCATCCCTCTAACCAGTTTCACTCAAGAACTCCTTAACTCCCTCACAAGCATACTCAGTCAGATAGAACTCTGGATGCTATCCTACAGACTAAAACTAAACCCAGACAAAACAAAATTCTTCCTAGCAACCCCCAAAGACAAAATCAAAGACACCACAATCCAAGTAAAAGGATCCACATTCCCCCTCGAACAAACCTTAAAAGTACTGGGTGTAACACTGGACAAACATCTATCCCTCGAGAAACACACTGATATCACAGTCAGGAAAAGTATCTCGATACTTTGAAAACTCCGCACCATAAAAAAATACTTCGACGACTCTTCATTCCGCCTCTTAGTACAATCCTCCATCCTCAGCATACTGGACTACTGCAACATCATCTACTTGAGCTCCACAAAGAAAACCATCAAGAGATTAAGGATGATCCAGAACACCACTGTCCGCCTCATATTTGACCTGAAAAAATGGGACCATATCACCCCTTTCTACTACAAACTCCACTGGCTCCCACTAGAATCCAGAATCATATTCAAATTCGCCTGTTTTTGCTACAAAACAATATCTGGTTTATCCCCAAGCTACATCACCCCTCACTTCACCCTTAACCACAACTATAAGAACTCCCGAAAAATTCAACTCTTCACCTTCCCCTCCCTAAAACTATGCCACTCAAAAAAATTCCTTGACAAAACCTACGCCTTCCAAGCCGCCAATCTAAACCCTTGGCTAGCCCAAATGGTCCTCAAGGCCTACAACTACCTCGACTTTAGAAAATTACTCAAAACTTACCTATTCCGAGACCAAGACCCTTAATGCCCCTTTTCAATCCTCCCCCCGTTCTGATCCACTCCCCTCCCCCCTACTTCTCTCCTTGCTGTTCGCAACTCTATGATCAATTCGATATGTAACCACTTGGAGAATTTACAGAGTAACTACTCTTGCCTTGCTGTTTGCAACTCTATGATCAATTTGATATGTAACCACTTGTAATCTCTGTATAACTAATATGAACCGCCTAGAACTCTTCGGGGTATGGCGGTATACAAAAATAAAAGTTATTATTGTGTTGTTTGGCACTTTATACATTGTACTATGGGGTTGGCATCAAGTTTTTGTTGGATCTTGCAACAACCAAACTTGTTAGTTTTTTCTTGGAATATTCTGATTGGCCTGTATATACATCAGCTGGTCATGTAATGTGACATGTCATAAGCCTTTGTATATTTTATATTTGGATCCTCTAGAGCACAGTTCTTCAACCGCCGGTCCGCAGACTGGTGCCGGTCCGCAAAAAAATGTTGCCGGTCCGCGAAGGATTTGGGTCCCCAGCCACAGCAAAAAGTGCCGGCATCAGCTGACGTGCAACTTCCTGTTGCTGTCGCTATGCCGACACTCCTGCCTTCCACCTCCTATTCCTGCCGCGTATGTCTCCGCACCCCCAGACAAGCAGGGGCAGCTTTGTGTGCTTTTAACTTCGGCACACAGCTGCCCCTAAGCAGTATTTTAGCCGCGGTTTCATGAGGCAGTCTCGGGGCCTTTGATAGGCCGGCCCACATCGCATCATCAAAGCGGGACAGCCTACCAAAGGCCCCGAGACTGCCTCATGAAACCGCGGCTAAAATACTGCTTAGGGGCAGCTGTGTGCCGAAGTTAAAAGCACACAGAGCTGCCGCTAGCCTACATAGAGGAAACATTTGCTAGAGAGGGAAGGAGTAGGGGTGCTCCTGGACAAGGGAGGGGAAGGGGCTACTGCTGACAGGGGAGAAGGGAAAGGGAAGGGACGAGAGTTACTGTTGGATAAAAGGAGGAGGAAAGGGAGAAGGGGTACTCCTGGACAAGGGAGGGGAAGGGGGTACTACTGACAGGGGAGAAGGGGAAGGGACGAGAATTACTGTTGGATAAGGGGAGGAAGAAAGGGAGAAGGTACTGCTGGACAGGGGAGGAGGAACAATGGAAGGGTTAAGCTGGCAGGGAGATTAGAGGAGGGGAAGGAGTCAGGATGGAATGGAGAGATCAGATGAGAGAAAGGGGAGAGACAGAGGAATGACAAAGTAGAAAGAGATTGATGCTGGGAAGGGGGGTCAGATGAAAAATAAGGAAAGTGGGACAAAGATGCTAGATCTGGTGTAGGAGAGAGGGGCATAGAAAGAACGCAGATACCATATGGAAGGGGGAGGGGTAGAGGGCAGACAGTGGATGGAAGAGGCAGATGCTGGATTGAAGAGACAGAGGGCAGACGCTGGATGGAAGAGAGTGAAAAGAAGATGAAAGCAGAAACCAGAGACGACAAAAGGTAAAAAAAAAAAATTTTATTTCTATCTTGTGATTAGAATATATCAGATTTAAAATAAGTATCCTGCTAGAGCTGACGTTAGACATAACTGGGGAGTGTAAAGCCCAGGCAGTGCGTCTTTAGCTTCCAGCTGGCTCAGGGCTCTCTCTGACCAGGAGGCAGTTGCCCTAGTTTCACTCCCCTAACACCATTCCTGCCATGTGTGACTGTGGTATTCTGTTAGCATGATATTTGTGTAGCATTCTGTAATAATTTGGCTTATTCAGTTTTCTTGATAGTAGAGGGGACATATGTGAAGGGGAGGGGAGACGGGGGTTTTGTTGATCCTTGCCCTGTATTATTTATATTTATAAAATGACAATTGTACAGAATATTGTTTCTTTTTATACTTTAATAAAATATGTTCAATATAAAATCATAACTATTTGAGGCTTGTGCGGATGGGATCAGATGGTTAATGGGACCGAGCTCGCGGGGATGGGGCGGCAATGGGGTTTTTAAAAATTTCAGTTTTATTAGTTTGCCAGTCCACGAAATAATTATTTTATTTCCGCCGGTCCATAGGTGTAAAAAGGTTGAAGAACACTGCTCTAGAGGGCTTTCTTCTTCTTTTTTAGCAGCGGGATGCTTGTTACCTGATGTTATATTTGCTTTTTGAAAAGTTGTAAGTAACCTTTTTTTTATTTTATTTTTTGAATGAAATTTAATACATTTACAATATCAAAAGATATCAAAGAAAAAAAAGGAATTTCAATACAAAATTTTCAACACAACAAACAATACAAAAACAATCCTTTATAAGCCCACTAAATAGGGAAACATATTTGCTTATTTCACAAGCTTAGTTTTAAAGGAAAACAAAGAAATGGGTTGAATTCCAATGAACCCAAATCATTCCCTACTAAATTAGGAGTAAGTAACCTTTTTAAATGATTTCTACTTTTATTTGGCAGTTTGGCCATCATTTAGTGTTTTGCCATCTTTGTTCCACCTCTCAAATTTTAAGCAGTCCAATTTTTTAGTCAGAGTTCCGGCACTCTTCAGGACTTTTTTAAGTTATGGAGACCACATAAACACATGGCGGCTTGTTGGCTGGTGTTAATTCACTAATGCTTTTTACATATAAATTCTCTATATCCACAACAAATTTGACATCAGTGTATAATTCAATTGTTAGTTTTGATACTTTTCATTTTGAGCTATTAGATAGCCAAGTTTGCTTGTAAATGTTTAAATATGTCTTTCGTTGTTGGTGGAACTTTTTTTGCAGTTTGGTTCCGCAGTAGCCCCAATTATTTATTTATTTATATAACGCTGTGTTTTTAGTTTCTTCTTGGTGTTTAAACTCTTTTCATTTTCTTCTCTTTATAGTTAGTTGACTTTCTTTTTTGTTTGAAGTCTGGTAAGACCTATCAGAGTGGGAATATATTCTAGATATTCACATTGGTGGCTTTCAAGGTACGTTTTGCATTATTATTATTTTCTCAGGCTATTCTGATTGGTTTGATTAAACCTATATCAATATCCTCTATGCTAGTCCATAATAGTCTTTCGGTGCTAATCATTTATGTATTATATTCTTTAGGCAGTTGATGAGGTTTTTCAGTATTTTCTATGGAAAATGAGGCTTTAATGCCAGATGCAATTTTTAGTAATAGTCTTTATGTTGGCTCACATATCTCTTTTAATGTGTTTTTGATGTTTGCTATTTATAAATTAAACTCTATGGGTTTCCATTTGGGTTTTCTTAAATTTAATATTGATTTTATTGTATGTTTTTATGGTTATAGTAGTTGTTGATTACATATTTCATTACATTAGGTGATAAATTTCACTACATTATATTTGTTGATAAATTTAATTATCAACATAGCTACATTGTTCAATATTTAATCATTAACCTATGTATTGATGACATATATGTATTTTTAAGTTTTTTACCTCATTATATGAATCATTCTTCACTTTTACTTTATTCATAATTTTTTATGTATATATTTCATATAATGCTTTCGATGTTTTTTATATGTCCATATACTTATTTATAGATTCCTGAGGAAGGCCTGTTGGCCGAAACATGTGCATGTCGAGTCATTGAATGTATTTTTATGTCATTGGATGACTAAAGATTCCTATATTATCAGATGCATTGGAGGACACTTTCATTAGTGCACATCATTCTGAACTGGACAATTCCACTCAGCCTTTGGTACATTTGTGTTTGTGGTTTTGTTTTTTCCCCTGTTTTTGCCTCTTTATAATTTAGACCTCCCGTTATTTTATGATTTTATAACTAAGATGCTTAGAAACTTGATAAGCGGGATAACAATTCTTAATAAAACTTGAAACTTGATTAAAAATTGGGTTATTCCACCTTTTCAAATTTTAAGGCGGTTTTACATACAAATACAAGCATAAACAGGGTAGTTCAATACATTTAGGACTTAACATCAAAGAAACGTCAGAGAGGCTTCCGATACTGGTGCGAATCGCGAAAGGAGCCGCCGCCTCGGGTTTGAAGGAAAAATGACTGCAGCAAGGGAGCTAGCTGGCCAAAAACTAAACACTCGATCATTGCGTCCAGATCATGAGCTGCAAAATAGTACCTGGGGGGCCGCTTGCGGTCCATGGGCTGCGAGTTTGAGACCGCTACCAGGACTGATGCCCCAAAAGCTGCATCATGCTTAGCCACCCCATCAAGTCTGGAAAACTTGCGACGGTATGACGAGAGGCCCAAGTGACTGCCCCACAAAGTACATCAGGCGAGATCGCATGGGATTCAGTCCACGAGGAAGCTAGTCCTCTGGTACAGTGAGCCTGCACCCCAAAGGAAGGCTTCATCCCCGCTGACACATAAGCAGCGGAAATGGCAGCACGGAGCCATCGAGGGATGGTAGCCTCAACGTGAAGAGGCCCGCCAAACAGAGGGTCCAAAAGACGAAAGGCATGCGTGGCCTCCAGATATCTCAAAGGAGATGTCACACATCCAAAGACTGCAAAACACGGTCCTTAGACTTGGAACCCGACAGAACAAAAGTGGGTAGCCGAACTACCTGGTTGATATGGACTGCGGAAACCACGTGCAGAAGAAAAGAAGACACGGTCCTCAAAATATGCGACTCTGTGATGTGCGACTCTGTGATGCGGAGAAAAGGATCCCTGCATGATAGAGCCTGAAGCTCTGACAGTCTCCAAGCAGAAGTGACCGCAATGAGGGTTCATAGAGCAGACGAGTCAGCAAGTGGAGAATCAGATTCAGATCCCACGGAGGACACGGTAGTCTCAAGGGAGAAGCATACAACATCTGGGGGAGACGCCAGAGAACCCCCGAGAGAAGAGGAACCCAAACACAACAGTCCCGCAATGGGGACATGGATGAAGAAACCGCCAGACTCTTCCTGAGGCCAGCCTACACGAAGGTCAGAACATGCGCTACCAATGGGGCCAAAGGATCCACTTGAACCCCTGCACCCATTGAATTCCTCTCGCCGTGAAGAAGCCCCTAGCCCTCAAGGCAGTGCATACAGCACCAGGCCGCAAGACCAAAGCGGTCTGGAACTTGAAGGGCTATCGGGCCCTGGGTGATCAATCTCCAATGGCAAGGAAGACGCAGACCCCTCACGGAGCTCAACCGCACCAGGTCTGCGTACCAAGGATGGCTGGGCCAGTCCAGGGCCACTAGGAATACCGGACCTGTGTGAGATGCCACCCAGTGCAGAACACACCCTATCATAGGACACGGGGAAAAGCCATACAGAAGTTCCCCTTCTGGCCACAACTGAACCAGAGCGTTAAGCCCTGCGCTACCGACCTCTCGTCAGCAGCTGAAGAACCTGTTCGCCTTCCAGTTCCTGAGGACATTCAAGTTTCAAGTTTTATTGTGTTTAATATACTGACCATCAACATGTACTTGGCCGGTTTACAATGCTGAAAAAAAAAAAGGTAAAAAGTAAAATAATAATTGTATATATATATATGGGGAGGAGTGAACATTAAAAGACAATAGACAAGGACTTACATGAATTTTAGGATATTAAGGTGATGGAAAGGTCAATAAATACATTATTAAAATGAAAGTTAAAAGAAGGGAAGAGGGGGGGAGGATATAACATCAGGGATAGGCTTTGAACGCTAGCTCGGACAGGCATCATTGTCCCAGGTCCAGAATCTAACAACTGAGGAAGTCTTTATCACATGAGCCGAGGACAAGGCCATCAGATGCTTCTCCGCCTAGGCAACGAGCATCTGAGCCTCCAGGCTCAGCAGGGGACTCCTCATGCCTCCCTGACAGTTGACTAAGGCAACCACCGTTGCAATGTCCTAGAACACACGGAGATTCCCTTGAAATCCCAGCAGAGCCAGACAGATCGCTCGCATCTCCAGTTGATTGATCGACCATCTGCTCTCCAATGCAGTCCACTGACACTGGACCAGCACAGACTGGCAAACTGCTCCCCAGCCAGAGACTCACATCTGTTGCCAGGGTCACCCAGTCCAAGACTCGCAGAGGGAGCTCAGTGTACAGAGTAACCAGGTTCAACCATACATCTGCATGCTGTCGTCAACCATGGTAACTTCACCCCCAGCGCATCCCGTTGAGGATTCCACTGAGACAGAAGGGACAACTGAAGAGGACGGATGCGAGCTCTTGCCCATGGATCACAACTATGGTTGCCATCATGAGACCCAATACCTGCAGATAATGCCAGGCGGGCGGGGCTGGAGCAGCTAACATGTCCCGAACTGCACTCCGAAGCATGAGCTTCCTAGATTGCGTCAGAAACACTTGGTTACTGCCCGTATGGAACCAGACTCCCAAGTACCCCAAGTCCTACATTGGCTCGAGGCGACTCTTCTTGAGATAGATCACCCAGCCGAGACTCCAGTAGTCACCACTTGGCAAACTGCTATGCGGCCTTCCTCCAAAGAGGAAACTTTGATAAGCCAGTCATCGAGGTACTAATGGACCAGCACACCCAGCTTGCGCAGATGGATAGCCACCACCACCATGACTATGGTGAATGATCGGGGCACTGACACCAACCCGAAGGGCAGCACTGCGAACTGGAAGTGTCTCCTGAGAAAAAGGAACCTCCAATGATCCAGAAAAAATTGGGATGTATAGGTACGCTTTCTAGAGGTTCAAGGAAGCCAAAAACTCCCAGGGCACCACTGCTGCCACCACTGAACGCACTGTTTCTAGCCGGAAATGCAGAACTCGCAGGAAGTTGTTCACTGCCTTCAGGTTCAGAATAGGTCTGCAATCTTCGGAGTCCTTCATTGGCATGATGAAGTAAATCGAGTATCTCCCGAAGCCCAAGCTCACACTTTACTGGCCCTGTCCGGAGTTCCCACAGGAGGGGACAGGAAGAATTCTAGCAGAGGCCAGAAAAACTGTAGTGAAAGGCCTTCCCTGAGCACGTCAAGGACTCATTGGTCCGAGAATATCATTTGCCATTTCAGAAGGAAATGGCTGAAATCCACCTCCTCCCCCCCAAAAGGGGTGCGTCCCGCCAGAGCCTGACGTCATTATTTTATCTAGGGAAGGGCAGAAGGCCAGGAGTAGGAAGACTGTTGGCATGCTGCACCTCCAAAGCGAGGACTGGAGGGAGCTCCGAAACACTGTCTTGCCACCGGAGGTCTAGCAAACTGAGAAATGTGCCGGAAGGAACGAAAATCCAGCTGTCCCATATCTCTGGTCGGATGAGGTCTAGAGCCAGGAAGCACCTCAGGCTTACGGTCCTAAACACTGGCCATAAGGTCATCCAAACCCTGGCCAAACAGGAGCGAACCTTTAAAAAGGAAACCTGCTCAGCGTAGCCTTTAACTGAAGGAGCATCCGAGTCACTGGTGAATCTAAATCATTCGCTGAGCGGACACTGAAGAAGTTCCCAGCTTAGTTCAAGATGCTATAGAGTGTATTAGTAAAAAAAAAAAAAACCCCAAAAAAACAAAATCCTCAGACATGCCCAGGCCACAAGGAAGTGACTGCAGCAGCTTGCACTCCCGCAGTAGCGGAAAAAGAAAGACGCTTGATAACAAAATTCACTCTTCTGTCCTGAACATCCTGCAGGACAACCCCTCCACCTGAGGATAAAGAGGTACGCTTGGCGACCTGAGCCACAGTTGAATCCACCGTCAGCAGGACCAGGTGCTAGGTGAAGTCTGATGCCATGGGATACAACTTTGCCATAGTCCAAGGATAAGGGAACCCTCCGAGGACTCCCAGACCTCTAACAGCACTTCCTCCAAAATCACACTGTCCAGCAAGGTGGATAGCGGAGGTGAAGAATAGAGAATGACACAGTGACAAAATTCATCACCGTTCCCATCCCCGCAGATAACCACAGGAAATAATCCCATGTCATTTTCTAGTGTCTATTTCAACCTCAGTCCTTCTACACCAGCATTCTTCAAAGCAAAGCTTGCGGATCAGTGGTTGTGGCCATTCATACTCTGATTCTTCCCTCTCTCCTTAAAGAATGACATGAAGATGGTTTCCCGCGGTTATCCGCGGGGACGGGAACGGTGAAGAATTTTGTCACCGTGTCATTCTCTAGTGAAAAACTTAGAGCTGTACATTCCGCCTGAACTGCATGTTCTGAAACCAGGTTCCGTGTTCACAGTGACCCAGAAATAAGGTCGGGCAGGTGGCTAGTCTTGAAGAGCCGGCACACCGCCTGGTGATCCACAAGGTCTCGGAACCCATTGTTCTGGGTATCACCCAGATCTGCTAGGTTAGCCATATCTGCTGAGTCCGCCGAAGAAACAGGTGATAGCAAAGGCACAGACACCGAAGCAGAAGCAAGGGAGGGGATGAGCCGCCTGTCCGCAGAAAATTCTTGCTGTTCCGCGCAGGGCCGTCGAGATTGACGAGCTGCAATTTCCTGTTGGTCTGCACAGGGCCAGCAAGATCATGGGGAGCCTCCGACAGTGGCTTTCTCCCCTCCCAGCAGCTCTCGGTACTTGCTAGCGCAGCGATTCACTAAGGCAGCCTTGGGGCTTTTGCTGAGTCACGGCCGCCTCTGATGACGCAACTTCCTCTTTCCTCAGAGGCGGCATGACCCATCAAAGGACCCAAGGCTGCCTTAGTGAATCACTGTGCTGGAAAGTACAGAGCAGCTGGGAGGGGAGAAAGCCACTGTCGGAGGCTGGGAATCTGCTGGACAAGGGAAAAAAAGGGACAGTTGCTATTGGACCTGGAGGGAAGGAGGAGAGATCCTGCTGGGGGGAAGAGGAAAAGGAGTCTGGGAAGCTGCTGGACAAGGGAAAAAAGGGACAGCTGCTACTGGACCTGGAGGGAGGGAGGGAGAAAGAGAGATGCTGCTGGGAGGGAAGGAGGGAAAAGAGTCTGGAAAGCTGCTGGACAAGGGAAAATAAAGGGACAGCTGCTACTGGATCTGGAGTGAAGGAGAAGGAGAGATGCTGCTGGGAGGGGAGGAGGGAAGGGAAGAGAGTTACTGCTGGACAGGAGGAGGAAGGAAGGGAGAAGGAAAAAAAGAAGGAAACAGCTGGAAAGGAGATTAGAGGAGGGGAAGGGGAGAGGCAGGAATGAGAAAGTAGAGAGATTGATGATGGGAAGGAGTCGGCAGAAAAATAAGCAGAGAGGGACAAAGATGCTAGATCTGGTGTAGGAGAGAAAAAAATGAGAGCAGTGAAGCTGGAATGAATCATGTAAAAAGGAGAGAGGGGGCACAAGCTGGATGGAAAGGGGAGAGGGGCAGAGAAAGAAGACAGATACATCGGCACCGTGACCATGGAAGGCCGAGTAGGTGCAGCAGTGCGTTCCACCGAGGGTGACCTTGAAAAAGCAATGTTACTTACCGTAACAGTTGTTATCCAGGGACAGCAGGCAGCTATTCTCACTAGTGGGTGATGTCATCAGACAGAGCCCCGGTACGGACGTCTCACAAGCACGTGTTGCTTGTAGAAACTTAAAGTTTCTAGATGCCCGCACCGCGCATGCGCCGGTGCCTTCCTACCCGGAGATCCGGGCGTGTCTCCTCAGTTCAGGTAGCTAGCCTGAGAAGCCAACCCAGGGGAGGTGGGTGGGACGTGAGAATAGCTGCCTGCTGTCCCTGGATAACAACTGTTACGGTAAGTAACATTGCTTTATCCCAGGACAAGCAGGCAGGTATTCTCACTAGTGGGTGACCTCCAAGCTAACCTCAGTGGGATGGAGGGGGAGTTGGCGACTTAAGAGAATAAATTTTTCAATACTGTTTGGCCAAACTGTCCATCCCGTCTGGAGAGGGTATCCAGACAATAATGTGAGGTGAATGTGTGAACCGAGGACCAGGTGGCAGCCTTGCAAATTTCCTCGATTGGTGTTGATCTGAGGAATGCTACTGAGGCTGCCATTGCTCTGACCTTATGGGCTGTGACCTTACAAGGAAGTGATAATCCAGCCTGGGCATAGCAGAAAGAGATACAAGCCGCCATCCAATTAGAGATGGTGCGCTTCGATATGGGTCTTCCCAACTTATTAGGATCGAAGGAGACAAAAAGTTGAGGAGTGGATCTGTGTGGCTTGGTGCGATCCAGGTAGAAAGCCAAGGCACGTTTGCAGTCTAGAGTGTGAAGGGCCGATTCTCCGTGGTGAGAATGAGGCTTAGGGAAGAATACTGGAAGTACAATGGATTGGTTGAGATGAAATTCGGAGACCACCTTAGGCAGGAATTTCGGGTGAGTGCGGAGGACCACCTTGTCATGGTGGAATACTGTGAATGGTGGGTCCGCCATCAATGCCTGGAGTTCGCTGACTCTGCGAGCGGACGTAAGGGCTACAAGGAAAAGCACTTTCCAGGTGAGGTACTTCAGAGGGGCCCTGTTGAGTGGTTCAAACGGGGGCTTCATGAGGTGGGAAAGGACTACATTGAGGTCCCAAACCACTGGGGGTGGTTTGAGAGGAGGGTTAACATGGAAGAGTCCTTTCATAAATCTGGCGACCACCGGATGGGCCGAGAGGGGTTTCCCTTGTAGAGGCTGGTGGAACGCCGCAATAGCGCTCAGATGGACTCGTATGGACGTGGACTTGAGCCCAGATTGAGATAGGTGTAGGAGATAGTCCAGCACGGAGGATAAGGAAGCTCGCTGAGGTTCCTTTGACTTAGAAACACACCACGAGGAGAATCTGGTCCATTTCTGGGAGTAGCATTGTCGAGTGGCGGGCTTCCTGGAAGCTTCCAAGACCTCCCTCACTTCTTGTGAGAATTGGTGAGGGGTTACGTTGAGAGGAACCAAGCTGTCAGGTGGAGAGACTGCAGGTTGGGATGAAGTAGTGATCCTTGATGTTGAGTAAGTAGTGAAGGAAACACTGGAAGTGGTACTGGTTCCCTGCTGCTGAGTTGAAGTAGGAGGGAGAACCAAGGTTGTCTGGGCCACCGAGGGGCTATTAGAATCATGGTGGCCCGTTCGAGTTTCAGCTTGACCAGAGTCTTCTGGATCAGCGGGAATGGTGGGAACGCATATAGAAATCGTTTCCCCCAGTTCAGTAGAAAAGCATCTGCCTCGAGGCGATGAGGAGTGTAGATCCTGGAGCAAAACTGAGGCAGTTTGGCGTTGTGGGGAGCCGCAAAGAGGTCTATCTGAGGCGTCCCCCATTGCGTGAAGATTTGGTGAAGGGGGTTGGAATGGAGAGTCCATTCGTGCGGTTGTAGCAGACGGCTTAGTTTGTCTGCTAGGACGTTGTTCTCCCCCTGGATGTATACTGCTCTGAGTAGGGCGTTGTGGCGCACCGCCCAGTCCCAGACTCGTAGAGCTTCCTGGCAAAGGAGGGACGAGCCCGTGCCCCCTTGCTTGTTGATGTAATACATGGCAGCCTGATTGTCTGTGCGAATGAGGATTACCATGTCGTGAAGTAAATGTTGGAAAGCTTGGAGCGCATTGAAGATGGCTCTGAGTTCCAGTAGATTGATTTGGTGTAGTCTTTCCGCACTGGTCCAGAATCCTTGGGTGCGGAGACCCTCCAGGTGGGCCCCCCATGCGTAATTCGACGAATCGGTTGTGAGAACTTTCTGATGGGGGGGAGAGTGCATCAGCAAACCTCTGGATAGATTCGAAGAGGTCATCCACCAAAATAGAGACTGCCGAAGAGCAGGTGTGACTACGATGCGTTTGGATAGTGGATCGGATGTCTGATTCCACTGTGATGCCAGGGTCCACTGGGGGATCCTGAGGTGGAGTCTGGCAAAGGGTGTCACGTGTACTGTGGAGGCCATATGGCCCAGGAGCACCATCAGTTGTCTCGCCGGTATGGTTTGGTGAGTGACCACCGACTGGCAGAGATGAAGGAGAGACTCCATGCGTTGCCGGGGCAGGAATGCTCGGAGTCGGGTGGTGTCCAGGACCGCTCCGATGAAGGGGAGGGACTGGGTGGGTTGTAGATGGGACTTGGAGAAGTTGATCTCGAAGCCCAAATTCTGGAGGAAGTAGGTTGTAGCCAAGGCCGCCGAAGTGACCTCTGGGGCTGACGGGGCCTTGATGAGCCAGTCGTCGAGGTATGGAAAGACCTGTAGACCCCTGTCCCTGAGTGCTGCGGCCACTACCACCAGGCACTTTGTGAAGACTCTGGGGGACGAAGATAGGCCGAATGGTAGCACTCGATACTGTAGGTGCAGATTTCCCACCCGAAATCTGAGGAACTTTCGGGAGGCCGGGTGAATGGGGATGTGAGTGTAGGCCTCCTTGAGATCCAGGGAGCATAACCAGTCGTTCTGCTCGAGGAGGGGGTATAGAGAAGCCAAAGTCAACATGCGAAACTTCTCTTTGACCAGGAACTTGTTGAGGGCCCGAAGGTCCAAAATGGGTCGCAGGTCGCCCGTTTTCTTCGGGACGAGGAAGTACCGGGAGTAAAACCCCCGGTTCAATTGGTCTGACGGGACCGTCTCGACCGCCCGAAGCTGAAGTAAGTTTTGGACTTCCTGAAGAAGAAGGGCGGTCTGCGTCGAGCTTGAAGGATACTCTCTTGGAGGATGGTCCGGGGGGACCCGGTGGAATTGAAGAGAGTATCCTTCTCTTATGATGGAGAGGACCCATAGGTCCGTGGTTATGGCCTCCTATCTGTGGTAAAAAAGATGGAGGCGGCCCCCTATGGGAGAGGCCGAGGTTATGCTCCCGGGAGGGGCGTCAAAAGGGCTGGGGAGCCTTAGGTACAGCGGGTGGCTGGACTTTTTGCTGAGACTTCTGGGGGGGTTGTCTCTTCGCAGGCTGTCTCGCCGCGGGCGTTTGTCTGGGCATGTAACGCCGCTGGTAAATCAGGGGTGGCCTGGAAGGTCGAGACTGTTGGGGTTTGGGTTTGGGCCGTAGGATGGATTGAAAGGATTTTTCATGATCCGACAGCTTCTTGGTAACAGTTTCGATAGACTCATCGAACAGGTCAGCTCCAGCACATGGTACGTTGGCGAGTCTGTCCTGTAGGTTGGGATCCATATCGATAGTACGGAGCCATGCCAGGCGACGCATAGCTACCGCGCTTGCGGCGGCGCGTGCCGAGAGTTCGAATGCATCGAAGGAGGATTGCATCAGCTGGAGGCGTAATTGGGAGAGGGAGGCTACCACTTCCTCGAACTCGAATCGAGCTTGGTTGTCTATGAACGGAGTGAACTTGCGGAGCACCGGCAAGAAAAACTCCAAATAGGAAGAGAAAAAGAAGTTGTAGTTTAGCACCCGTGACGCCATCATGGAGTTTTGGTAGAATTTTCTACCAAATTTGTCCATCGTTCTCCCCTCTCGGCCCGGCGGTACAGAGGCGTAGACCTGGGAGGGATGAGAGCGTTTTAGGGAGGACTCGACCAGCAGGGATTGGTGGGAGAGTTGGGGGCCCTCGAACCCTTTATGGTGCACGATGTGGTATCGAGCATCGAGTTTGCTAGGGATCGCCGGTATGGAATACGGCGTTTCGAAGCACTGCATGAAGGTCTGGTCCAGTAATTTATGCAGGGGGAGCCGAAGCGACTCCGTTGGGGGGTTAGGTAAATGCATGGTGTCCAGATACTCTTTGGAGTATCGGGAGCCCGTGTCAAGGGTCACATCCAGATCATCCGCCATTTGTCGGAGGAATGATGAAAAGGATAATTGTTCCGCCAGCGTCGGTCTGTGGGACGGGCTGGCGGAGGAGGAGGCCTCCAGGTCCGTGGACATCGGGGAGTGACAAGGAGAATCGGGCACCGGTGTCTCCTCGTACTCTGGGCCCCTCGGAGGGGACGCCTCTGATGAGGAGTATCCCCTACGTTGCAGTTTTTTCTGCGGTGACACCTCCGAATAGCGTGAGGAGTGCCAGGATGAGTGTCTCGATCGGTGTCCGTCTCGGTGGCGGGACGGGGATCGGGATCGTCTGTGCATCGCATGGTCTCCCGAGGTCCCCAAGTGGATAGGGCTGGAAGCAGTGGATCGCCACTGGGTTTGCGATGCGGGTTCCTGCGATGCTACCCAAGTCTGGTAAGGAGTACGGAGGAACTCTTCCTGACTATGCCCAGGGCTTCGAGTATCGATCGAAGGTCTGGTCCCATGTTGGCGCGGAGGCGTAATGGGTTCTAATGGCGGCATGTCGGTAAGCGAGGCTTGCCGCGTGGGTATCGCCGCCCTCCCTCGTTCGTCCTCGTCGGTTGTCGAGGTCGAACGGTGTGGGGGAGGGGGAGGGGGCGGACCGCCCCTTTGGACCGGTACCGGGAGGTCACCCTGTATGGCAGCGATGAGCCCGGGTCCGATGGTCTGCATGAGCTCAACGAATTGAGCTTCCAGCACGGACCGTAGCGAAGCCGATAGGGAGGGATCCGCACCGAAAGGGGGTCCTCCTGCACGGACATCGCGCTCCTTCGAGGTCGAGTGCTTCTGCTTAGTAGCTTTCGGCACTTTGATGACCATTGGTGGCACTGTGGAAGGAAGAGGTACCTGAACCGAGGAGACCGGGGCAGGCACCGACGTCGAGCTCGTGGATGGTGTCGGGGCGAGCGATGCCGGTTTCGCCGCACTCGATGCAGGAGGAGTCGATGCCGGTTTCGCCCGCACCGGGGAAGTATCAGATGAAGTGGAGGCTGAGGGATCCTTAGCTGCGTCCATCTTGAACATCGATTCCCACAATAGGCAACGCCGCTTGAATGAGCGTGCCGTAAGGGTAGAGCAAGGCCCGCACGATTTCGGGATGTGGTCAGGGCCCAAACACTGCAAACAGCGCCAGTGAGGGTCCGTGAGTGAAATCGCGCGTTGGCACTTGCTGCACTTTTTAAAACCGGTGATTGGCCGGGAATAGGCCGGAAAATCTCTGCCGCGAGGTCGAAGCCCGTGGGCCTGAGCCACGTGGCCGGCCCGTTCGACCCGCCGGAGGAAATAATCTTCTCCTTTTTTTTTTTTTTTTTTTGAAAAAGAAAAGAACTGTTAAAGTAATTAAAAGAAACGAAAACGAAAACGCGGACAAGGAAGGCAAATTTAACTGAATTCAGCTAGCGCATGAAGAAGTTGAACTTCTCAGCTCCGCGGAAAAGAAAGAACTGAGGAGACACGCCCGGATCTCCGGGTAGGAAGGCACCGGCGCATGCGCGGTGCGGGCATCTAGAAACTTTAAGTTTCTACAAGCAACACGTGCTTGTGAGACGTCCGTACCGGGGCTCTGTCTGATGACATCACCCACTAGTGAGAATACCTGCCTGCTTGTCCTGGGATAATGAGTATTCCCGTATGATGGAAGCACGCTTGGAGGATTTCGAGGGTGGTCTCATCAAGGCCTGTGGGACTACACTCACCGCCTGGATGGCCAGAGACTCTGAGGAAGGCTTCTTCTGTAGCTGAACTGAACCTGAAGGAGGAAGAGGTGACTTAACCGGAGCCGAGGTCTTTGAGGCCGAGACCGTCGAGGCCTTCGAGGTCGAGGGAGACTTGCCCGGGGCCAAGGTCTTCGAGGCCAACATCGAGACCGAGGCCGAGACTGGGGTCGGAGCAGGAGCAGCCTCCATGGCGAAGAGCTCCGCAATCCTGGCCCTACGACGGTGAAGAGCCCGAGGCTGGAGGGCACAATGGGGGCAGGAGTCCATCGGGTGATCAGCACCCAGACACAAAATACACCAGCGGTGCGGGTCTGTGATAGAAATAACCTGACCGCACTGGGAGCACTTCTTAAACCCGGTAAGAGGTCGGGACATAAGTTAGATAGGTGGCTGTGGCCACGGCGAACCGGGAGCCCCTGGTTGCCGAATCGAAAAAAAGAAAAACACACGATCGATCAATAAAACAATAAACAAACCGCACAGCGACTCCTGTATTCAAAATAAAGAAGCCGCGGTGCTAGAAAGGCACTTAGAGAACGCAGAGAAGAGAGACAGGGCTTTCTGGCTCCGCGGAAAACTAAGAACTGAAGACCACGAGGAGGGGATGTGCCCTCTAGTGGAGCAGGAAGGCACGCATGCGTGGGCAGCACTAGCAAACTTTAAGATCTTCAATCAAGTTTGCTTGAAAAGCTGTCCCCGACGGGGCTCCGTGGATGACGTCACCCACATGTAGAGAATATGCTGCCTGCTTGTCCTGGGATAATATGCTGCCTGCTTATCCTGGGATAAACCATAAGACTCATCTGCTGATAGCACTGGATAGTAAGTTGAAGTGTGCACAGACCAGTCAGAGTCATAGCCCTCGAAGTTAGGCATTGTAAACTGAGATCAACATTGAGCAGAGTGTCAAGATCAACATGAAGGGTGTTAAGGTGAGCGCCAAGACGATCGTCGACATGAGTGTCTGCCGAGGAAGGTGGGAGTGGGCATTCCTCCTACTGATAATCATGGAGGGAAGAGGTTAGTGGTGGGGGGGGGGTCCAGGTGGACTGTTGATTTTTTTTCTCAGGGGGCCATCATCGGGGGAGGGGGGCTGGCATCACTAAAAAAAAAAAAAAAAATAGGGACAGATATTATGCATATGTAACAAACGCACATCTTGGGGCCACTAAAAAACACAAAAAAACGAAAGTCTTCCTGCCCCAAATAGCTGAGCAGCAAGAGGCTGCTTTAGGGCTTCCCCTGTCAGCTTTGGCATGTGTCAGTCACTTTTCCAGTGACTGATCGGATGGAATTATGGTGGATCTCCATGAAACTCATTTGCATGTGAAATTTTTTCACCATTGATCGCTATTTTGAAATCGGATAATTTGCCAACACTACAGCAACCCGACAGATTTTACTGGTGATATTAGAGATCTGGCCCTCAATTTGAACTCCTGATCAAATATGTTGCAGAATGGGAACAGCGCCATAAGGAAGAGCTATGACCAGAAAAAACATGGGGTAGAATGTTTTTTTTAAATTTTTTATTGCTAGCTCTATGGTTATAGAATGGTTACAAAGTTTTATATATATATATGTAATATTATATGCCAGAGCATTTGCATCGTATATATGGCTCTGAAGTGGGGAATGTTGGTGGCAATGTAGGAGTAGGAGATCTTTTTGAATATCTGGTGGCACTGCCCTCAAAAGCACAAATATTTTAGTATCATTGTTTTAATATCAGATATTCTGGGGACCAGGATACCTAAACAGACTACTACTTGCTCAATGTCAGCCTGCTTTGAATGAGTGATAGAGTACCACCTGCTGGCCAATGTACTTACAGCAGATCCAATGTACTGGCTGCTGTGTAAAAATAATCCTCAACGTTCTCTAGAGCTCATGTGATAAGTCATCAAATATATATATATTGCAATTTACCTAACTGGATAGGTTCTTTTCTTAAGACATGGAAGCCTTTTTCAGGCCTAGAAATAGGTGACACAGGGACTACATAATTGATGGTCTTGATGTTGGTTTGCTCTACAGAGCTCTGCCCTGAGCCTTTACAGATTCATCATACTTTCCCTTTTGTATGTTACTTGAGAGTTCTTTTGGGGTATATGGAGGGAAGGAAGGGTTGGGGAGGGATGCAATAGGGGAAGTGACTTTACCTACTGTTATTCTTCAGAACATGGTTAATGTGCTTGATACTTATGGTTCAGTTATGTAAAAAAGCCATGCCCTCAGCCAACAGAGCACAGCTTTCTGTACACATTTGCCCCAGAGGCAGGATGATGGGCTTGATAAACATATCTTATGTTCTCTAGTAATGATGGCTCTTTGATGAGGGAGAGAGAGGTACATGGAAAGATACTATTCAGAAAAGGAATGAAATATCCTTGCTTCTCTGGTGCTTGGTAACTGTTACCTGCATGCACATTTAGAGATCTAGACAGACACTTTGAAGCTGTCAGAGATAAATTCACTAGATGCAAGTAAAAATGCCTTCTTTTTCTTTCACATGTAAAAGCCATACCTCCTGCTTGCGCCAGAGATGGATCCGTTGTCTGTACTGACACTGCCGTCGCATCTCCAACAGTGGAAGCAGGAAAATATGCAAACCGTGCTTCTCCACTAACAGCATCAGCCGACGGGCTACCACCGTTGCTGAAAGGATTCTGGATCACCGCCTGAAAAGAGGCAAGTTAAACATGATGCCCTTTTCTTTATGCATATAAAGGCCTTCAAGACACACATTCACAGAGACATGCATTATCATTTACACTTCTCCCTCCGGATTCGCAGGGATAGGGGCAGAGCCGGACCGCGAATGCTGAAATACTGCGAATATCTTCTAGTCTGGCTCTGACCCACCCCCTCCCTCCCGGCATCCCGGCCTTACTGGTGGTCTAGTGGGCTTTCGGGGCAGGAGCGATCTTCCTACGCTCCTGCCCCATGCAGATCACCAATAGGAAATTGCTGCCATTAGTTCCCGTAGTCTCTCGAAACTATGATGGGAACTCCCCACAGCCATTTCCTATTGGCGATCTACACGGGGCAGGAGCGTAGGAAGATCGCTCCTGCCCTGAAAGCCCACTAAACCACCAGGTAAGGCTGGGACGCCAGGGGGGAAGGCTAAACTATGGGGGTTTTTTTTTTTCTTTTTTCCCCTCCCCCAAAAATCGCGAATATGTGAAATCGCGATTGCCAAAACCGCGAATGGCGAGGGGGAAGTGGAAGATTATGTTCTTATCTTAGGTAATGAAAGATTAGGTTTCTTACCTCTGCTAATCTTTTTTCTTGTAAATCTCTTCTGGAGGCTGAACAGTAGGATCTTGTATCCTTTCCAGCCTTGGCTGCAGGGCTCACAATCAAATTTTGTCTCCTCACTCTGAGGTTACCTCCCTGGATACTTCCCCTGGACTCTCAGTTAGCAGCAAAGCCAGGTAGATCTAGCACAAATAGGAAACACAAGAAAAGAGAGAAAGGGATGTGGGGACTCCCCGCTACAAGTCAGTTCTGTTCATGAAAAACAAACACATAACCAACGAATGCCAATAAGGCCAAAATTTGTCGAACAATAAATCGGAACATTTATAAACTGCAAAACAGCATAACTGTGCACTACAGGAGACACAGCCTGAGGATCAGAAGGGGCACCACCCAGGAACTCTTCTAACCCTTTAACCATACATCAATGGACACTCCTGTGATTCTTAGTGGTCAAAGACAAAAATCCAGCTTACCAGTTACTGAACAGGTGACCTGCGAATCGGACAGAATAAACGGGCAGGTGTTCAGCCTCTAGAGGAGATTTACAATAATGAAGATTAGCAGAGGTAAGAAACCTAATCTTTCATTCTTGTACAATCCCTCTGGAGGCTGAACAGTAGGGACATATCAAAGCAGTCCCAACAGTCGGGGGGGGGGGGGGGTGAGCCCACCATCAGAAGAGAAGCCCCAAAAGCTCTATCATGCTTAGTCGCCACATCAAATTGGGAAAAGTAGGAAGAGAGGCCCTAGTGGCTGCCCTGCAAATCCCATCAGGCGAGACCGCAAGAGATTCAGTCCACGAGGAAGCCAGTCCTCTGGCAGAGTGAGCCTTCACCCCAAGGGAAGCCTTTCTCCCCCACTAACACATAAGCAGCAGAAACGGTCGCCTGGATCCATCTAGAGATGGTAGCTGTGAACGCAGGATGACCCCAGTGCCAAAACAAAGAGATAGTCCGACAGACAGAAGTCAACCGCAGCCTCCAGGAATCTCAAAAGGAGACGCCGCACATCCAGAGACCGTAAAAGACGGTTCTCAGACATGGAGCCAGATGGAACAAAGATGGTCAGCCGCACTTCCTGGTTGACATGGACCGAGGAAACCACTTTCGGGAGAAAGTAAGGCACTGTCCACAAAATAACCACAGGCTCCGCAAAGCAGAGAAGAGGATCTCTGTACGACAAAGCCTGAAGCTCTGACACTCACCGTGCAGAGGAAACCGCAATGAGGAAAACTGTCTTGACAGCAAGATCCTACCGAGAAATACCATCCAGGGGTTCATAGGGCGTATTATCCCGAGAACGGAAACCAGATTTAGATTCTACGTAGGACAAGGCAGTCATAAGGGAGGCATCCGGGTGAAACGCCAGATAACCCTTGAGAGAAGAGGGCCCAAACATGAAAGTTCTGCAATCCGGACCCGGAGAGAAGAAACAGCCAGACTCTTCCTGAGGCTAGCCAGTAGGAAGTACAAAACATGTACCACCACTTGAACCCCCACACACCAAGCTTGAAGACACCTCCAGGCTTTCACAGAGGCTGACACTGCTGATTTCTTCGTGCTATGAAGGAGCATAGTGATGACCTCAGAAGAGTAGCCCCTAGCTGTCAAGGCCGTATGTGGAAGCACCAGGCCGGAAGACCAAAGCGGTCCGGATCTTGAAGCGCTATAGGGCCCTGACTGAACAACCTCCGATGGTAAGGAAGATGTAGACCCTTCTCTGAACTCAGCTGCACGAGGTCTGCGTACCAAGGTCTTCTGGGCCAATCCGAGGCCACTAGGAGTACCAGACTCTCATGAGAAGCCACCCAGTGCAGAACGCACCCTATCATAGGTACCGGGGGAAAGACATACACAAGTTCCTCCTCGGGCCACTGTTGAACCTGAGAATCAAGCCCTTTACTGCCAACCTCCCGTCAGCGGCTGAAGAATTTGTCCGCCCTCTGGTTCCCCGAGGACGCCATCAGATCGAAGGTGGGACGGCCCCATCGGTGAACTATGTACTGGAACGCTAGGCTGGACAAGGACCATTCCCCCAGGTGCAGAATCTGACGACTTAGGAAGTCTGCTTGAACGGTGTCGACTTCGGCCACACGAGCCACAGTCAAGGCCACCAGATGCCTTTCCGCCCAAGAAAAGAGCATTTGAGCCTCTAAGCTTCCTGACGGTCGACATAGGCAACAGCCATTGCAATGTTGGAGAACCTTCCGATGGAGACACCATCGAAATTTCAGCAGAGCCAGAGTTCACCGGCCCTGGACCGGCACAGATCTGCAAACTGCTCCCCAACCGGAGAGACTTGTGTCTGTTGTCAGGGTCAGCCAGACCAAGACTCGCAGAGGAAGTCCTCTGTTCAGGAGTCAACCACCACAGCATGCTGGTGCGTGCAGCCGCCAACCAAGGCAATTTCACCCCAGTGTATACCGTTGAGGATTCCACCGATTCAGAAGGGATAACTGAAGAGGACGGCGGCAAGCTCTTGCCCACAGAATCACATCCATGGTCGCCACCATGAGGCCCAAAACCTGCAGATACTACAAGGTCATTAGGGCTGGAATCGCTAATATGGTCCGAATGGTATTCCGAAGCTTTAGCTTCTTGGATTCCGGCAGAACACCTGGTTCCTACTCTTGTGGAACCAGACTCCCAGGTACTCCAAGTCTTGCATCAGCTCAAGATGGCTCTTCTTGATATTGATTACCCAGCCGAGACTCCCCAGCAAATGCACCACCAGGAGAACCGCCTTGCGGCCTTCCTTCAGCAAGAGAGTTGATCATCCAGTCGTAGAGGTACGGATGTACCAGCACATCCTGCAAGCGCAAAAGGCCAGCTACCACCACCATGGATTCGGTGAAGAATCTGGTCGAAGATGCCAGCCCGAAGAGGAGAGCCACGAACTGGAAGTGCTTCCCGAGCACGAGAAATCTCAGGAATCTCCTGTGATCCGGAAAGATAGGGATATGGAGAAACGCTTTCGTGAGATCCAAGGAAGCCAAATCTCCCCGGGCGCCACTACTGCCACCACTGAACACACCATTTACATCCTGAAACGTGGAACTTGCAGGAAGATGATCACCACCTTCAGGTCCAGAATAGGTCTGCAATCTTCAGAGTCTTTCTTTGGCACAATGAAGTATATCGAGTATCTCCTGGAACTCAAGACGACAGGCTCTATGGCTGCCAGATCCAGCAATCTGTACACCGTGCCTCACACCTTGCTGGCTGTCTGGATGTTGGAAGATTGTTGGTGCACCAGACTTCCAAAATGAGGTCTTGAGGGAGCTCCGAAAGGCTGTCCAGTCGCCAGGGGCCCGGTGAACTGAGAAGGACGCCAGTAGGGACAAAAATTTGGCTGTCCTGTGCCCCTTAGGCTTACGGTCCTAAACACTGGCCATAAGGTCACTCAAATCCTGGCCAAAAAAGAGAAAACCTTGAAAAGGTAACCTGCTCAGTACCTTAGATAAAGAATCACCCACACACAGACAAATCCACAGCATTTGCCAAGCGGAAACTGAATAAGCTCCCAGCTTAGCAAAAACTTTCAAGATGTCAGTGTGTCTGCCAAATAATTCACACCGGAAACCAGGAAGTCGAGGTCATGAAGGACAACTGCCTTGGAATCCTGGCGGAGCTTGACATGACATGCCCAGGCCACAAAAGAAGTGGCTGCCGTAGCTCGTACTCCCACCACAGTGGAATCAAAAAAAGATACTTGAGAACAAAATCCACTCCTTTGTCCAGAACATCCTTCAGGACAACTCCTCCAACAGAGGGTAAAGAGGTACACTTAGTGACCTGAGCCACTGCTGAAACCACCTTCGGCGGGACCAAGCGCTTGTGGACTCCGATGTCATGGAATATAACATCGTCATCACCCTGGCGCATTTCAGGAGACCCCCGGGGACTCTCAGACTTCTAAGAGCATTTCCGCCAAATCTGCATTGACCGGAAATTAGGTGGATAGCGGAGGCTTAGAACTCATGACTGAATATTCTGCCTGAACCGCTCGGTCTGAATCAAGGTTCAGTGTCCGCAGTGACTCAGAAATAAGGTCAGAAAGGTGGCTAGACTGGAAGAGCCAGCGCACCGCCTGGTCATCCCCAAAGTTTCAAAACCCACTAAGTCAGTCATGTCTGCGGACTCCGCCGCAGAAACCTGCAACAGCAAAGGCATAGAAAATGAAGCAGAAGAAATGGCGGGGACAAGCCGCCTGCTTTCTGGTGCTCCAGCAAAGGAGCAAATCGACATGCTGGAATCCAAAGGTGGAACAGACTGCTGCACTGGCATAGCCCTTTTTTTTGCATAAAAGCCTGATACATCATATCCACAAATTCTGGGGGAAAATAATCACTGGCGGCAAGAGCCGCTATGCAGGACTCAGATTTGGAATGTTTAGTAGATTCATGAGACTTTTCCCCGGAACTGCGCTTACGTTTTGCAGAAGCGCCCTCCATACCCAATTTAGGCGCCCCGGACGCAGCAATCGCATCTCCGGTAGAAATGGAGGAAGGTAGGGCCTCTCCAGAGGAGGGTGGTGTGGAATCCACGTACGGATCACATCCCTCTTGAGCTATGGTGCACGTGATACACGGCTGTGAATATGGCAGTCATCCATCGCAATCATGGCATGAATCCATGTCATCCTGTCCTGAGGAGGCCATATGTGAAGTTTGGAGCAAAAATGAAGCTTCTAAGGTAAAAAAATACACTTTTAAAAACTTTAATGATGTTTCCAAGTTGGCCGTCGCAGGTGCTAATTTTGCCCTATAATGGCCCGGGAAAATCGGCAATTTTACAGGTGGGGGGATCAGGGCATGCAGGGAAACCACCCAAAATCCTGATTTTAGCACTCCCCCAAAATCGCCAACTCGTGGGCACACAGACAAAAAAGAGATATGCTGCAGTACAAATCAAAGGCAAGCCAACAATACACAGTGCAAGCAAAGGAGATCAGTACCTCAGGAGCTGTGAAAACTGGATTTCAGGTCTTCCGACTGTCATCTTCCTGTCACCTCAGATAACGACCACCAGGACCCCTCAGGGAAATTAGGGAAGATACACGGTCCAGTTCCGATCCCAGTGTACCTCCATGGAACCGAGCAGCCTGCGCTCTACCCCTTAGCGAACAAACCCAGGGTGGGATGGCTCTCGATCTTGGAGACCCGATCCGATCTACAGGCTGTCTAGAGGGCTTACTGCAGTTTCAGCTAACAGAGCACCCTCCAGAAGCAGACAATATTTAAGAAAAAGTCTGCGATCTCCCGAAGGATCACTCCCACAGAATGAATCTGCAGCAATACCCGCACCAAAGAACACTTGAATTGAAAAAAAATAAGTCATGAGCAGAAGAGACAATAACTCAGCAGCAAGGCTGCAAGAACAAACTGAGAGTCCAGGGGAAGTATCCAGGGAGGTAACCGCTGAGGGAGGAGACAAAATGTGATTGTGAGCCCTGCAGCCAAGGCTGGAAAGGATACAAGACCCTACTGTTCAGCCTCCAGAGGGATTGAACAATAATCTTCTTTCTGTTAGTCCCTTATAGATTTCGGACCCAAGGCGAAATATCCCCACTCACAAACTGAATCATGCAAAATTCCACAGGCTTTTCTTTGCATGGCTCCTCCCACTTAGTCTAGGAGCCCAGAGCCCTCTCTAGTTTAGTCCAAGAGCCAATGAACAGCACTGGAACAAAACAAGGAAAGAAAAGGGGACAAGGAGAAATTCCTCGATACACAACAGCATTCTATTCTGCTCTGCAAGATGAATGAACAGGCAACAAGGAAACATAGCAACATGTGGAACCAACCTACCATATGCAATAAGCACAAAGAAGGAGCATACTTTCAATATAGTTATATTCACGCCTGTTAGGACACTTCCCCACCAGAGAATGCTACGGTGACAGAATTCATCACTGTTCCAGTCCCCATGGATAACAGCGGGAAACCATCCCATGTCATTCTTTAGTGTCTAGCTCTACCTCAATCCTTATACACCAGCAATCTTCAGTGCAAGGCTTGAGGGTCAGTGGCTGTGCCTATTCATACTCTAATTCTTCCCTCTCTCCTTAAAGAATGACATGGGGATGGTTTCCGCAAGTTATCCGGGGGGCGGGGGGGGGGGGGGGGGGGGGAACAGGAATGGTGATGAATTCTGTCACTGTGTCATTCTAGATGAAAAGCATCTGCCTCTAGACGGTAAGGAGAGTAGATTCTGGAGCAAAACTGAGGCAGCTTGTTGTGGGGAGACGCAAAGAGATCTATCTGAGGGGTTTCTCCACTGAGAAAAAATGTGATGTAGAGGCGATGAATTGAATTCATGAGGTTATAGAAGATGACTCAATTTGTCCGACAGAAAGTTTTTCTCTCCTTGAATGTAGACCGCTTTCAGAAAGAACATAAGAAATGCCTCTGCCGGGTCAGACACGCGGTCCATCGTGCCCAGCAGTCCGCTCACGCGGTGGCCCCACAGGTCCAGGACCTGTGCAGTAATCCTCTATCTATACCCCTCTATCCCTTTTTCCAGTAGGAAATTGTCCAATCCCTTCTTAAACTCCAGTACTGTACTCTGCCCTATAACATCCTCTGGAAGCGCATTCCAGGTGTCCACCACACGTTGGGTAAAAAAGAACTTCCTAGTATTTGTTTTGAATCTGTCCCCTATCAACTTTTCCGAGTGCCCTCTTGTTCTTTTATTTTTTGAAAGTTTGAAGAATCTGTCCCTCTCAACTCTCTCTATGCCCTTCATGATCTTATAAGTCTCTATCATATCCCCTCTAAGTCTCTTCTCCAGGGAAAAGAGACCCAGCTTCTCCAATCTTTCAGCGTATGACAGGTTTTCCATACCTTTTATCAGACGTGTCGCTCTCCTCTGAACCCTCTCGACTAACGCCATATCCTTCTTTAGGTACAGCGACCAATATTGGACGCAGTACTCCAAATGCGGGCGCACCATTGCCCGATACAACGGCAGGATAACTTATTTTGTTCTGGCTGTAATACCCTTTTTGATTATACCAAGCATTCTATTTGCTCTCTTAGCGGCCGCTGCACACTGTGTCATCGGCTTCATTGTCATGTCCACCTTTACCCCCAAGTCCCTTTCCTGGGTACTCTTATTCAATAACATCCCTCCCATTAAATAGTCGTATCTCGAGTTTCTGCTTCCCACATGTAATACCTTACATTTCTCAACGTTGAACTTCATCTGCCATCTCGTCGCCCATTCTTCTAGTTTATTCAAGTCTCTCTGCAATTCTTTGCAGTCCTCTTTAGTCCGAGCTCCATTAAATAGTTTGGTGTCGTCCGCAAATTTTATTATCTCACACTTCGTCCCTGTTTCTAGATCATTTATAAAGATATTAAATAGCATTGGCCCGAGCACCAAGCCCTGCGGGACACCACTCGTGACCCTCCTCCAGTCGGAGTAGTGACCCTTCACTCCTACCCTTTGTTTTCTACCCTCCAACCAGTTTCTGATCCATCTATGTAAGTCTCCTTCCACCCCATGGTTCTTCAGTTTCCGGAGTAGACGTTCATGAGGCACCTTGTCAAAGGCTTTTTGGAAATCTAGATATATGATGTCTATGGGTCTCCTTTGTCCATCCGTCTGTTAATCCCTACGAAGAAATGCAATAAGTTTGTTAGGCACGATCTTCCCTTGCAGAAACCATGTTGGCTGGTTAACAGAAGCTCATTTTTTTCAAAATGTTCATCAATGTTTTCTTTTATCAGTGCTTCCACTATTTTTCCCGGAATCGAAGTCAGGCTCACCGGCCTGTAGTTTCCCGGGTCCCCTCTTGATCCCTTTTTAAAGATGGGCGTAACGTTGGCTATCTTCCAATCCTCTGGGATCATGCCTGTTTTCAGAGATAAGTCGCAAATTTGTTGCAGTAGTTCCGCTATCTCCTCCTTTAATTCTTTCAGAACCCTTGGATGTATCCCGTCCGGACCCGGGGATTTGTCAATTTTTAGTCTTTCTATCTGCCTGCGGATGTTGTGAAGAATTGCCCAATTCCAAACTTTCTGAGCTTCCTTGCAAAGAGGGAGGGATCCTGTTCCTGCCTGCTTGTTGACATAGTACATGGCTACTTAATTGTCTGTACGAATGAGGACTACTTGATTGTGAAGAAGATATTGAAAAGCTTTGGAAGCACTGAAAATCATTCTGAGTTCCAACAGATTTATGCAACTCTGACGATCTGTAATGGACCAATGCCCTTGAGTACGGAGACCATCGAGATGATCCCCCCAACAGAATCTGTCGTGAGGACCTTCTGATGAAGGGCATTTGAAACAGTAAACCTCTGGATAGATTGGAAGAGAGCATCCACCAGTGGAGAGACTATCTTAACAAAGGAGTCGCTCTAACTCAAATGCATCTATACAGAAAATTGAAAAGGAAATCTTCACATCTAAATAACTTCAAGAGACTCTGATTAAAGATAATACCAACTTGAGAAGGAAAGTTGAAATACTTGAGAACAATTCGTAGTAACAATTTAAAGTTAATTAATTTTCCTAAACTTGAGATGGTAAATCCTAGAGAAATGCTGAAGAGATATTTAGTGGAAATTTTAGAAGTATCAGAGGAAATGCTACCACCATTCTTACGTGTTTATTATTTACCGATGAAAGGTTCTGTAGAGCAGCAAAAAAATTTGGTTCAACAAACTTTAAATGTTTCAGAATTATTAGAGACTTCTGATAAGGACTTAGCAATTCTGATTATAACTGTGGCGCTTCCGCTAGATAAAACATGGTTATTAAGACTTTACTTTAAAAATAGACAAAAAGTTTTTCTTGGTTGTAAAGTACAGATATTTCCTGATCTTACAAGGAAAGACACAGAAGCGTCTCCGTGAATTTCTCCTTTTGAAATCTGGGGTTACATCTTTGGAAGCTACCTTTTATTTGGCCTGCTGGTGTGTAACGCGATACCAGAGTGCTCTGTGTGCTGCACGAAGGAAGTTGCTTTTCCCGGTAAGCCGGTAGCTAGATTTGTAAGAAGTATAATTTGAAGTTGACTGAGTTTCTTTATTATACTGTATGATTTAGTGCATTTTGTGAACTTTGCTTGGTTTGGTGAGAAGAGTGAGTGACAGGGTGTAATTTTGTAGTACCCCTCCTGATGAAGCCAACTGGTGAAACCTGGGTTGGGGGGTCGGTGAACATGCATTTTGTGCAGCAGTGGTGATTAAGGATGTACCCGGAGTAGCTGTAAAAATCACAGTACCACCTTACTAAGATAAGTAGTTTTTGTTCCTATTTTAGGAGCTGTGGATGCTGTTAAGATTTAATGTTATATAGTAATGGTGGGAGAGACTGTGAACAAACAATGATGGTCTCTTTACACAGCTTCTCCGTGATATTTCACTGGGATATAGTTGTGGGTCTGAGCATTCACTATTAAGCATGTATTATACTGTGTGGTCATTTTTTATAAAAAGAGATTTATAGATTTGGCATGGGTGATTAATTAAAGCTGTGTTATTATTATCACCCTTTTTTGTGATCATAATTCCTTTTCATAATAAGTTTAATACCTTTTATTTGAGACATCCTAGTAAATGTATAGTGTGTTACCGCTCTGTCAAGTATGTATTCTTTGAACCATCTCAATTGTGGCAATGTCTCGTCTGGATGGAGAACTATCTTGAACCTTATATTATAATTATGAGATCTCATTTTCAGTGCTATAGCTTTTAGCATCTTGCTATAAATTTTATTTTTTCTTGTTTTCTTTTATTTTTTCGCTATCTCTAAAACTTGGATCTAGAAGGAGGACTTGAGCATAAATAGTTAAATAATGTTTTCTTTATTGGATGTATAATTAATTTTATGTTATTATGACTATTGCTTTCTGTACAAGTGTTATGCTTGAATTTAAATTGAAAATCAATAAAGATTTAATTGTACAACAAAGGAGTCACTGCAAAGTGCTGAGAAAGTGGATCGGAAGCCTGCGCCCACTGAGATACCGGGGTCCACTGAGGAATTCTAGGTGAAGTCTGGCAAAAGGAGTCTCGTGAACTGTAGAGGCCATGTGACCTAGGAGAACCATCATGTGTCTCGCTGAGAGTGAAGTGAGGGACGACAGCTTGAGACAAAGTTGAATGAGAGCATCCTGACGCTGTTGAGAAAGGAATGCTCCAAGTTGTACAGTGTCCAGTACAGCTCCAATGAACTGTAGATTTTGAGAGGGCTGTAGCTGGGATTTTGGAAAGTTTATTTCGAACCTCAAATGTTGGAGGAACCAAATAGTCTGTTGGGTCGCTACAATAACCCCCTGAGATGTTGAATCTTTGATGAGCCAGTCATCCAAGTACGGGAAAACCTGGAGATCATGATTGCGTAGAGCTGCTGCCACCACTACTAGGCACTTGGTAAAAACTCTGGGATATGATACCAGGCCGAAAGGCAGCACTCTGTATTGAAAATGATGATTTCCCATCCGAAATCTGAGAAACTTGCGAGAGGCTGGATGAATGGAAATATGAGTGTAAGCCTCTTTGAGATACAGAGAGCATAACCGATTGTTGTGATCCAGAAGGGGATACAATGATGTTAGAGACAGCATCCGAAATTTTACTTTCACAAGAGATTTGTTGAGAGCTCTGAGGTCCAATATAAGCCGGAGATCTCCCATCTTCTTCGGAATAAGGAAGGAATGGGAGTAAAACCCCATGTTCTGCCGATCCAAAGGAACTCCCTTGATGGCACAGAGATGAAGCAGAGGTTGAGCTTCCTGAAGAAGCAGGGTGGTCTGAAGGAAGAGAAGAGAGTAACCTTCTTGGATTATTTTGAGTACCCAGAGGTCGGATGTAATTGTTTTCATCATTGATAAAAATGATGAAGACGACCTCCGATGGGAAGAGGAAAGAGTGGCAGAACGATTGAGGTTATGCTCTGTTTTAGATGGTCAAAAAAACTAAATGGCTTTGGACACAGCAGGAGTGTGAGGTTTACGCTACCATTGTTGTTGTTTCTGTTGCTTTTTAGGAGGCAGCCTTGAAGAAGGTATTGACTTTTGAGAATAACGCCTCTGATAAGATAAGAGGCCTATAACTCTTAGCAGTGGAAGGCTTTGGCTTAACTAGAGGCAAACGATTTTTCATGCTCAGACAAGCGCTCTGTAGCTGCCTCAATAGAGTCATCAAACAGCTTAGTCCCCTGACATGGGATGTTGGCCAGCCGATCTTGCAGGTTTGGATCCATATCTATGGTGTGAAACCAGGCTAGACGGTGCATGGCCACTGCAAACGCCGTCACTATAGAGGACATTTCAAAAGCATCATATGCAGCCTGATTTTGGGAGATACTTGAAGAAAGTAGACATAGCGTTGACCCCATGCTTGAGATATGATGTAAAGGCAAAATTGCAGTTTAAAATTCTATTTGTCAGCATAGAATGTTGATACAGCCGACGGCCAAACTTGTCCATGGTCCTGCCCTCTTGGCCAGGAGGGACGGTGGCATAAACTTTGGCAGGATTGGTTCTTTTTAAACACGACTCCACGAGAAGAGATTGATGGGATAGTTGAGACTTCTCAAATCCCTTACAATGGACCATCTTATATCGAGATTCCAGCTTTGCTGGCACAGCAGGAATGGAGTATAGTATATCTAGGTTCCTCTTAAAGGTCTGAGAAAGACCCCACAGTAAAGTATCTGCCATTCATGGATAATTTGAGAGAATCCCTAGGAGGATTAGGCATATCCAACTCTTCCAAATACTCCTTAGAGTATGTTGAGTTAGACTGCAAGACAATGTTGAGATCTTTACTCATTTGGCACACGAACTTAGTAAGTGACCCCGGATCAAAAGGAGGACCCTATTGAGGTGAAGGTGAACTTGATACTGAAGATCTGAATCCACAGGCAAAGATGAAGACTAAAGTCCACTTCTGGATGAGGCTCCCTAGTAGATTTCCTTGACAAGGAAGACGTTGCCTTGGGTGGTGTTGATGCCTCGAAGAACGAGGTCCACCTCGAGAAGAAGACCTGGGTTGAGACAAATGCCTCGACGGATGGTATGGAGATACTATGCCTCGAAGAACGAGGCAGTGATCTCGAGGAGGAATGTCAAGGTGACTCGCCCTATGCCTTGAAGAAGACAATGCTTGGGCTGGAAGTTGAGGATCGAGATCAAGACACTCGCAAGGACTCGACTCCTTGTATAGAGTGGTCAGATTGACCTCGAGGCACTCTCAAGGACTCGACTCCTTGTATAGAGTGGTCAGATTGACCTTGAGGCACTCTCAAGGACTCGACTCCTTGTATAGAGTGGTCAGATTGATCTCGAGGCACTCTCAAGGACTCGACTCCTTGTATTACTGCTGAGTACTCAGGCTGAACTGCAGGAAGCAGTAACAAGGCAGGAGTTAATTTGGCAAGCACGTTACCAAACTCCTAATGCAGAATAGTTTCCAACATGTTCAGCAAAACCGGCACCGAGACCACTGGAGCTGGTACAATTGGTGTGGCTATAGTCCAAGGAAGATGACCTCGAAGAACAGTGTTGCCTTGACTTTGAGACACGCTTCTTGGAAAATCTCAAAACAACCGGGCCCATTAAGGTTGCTGGAGGAATGGGCTGTGGCTCCTGAAGGACTAGCTTGGATAGCTGACCTGATGGAGACACTGAGGATAACGGTCCCTCCGGAGACAATGTTGCAGATTTCCCCAAGGATGAGGGTCAGTGAGAGAGATTTCGCTTTGACCCCGGCTACACTACTTAAACCCCTTAACCGGTCGGGACATGGAAAGAAAGACGGACGCAGCCAAATTGAAGCTCGCAGGCTGAGGCCATGGAGTAGGCCCTGCTGTGACACGATGAAAAAAGAAAAATAGTTCTTCATTTTTTCTTTAGACGCTACACAACGACTCCAGAAAATAAAAGAATTACACGAGCCGCGGTGAAGAGAAGGCACGAGTTAGAGCTAGCTCTCACGCAGAGCCTTGAAATGAAGGCTTCTCAGCTCTGCGGAAAACTTAGAACTGAGGAGACATGCGCCCTACATCGGGCGGGAAGGCACGCGCGCATGTGTGATGCGGCAGTCGCGAACTTTCCAAAAGTTCCTCAAGCAAGTCTGCTTGTGAAGCTGTCCACATCAGGGCTCCGTGGTTGATGTCACCCATATGTGAGAATATGATGCCTGCTTGTCCTGGGACAATGGCCTTGTCCCCACAGTAAAGTATCTGCCATGAGTTTCCTCTCTTCCCACCCTCGCGAGTCCAGCAGCCCCCCTCCCTTCCTATTGCTGGTTGAACAGTACCCCCACCTCACACCTAATGCATTCGCTGACGCCGGGGATCCCATTTATAAACAGGCCTTCTTCCTGCATTCCTCCGCCAAAGCTGACCTGAAAGGCTTCCCTCCGATGTCAGAGCTGATGTCAGAGGGAAGCCTTCCATGTCAGCTGGGGATACCACTTACCTCACTTAACAGTCCTTCCAATTGGGCTGCTTCTTCCTGCTTTCAGCTGTACTAGCTTGCAGGGATGTGTCGTGTGCAGCAGCTCTTGCACGCTGCGGATGGTTGGCCTGGAAATTATCGCAAACAAGTACAGCTGAAAGCAGGAAGTAGTATTCCAGCTGGAAGGACTGTTGTGAGGTAATTGGGATCCCTGGCTGACAAGGAAAGCTTCTCTCCAACATCAGTTCTGACATAGGAGGGAAGCCTTCCAGGTTGGCTTCGGTGGAGGGGGCATGCCCAGCTGAATGGCCCTGAAGAGAGCAAGTGTGGCCCTGAAGAGAACAAGTAAGGGAGAGAAGGGATATCAATGTGGGACAAAGGGAGAAAGGAGAAGGGAAGGAGTGTATTGGGACATGGGAGGGGCACAAATTTTGGATAGTAGAAGGGATATTTGTGAAAGGGGGGCACACAGGAGTTTTTTTTTATCCTTGCTCTGTATTATTTGTGTTTATAAAATAAGAATTGTACAAAATATTGTTTCTTTTATACTTTAATAAAATAAGTTCATTATAAAATCATAATTATTCAAGGCTTGTGTGGATGGGATAAGACTGTTTATGGGGATGGGGCAGGGACAGAGACTGAGCTCACAGGGATGGAGACAGGGACTCCGCTCGCGGGGATGGGGACTGAGCTCGTAGGGACGGGGACAAATTTTTTCCCCATGTCATTCTCTAGTGGTAGCAAGTGAGAACCAGTGTGCTTCCTGAAATAAGAGAAGTCCTGCCGCCTGAATTTTTGATGGAAGCTACTTCTAGGCCCTTATTCAGACCGGGCTGCAAAAGGCAACGGCTCTACCTGGTCCCTGGTGAACCACATCTGGAAGGCCTTCCAAGCCTTCAAATAAGCCGCAATAGTAGGTTTCTTAGACCAAAAGAATACCAATCACCAAGTCCCAAGTAACCACGTTGACTCGAGGCCTTGCGCTCAATAGCCAAGCCGTAAGATCAAAGTGTTGTGGGTTCTCCATAGAAAAGGCCTGATTTCAAAACGTAAAAACCCCCAAAGAATCATTAGCATTAATCACTAATTATAGACCAGTAGCATCCATTCCATTTTTTGTAAAAATTATGGAAGGATTGGTCTATTCTGGACAATTTGATATGATTTCTTCATTTGATTTAGTGGACCATGGGAAATTGCTGCAATGTTTGGATGCTATTGGTATTAGAGGAAAGATGTTAGAATGGTTTGGGGGCTTTCTCATGTCTTGCACCTATCAAGTTCGTTTCAATAATGATCTTTCAGGTATTTGGAATAATTCATCTGGCGTTCCGCAAGGTTCACCATTGTCCCCATCGCTCTTTAATGTTAGGTGCGCAATTGTCCCAGCTGTTTAGTTATGCAGATGATTTTACGATAATTATTCCATTTGCTATTTCTCTTTCTGAAGCAACAGAAGTATTAGGTCTAATGGAGCAATGGATGACTGAATTTATACTGAAGCTTAACTCAGAAAAAGCGAAGTTTTTGTAGCTTTACCACGCCCGTTTGATACTAAAACATCATTGTGTATACATAAATTCAGCTATCCTATTCAATCTACCATTAAGGTTTTGGGAATAATACTGGACCAGGGCTTGACTATGAAGAACCAGGTGGACTTTTTGGTCAGAAAGGGCTTCTTTACTCTTTGGAAACTTCAGTCCGTTAGGGCATATTTTGACATTTGATCATTTAGAGCACATGTGTCAAACACAAGGCCCGCGGGCTGAATCCGGCCCGCCAGTTTTATGTGGCCCATGGTTCAGGGCATCAGGGGGAAGTAAACAGGGCTGTTTTGGCCAGCCCCAGTGACGCACCCCATTGCCAGCAAGTAATTTACACCGCTGGTGTGATTGGCAGCGCACCAGATATGAATTTAACTGCCAGCCCCAGCAACGCACCCCAGTGCCAGCCCTGCAGTAATTTAACAGTGCCGATCAGTAATTTACACCGCCATGTGGTTAACTCACGTGTGCTGGCAGCACACCAAAAATGAATTTGACTGTGCTGGCCCCAGCCAGGATGAGTCGCTGGGGCTGGCACAGTTAAATTCAATTCTGTTGCGCTGCCGGCATGCACGAGTTGACAACCACACGGCGGTGTAAACTACTTCTGAGAAGAGAAGGAAACCAGACCACAAGAGGAAAATTGAGGCAGCAAGGGGGGGCGCGGTGCTGATTATAACCATAGGCTTGCCCTCTTGATTTCTACTTCCAGCTTCACCTCTCTTCCTGACTTCCTCCTCTAGCTCCACCTCCCTACTGGTCTGGCTCAGCGGTACAATGCGCGCAGAGGTGGGGGAGCATGAGTACCTCTCCTGCCTCTAGTAATATTCTGCACAGCTGCAGTGATGAGGAAGGGAGATGACAAAGGTAGGGGGAATTATTTTATTTTCAATTTAGTGTTTGAATTGTGTCAATTTTGAAAATTTTAATCTGCTATCTTTTGCACTGCTCAGGAAGAAATACATTTGTTTATTTTTCTCTGGGTTTGTACTGCATTAATCTTGGGGTTTCTTTTTTATATATTAGTACTTTTAGTTTTGGGTTCTGTATTTGCATAGGGGTTATCTGTGTTCTGGTAGGAATGAATGTTGAGAAAGCAATGTTACTTACCGTAACAGTTGTTATCCAGGGACAGCAGGCAGCTATTCTCACTAGTGGGTGATATCATCCGACAGAGCTCCAATATGGACATCTTGCAAGCATGTCTTGCTTGAAGAAACTCAGAAGTTTCGAGATGCCCGCACCGCGCATGCGCCAGTGCCTTCCCGCCCGATGCTCCGGGCGTGTCTCTTCAGTTCAGGTAGCTAGCAGAGAAGCCAACCCAGGGGAGGTGGGTGGGACGTGAGAATAGCTGCCTGCTGTCCCTGGATAACAACTGTTACGGTAAGTAACATTGCTTTATCCCAGGACAAGCAGGCAGGTATTCTCACTAGTGGGTGACCTCCAAGCTAACCTTAATGGGATGGTGGGAGAGTTGGCAACTTAGGAGAATAAATTTTGTAACACTGTTTGGCCAAACTGTCCATCCCGTCCGGAGAAAGTATCCAGACAATAATGAGAGGTGAATGTATGAACCGAGGACCAAGTGGCAGCCTTACAAATCTCCTCAATCGGTGTCGATCTGAGGAAGGCTGCCATTGCTCTGACCTTATGGGCTGTGACCTTACAGGGAAGGGGTAATCCAGCCTGGGCATAGCAGAAAGAGATACAAGCCGCCATCCAGTTGGAGATGGTGCGCTTCGATACAGGTCGTCCCAACTTGTTTGGATCAAAGGAGACGAAAAGTTGAGGAGCAGTTCTGTGTGGTTTGGTGCGATCCAAGTAGAAAGCAAAAGCACGTTTACAGTCCAGAGTGTGAAGAGCTGATTCTCCAGGATGAGAATGAGGCTTTGGAAAGAATACTGGAAGCACAATGGATTGGTTGAGGTGAAATTCAGAGACCACTTTAGGCAGGAATTTCAGGTGAGTGCGGAGGACCACCTTGTCATGATGGAATACTGTGAAAGGTGGGTCCGCCACCAAGGCCTGAAGCTCACTGACCCTGCGAGCAGAAGTGAGGGCCACCAGAAAAACCACTTTCCAAGTGAGAAACCTTAGTGGAGCCTTGCTCAGAAGCTCAAAAGAAGGTTTCATAAGCTGAGAAAGGACAACATTGAGATCCCAAACCACTGGAGGCGGTTTGAGAGGAGGATTGACATGAAAAAGTCCTTTCATAAATCTGGAAACCACAGGATGAGAAGAGAGAGGTTTCCCATGTAGAGGCTGATGGAAAGCCGCAATAGCACTCAGGTGGACTCGTATAGATGTCGACTTGAGACCAGACTGAGACAAGTGTAGAAGATAGTCCAACACAGAAGATAGGGAAGCACGCTGAGGCTCTTTGGAATTGGAAATACACCAGGAAGAGAATCTAGTCCACTTTTGGGAGTAGCATTGTCGAGTAGCAGGCTTCCTGGAAGCCTTTAAGACATCCCTCACCGTTTGAGAAAACTGGTGAGGGGTTACGTTGAGAGGAACCAAGCTGTCAGGTGGAGAGACTGTAGGTTGGGATGAAGCAGTGATCCTTAATGTTGAGTAAGCAGAGAAGGAAACACTGGGAGAAGGACCGGGTCCCTGCTGCTGAGTTGAAGTAGAAGGGAGAACCAAGGTTGCCTGGGCCACCGAGGAGCTATCAGAATCATGGTGGCCTGGTCTGATTTCAACTTGACCAGAGTCTTTTGAATGAGAGGAAATGGAGGAAACGCATACAGAAATCGATTCCCCCAATCCAGCAGAAAGGCATCTGCCTCGAGGCGATGAGGAGTGTAGATCCTGGAGCAAAACTGAGGCAGCTTGAAGTTGTGGGGAGCCGCAAAGAGGTCTATTTGAGGCGTCCCCCATTGTGCAAAGTACTGATGAAGGGGGTTGGAATGGAGAGTCCATTCGTGAGGCTGGAGGAGACGACTCAAGTTGTCTGCCAAGACATTGTCCTTCCCCTGAATGTAGACAGCTTTGAGGAAGGCATTGTGGCGAACTGCCCAATCCCAGACTCTGAGAGCTTCCTGGCAGAGGGAGGCCGATCCCGTGCCCCCCTGCTTGTTCACATAATACATGGCGACCTGGTTGTCTTTACGGATGAGGACCACCATGTCGTGAAGCAGATGTTGAAAAGCCTGAAGAGCATAGAAGATGGCTCTGATCTCCAGAAGATTGATCTGATGGAGGCGGTCCGCAGTGGTCCAGAATCCCTGAGTGCGAAGCCCATCCAGATGAGCCCCCCAGGCATAGGTCAAGGAATCGGTTGTGAGAACCTTCTGATGAGGAGGAGTGTGAAACAGCAAACCTCTGGATAGATTCGAAAAGGTCATCCACCAAAGTAGAGACTGCCGAAGAGCAGGAGTGACTATGATGTGTCGAGTCAACGGGTCTGACACTTGAGTCCATTGAGAAGCTAGGGTCCACTGAGGAATTCTGAGATGGAGCCTGGCAAAGGGTGTCACATGAACTGTAGAGGTCATGTGGCCCAGGAGGACCATCATGTGTCTCGCTGAGATGGACTGGCGAGAAGACACAGACTGGCAGAGACGAAGAAGAGCATCCATGCGCTGAGGAGGAAGGAATGCTCGAAGCTGAATGGTGTCCAGTACCGCCCCGATGAAGGGAAGGGACTGGGTAGGCTGCAGATGAGATTTGGGAAAATTGCTCTCGAAGCCTAGGCTCTGCAGGAAGCAGATCGTGGTCAAGGTCGCCGAAATGACCTTTGGAGCTGACGGGGCCTTGATGAGCCAGTCGTCAAGGTATGGAAATACCTGAAGACCCCTGTTCCGGAGTGCAGCTGCCACCACCACCAGACACTTCGTGAAGACTCTGGGAGACGAGGACAGGCCGAATGGAAGCACTCGATACTGCAGATGTAGATGTCCCACCCGAAATCTGAGGAACTTGCGGGAGGCCGGATGAATGGGAATGTGAGTGTAGGTCTCCTTGAGATCCAGAGAGCATAACCAGTCGTTCTGCTCGAGGAGAGGGTAGAGAGAAGCAAGTGTCAGCATGTGAAACCTCTCCTTGACTAGGAATTTGTTGTGGGTCGCAGGTCGCCCGTCTTCTTCGGAACAAGGAAGTACCGGGAGCAAAACCCCTGGTTCAGTTGGTCCGTCGGGACCGGCTCCACGGCACGAAGCCGGAGCAAAGCTTGAGCTTCCTGGAGAAGAAGGGTGGTCCGGAGGGACCCGATGGAAATGATGAGAGTATCCTTCCTTGATGATAGTAAGGACCCAGAGGTCGGTTGTTATGGCCTCCCAGCGATGATAAAAATGATGGAGGCGCCCTCCGATGGGAAAAACAGGGGGAGGCAGAACGAGGTTGGTTATGCCCTCGACGAGACAGTCAAAAAAGCTGAGTGGTCTTAGGGACAGCAGGCGACTGAGACTTAGGCTGACCCTTCTGGGGAGGCTGGCGTTTCGCCGGTTGCTTCGCAGGTGGAATTTGCCTCGGCTGATAACGCCGCTGATAAATCAACGGCGGACGAGAAGGTCGAGACTGCTGAGGCTTAGGCTTCGGCCTAAGGATAGATTGGAAGGACTTTTCGTGGTCAGACAACTTCTTCGTAACAGTCTCGATGGATTCGTCAAAAAGATCCGCAACCAGGCCAACCGGCGCATCGCCACCGAGCAGGCCGCCGCTCGGGCTGAGAGCTCGAACGCATCATAGGCAGATTGCATTAACTGAAGCCGAAGTTGGGACAGCGAAGCAACCACTTCCTCAAACTCAAACCTAGCCTGGGACTCGATGTACGGTGTGAACTTCCGAAGCACAGGTAGAAAAAATTCCAAGTAGGCTGCAAAGTGGAAATTGTAATTCAGGACTCGAGACGCCATCATCGAATTCTGATAGATGCGTCGACCAAACTTATCCATGGTTCTGCCCTCGCGGCCCGTAGGCACTGAAGCATAGACCTGGCCAGGATGAGACCGCTTGAGTGAGGATTCGACCAGGAGGGACTGGTGAGAAAGCTGAGGACCCTCGAAGCCTTTATGATGCACCGTGCGGTACCGCGCATCCAATTTGCCAGGGACCGCAAGGATAGAGTAAGGAGACTCGAAGCATCGCATGAAGGTCTGGTCGAGGAGCTTGTGCAGGGGAAGCCGCAAGGACTCCGCCGGAGGACGAGGCAAGTGCATGGTATCGAGGTACTCCTTGGAGTATCGAGACCCAGCATCGAGAGTAATGTCCATGTCATCTGCCATCTGCCTGAGGAACGATGAAAAGGACAGTTGGTCCGCCGTCGCCGGTCTGCGAGACGGACTAGAAGAAGAAGAGGCTTCAGAGAGGCCTGCGAGCAACAGGACGAATAGAAAACCTCAGGGTCCTCGAACTCCGGGCCCGGAGGAGACCCAGTCGAAGCAGCATACCCCAATCGAGGCAATTTCTTCTGAGGCGAGACGGTCGAGTGCCGAGAGGAATGCTTCGAAGAATGTCTGGATCGATGCCCCTCCCGATGCCTGGAAGGGGATCGAGCCCGTCTGTGAGAAACTGGTTCAGACGCCTCCAAGGAGCAGATCGGACTCGATGCCGTCGATCGCAGAGGCGGAAGAGTCGGCGCCTCCCCCGACGACGCCCAGGTTTGATAAGGGGTTCAGAAGAAACTCGTCCTGCTTCCTGCTATGCCCAGGACTGGGTGGCCCCGAAGGTGGACGCCACACTGAGTCATGGGGCGGAGTAATCGGTTCCAAGGGAGGCAGGTCACTAAACGAGGCTTTCCTCGAGGGGATGGGCTCCAAGGGAGGCATATCACTAAGGGAGGCCCTCCTCGAGGGAATCAGTTCCAAAGGAGGCACAGCACTAACGGAGGACCTCCTCGAGGACCCGGACACCGCTCGCCGCTCCTTCTCGCTGAGCAACGAGGTCGTGCGGCGAGGAGGAGGAGGAGGGGGCGGTCCGCCCCTCGAAGCCAAAGCTGGGAGGTCACCCTGGATGGTGGCAATCAGCCGAGGCCCCATGGTCTGCATGAGCTCCACGAACTGAGCCTCCAGAAGGGACCGCAACGAAGCCGATATGGAGGGATCCGCACCAAAAGGGGGCCCTTCCGCACGGTCTCCGCGCTCCTTCGGTGCTGCGTGCTTCTGCTTGCCAGTCTTCGGCACCTTGAGCACCACCGGTGGAACTGTCGGGGTCGATACCTGCTCCAAGGAGACGGAGGAAGGCACCGGGGCCGAAACCGGTGTGAACGATGCCGGTTTCAGGAGGCCTGAAGCAGCCGGGGAGGCAGAGGGCTTCGCTGAAGGAGTCGAAACAACCGTCGATGTCGAAGCTGCAGGATCCGATGAAGCTTCCATCTTGAACATGGACTCCCACAGTAGACAGCAGCGCTTAAACGCTCTCGCCGTCAGAGTGGAGCAAGGCCGGCACGATTTCGGGAAGTGATCCGGTCCCAGACACTGTAAGCAGCGTCGATGAGGGTCCGTGAGCGAAATCGCGCGCTGGCACTTGCTACACTTTTTAAAACCGGTAATCGGGGGATCACGTGATGCCGTCTCGGTGAGCCGACGTGCGCGAGAAGAGCTCCCGGGCCCGCTTGTTTTTTTTATCTCGGCCGGCGTTGCTATCGGCGCGGGCTGCTCTCCCCGACTTCCGGTTTCGGAGGGGAAGTCCCGGCAGCGTTTTGCGCTCGGTTTGGGGCGCTATGGCTGCAAAAGTGACCCGCAAGGAGCGGGAGAAGCCTCGGGCAGCAGATCCCAAGATGGCGGAGCCTGCCCTCGTGTCTCCCTCTTCTCCACGATCTGAGTGGGTGGCGGATGTTATCACGGAGGTGAGAGCAGCGATACAGGACACCCTTACCTCTCAGCTTCAAAAGCTCTCCGACAAACTGGATGGCTTGGATGCTTCTGTGAGCCATATTAGAGCAGAGTTTGGCTCTTTTCAACAAAGGGTGTCTGATTTGGAGGACTCGGCCGGGCAGTCTAGGGAGGCTCAGACAGCGGCGGACTCCAAAATTCGCCAGCTGGAACTTAAGGTGGAGGATCTGGAGAATCGCTCCAGGCGCAGCAATTTGCGACTTGTTGGCGTTCCCGAGTCGGTGTTGGATGGGCAGCTGCACTCCTTTTTGGAATCCTGGCTGGTGCAGTCTCTTCAGCTTCCTTCGACTGCGGGGCCCCTGCGGATTGAAAGAGCGCACCGTCTGGGAGTTCGCCGCCAAGATGCTACCCGTCCGAGAGTGGTAATCTTCAAGGTGTTGAATTATGCCCACAAGGTGGAGATCCTGCGGGCTATTCGGGCGAAAGGCCCCCTCACCTATGAAAATCAGAAGATTTTGTGCTTCCAGGACTTCTCGGTTCAATTGGCTGCCCGGAGAAAGGAATATGCCGCTGTTTGCCGTCAACTCCATGAGCGGCGTATCCAGTTCGCGCTTCTCTATCCTGCACGCCTCAAAGTTCAACATGAAGGTCGCTCTCACTTTTTTGACTCTGCGGCTGATGCCTTGGCTTATGTGCATCGTCTGGCGGGAGCGGCGCCTAGCCCCTGATCGTCCTCTGTTTCCTAGTTTCTGGTTTCTGGACTGTACTGGGCTGGATCTCTTGCTGTTTTGATGCTGCTAGCAAGCTGCCTTGGACTTTGCCATGGACTGACGGTGGGGCGGTGGTGCTGGAGATTAGGGGGCTGCTGCCAGGTTCTCTGCCTGACCCATGTCCGAGGACTCCAGCCCTTTGGATTTGTTCCTGCTGTTTTTGTTTGCCTGTGTATTGGATTATAGGGCGCTGTTCCTCCGTGGGGGATGGCGTGCTTTTCTGCCATGGTGCCTCCATCTGCTTTTGACATAGCTCTCGTTTGGTTTCTCTCAACATAAGGGGGATTTATTTTGTTTTATTTATTGATATGTTGTCTTTTTTTGCGGCTTATATTGGGAATGTTTCCCCGCATAACTGCCTGTTCCTCCGCAGTAATTATGCATTCTTGTTTATTTGTTGAGATATGTCTTTAGGCTAATTTCCAGTACTTCTTCTTCGTGGGTTTGTGTTTAGTTTCTATGGAAGTTGGGGGGTGGGCTCGGGAGGGCTTTTCAGCGTGATTGGTATCTGGGTTTCTCCCAGATCTGTGCATGAAAATTTGGGGGTGGGAGTTTGGGAGGTTGTTGGGGGGGGGGAGGGCTGCTGGGTGGTTGGGGGTTGGGCTGGGGAGGGGGGTATGTATGTGGGGAATGTTTGGAAGGGTGTGTTTGGGTGTGACTGGAGGTGGTTGTGTGACCCGGGGTATTGGTGTTTGGCTGTGTTTGTGTTTTTTTTTGGACTATGGATGACTTTTTGCTCTGGGAAGGAGCCGCTGGCTGGGACGGTTCCCCCGGTAGTCTATTCAGCTATTTTTCTTTTTCTCTTAGCTTTTCCTACTCATGGTAATTAAGTTTATTTCCTGGAATGTCCATGGTATCACATCTCCTGTTAAACGCCAAAAAATTCTTAGTGCATTGAATCGACAAAAGGTGGATATAGCATTTTTGCAGGAGACCCACCTCTCTTCTGCGGAACATGCTAAACTCTGCCGGTGGTGGGTTGGTGAGATCTTGGAGTCTTCGGGTCTGCACCGGAAGGCGGGGGTAGTCATTTTATGTCGTAAGGGTCTGCATTTGACTACCCATAAGGTATGGTCTGACCCGCAGGGGCGTTATCTGGTTGCTAAAGTGACACTTAATAGGCAGGATTTGCTCTTGTGTAATATATATGCTCCTAACACTTGGGATGGGTCCTTTATGCGTTCCCTTACCAGACTTCTTCACCAGGACCTTCCAGTGGTGTTGGGTGGGGATTTTAATCAAGCTTTCGATCCCACTATTGACAAATCTAATCCCCTTCCTCACGACAGGTATGCCCCGAATAGAGGCCTTCCCTTGTTTGCCTCTTCTATGTCTTTGATTGATGTGTGGCGGGTGTTACATCCTGGCGACCGCGACTACACTCACACATCTAGTGCCCATGCAACGCAGTCCCGTATTGATTATTGGTTGCTCACGGATTCCCTGTTTTCGCAGGTGAGCTCGGCGGAGATTGGGGGATATGATGTTTCGGATCATGCTATGATTGTTCTTATTTTAGAGTTTCCTGGAGATACCCCTGGGGGCTTTCATTGGCGGTTTCCTCTCTCGCTTTATTCTGATCAGGAGTTTCATGCTTTCCTGGTGGATAAATGGAAGGACTATGCTTTTCACAATGCGTCTCATAGGGGTGACGCATTTCTTTACTGGGAGGCTGCTAAAGTGGTGTTGCGGGGTGAGATCATTGCTTACTCTAGCCGAAAGAAAAAAAGGCGCGACCGTCAGGTGCTCCGGCTGGAGCGCCAGGTTCAGGAGGATCGTCGCCGCTATGGGGCTCATCCCACCGGAATCAATAGAGCGTTATTGTTGGCTTCGCAGTTGTCGTTGCGGGAACTATTACATGATCGGGCAATGAAATCTTTGGCATACTATAAATTTCAACTGTATTTACATGCTAATAAGAGCGGTAAGCTTCTGGCAAATTTGATTCGACGTGCTAAGGGGTTTTCCCCAATTCTCCATCTCCGCCGGGCAGATGGTGGTTTGGTCCACAAAGATGAGGATATGGCGGCGGTGTTTCATCATTATTTCCAGGAGTTGTATGCTGCTCCACCGGTTTCTTCGTTGGCGGGTGATCTTTATTTGGATCAGGTCTCTCATCCGGTGGTGACAGAAGCTCAGAATGCGCGTTTGCAAGCTCCTTTTACAGTTGAAGAGCTATCGCTGGTTCTTGGTAGTTCTCCGCTGCAGAAGGCGGCGGGACCCGATGGCTTTCGCTGTGAATTCTATAGACTTCTACTTGCGGACGTGGCCCCGGTTCTGGTTGATGTGTTTAACACTGCGGTACGCGAGGGGGCTCTTCCGCCTTCTCTTCGGGTTGCTCAGATTGTGGTTCTGCTTAAGCCCGGCAAGGACCCATTACAGGCCTCCTCGTATCGCCCCATATCCCTGTTGAATGCTGAAGCTAAATTCTTTGCTAAATTGTTGGCCAACCGGTTGGCGGGTATTTTGCCCTCTCTGGTGGCGGAGCCTCAAGTTGGGTTCGTCAAAGGACGGTCGTCCACTCGCAATTTACGTACAATATTGACTTCGCTGGAGTGGGTGGAGCGGGAGCAGGTTTCTTCTTTGCTGGTCAGTTTTGATGCCCATAAGGCCTTTGATAGGGTTTTGTGGGATTTTTTGTTTTGTACTCTTCAACATTATGGTATGGGAGGTTTCTTTAGTGATGCGGTGGCTGCATTATATCATGATCCGCTGGCTAGGGTGCTGGTTAATGGAGTTTCTTCGGCGGTGTTTCCAATTCAGCGGGGTACTAGACAGGGTTGCCCCTTGTCTCCTCTTCTTTTCGTACTCACCTTGGATCCCTTAATTCGCGAAATCTCTGCTAATCCGGCGGTTCGGGGTGTTTCTCTTGGCGGCCGAGAGTTTAAGATTTCGGCGTTTGCAGACGATTTGTTGGTTCATTTGACCTCCCCGTGGGACTCCTTTCCTGCTCTTATGTCGCTTTTTACGGAGTATGGCGATTTTTCGGGCTTCCAATTGAATTATGATAAATCTTTGGCATTAGCTACGGCCGAGGCGGTGCGCTTGGAGTGGCCGGGGCAGTTTCCTTTACGGTGGGCGGATGGCGTATTCAAATATTTGGGAGTGCAACTCACGAGCAGTGTGGGACGGTTATATCGTGCTAATGTAGATGTTTTGTTGGCCGCTACGGAGGGTTGTTTTGCAAAGTGGATGTCTCTACCTCTCTCTTTTTATGGAAGGGTTCAGTTGTATAAGATGGTTATTTTTCCCCGCTGGTTGTATGTACTCCAGTTGCTGCCTCTTTGTCTGCGTCGTAGCGATCTTCAACGGCTTCATAGGCAGCTGACCCGATTCCTCTGGCAGGGCAAGAAGTCTCAGATATCGATCTCTTATCTGTTCGGCTCGGGAGGGGTCGGGGGTGCGGGGCTCCCGGATATTGGCCTCTATAATCTGGCTTGCTTGTTGCGATTTTTGGGTGACTGGTACTTACAGAGTGATGACTATCTTTTTCGGGACTTTGAACATGCTCTTTTCTCTCCTTGGCACTTGTTTTCGCTGTCTCAGTTACCTGTTCGCCTCTTGCCTCCCGCGTTCCGTTCTAGTTTCATCCTTAGGTCGTGGCGTTTTTCGTGGAAGGCATTGGTAGGGTTACTGGGGGGGGACCATCAAGTTTCGGATCAGTTGTCTATACGGGGGAATCCGCAGTTTCTGCCTGGCTGTGATAACTCGGTCTTTGTGCGATGGACTGGAGAAGGGTTTCTTCTTCTTGAGCATTTATTGGATGTGGAAGGGGCGATGAGACCTTGGGGAGATTTTCCCATGCTTCATTCTTTGGGTGTGGGAGGTCTGTTTGCGTACCGGCAAATTCATCATTATGTGGGATCCTTGGCGCGCCCGGGCTTACGGTTCCGATTGGGTAACCAATTTCGTCAATTTTTTGCCCAATTTTATGCTTGTGGCTTGACGGTGTCTGCGTTGCATGGGGCTTTGCGGAGGCTTACTCCTCAGAAGTCTTATACGGCTCTGGAGAGCCGCTGGGGTAGAGATCTGGGCATACCTGGTGAGTCCCTGAACTTTCCTTCCCTTATTGGTCGTATCTCTTCTATTTCTATTAGTGCAGAACTGAGGGAATGCCAATTTCGAGTGGTGTATAGAGCGTATTTTTCCCAAGAGCGGGTCCACAAGGTTGGGGGCATTTCTTCTCCAATCTGCCCTAAGTGTACACTGGGTTGCAACTCCTTTTTTCATGCATTTTGGGGATGCCCTCGAGTGAAAGTCTTTTGGAGAGCCGTACTCCGCTTTTTGGAGCGGCTGGTTGGTCATGCTATACCGATGTCTCCGGTAGGCTTGCTTTTGGATAGATATGAATCTTTGCGAGTGCCTGCTCGGAGACATCGGTTGCTGATCCGGAAAGGTGCTGTTATAGGAAAGAAGATCATTCTTAGCGTTTGGACGCAAGATATAGCGCCTGCTTACTGGGCTTGGAGGAATCGTTTTCATAATTTGATGCTCTTGGAGCAGCGCCATGCTCGATTATCTGTCCGGCGGACGAAGATTTTCCTGCAGACCTGGGACCCCTACATTTCATCGCTTTCCCCTAGGGCCAGAAGTCTGGTCTTGAATTCACTCTGTTGTTGATACCTTCTGCTCTCAGCTGTTTTCCCCGGGTTGGTGGGTGGATGTTTGGGAGAGTGTGAAAGGTAGGTATGAGTGGTTGGACGTATGTGGAGTTCAGGGGGTAGGGTGGGATTACACATTGTGGGTGGGAGGATGGGAATTGGATCTCTTGTTTTGTTTGATCTGTGCTGAGCGGCATAAGCAAACAGCTTGCTCAGCATAATCCTTTCTTGCTGGGGGGTTTTGGGTATGGAATGGGTCTCATGGTGTGGGTTTGGGTTGGGGTGGGGGTTTGGGATTTGGAGTGGGTGGGGATTGGGGGGATTCTTTGGTTGGGGTGAAAATGTGTTTGATGGTACATTTGATGTTCGCGACCTTGTTGTATGGTCGTGTTGTCTTGTGTGTTTATTGATGATGTGCCAATAAAACATGATTTATACTAAAACCGGTAATCGGCCGGGACATAGGCCGGAAAAGCTCCGCCGCAAGGTCGAAGGCGCGGGGCCCCAGCCACGCGGCCGACCCGGTATCGGAAGGAAAATTTTTTTTTTTTTTGAAAAAAGAAATCAAAGAAAGAAAGAAATGCACAGGAGAGCCAAAACAACTCAACCCGCGGCAAAATAGAAGGCAAAAAAGAGATTCAATGGGCGCAAATTGAAGATAGACTTCTCAGCTCCGCGGAAGAAAAAGAACTGAGGAGACACGCCCGGAGCATCGGGCGGGAAGGCACTGGCGCATGCGCGGTGCGGGCATCTCGAAACTTTTGAGTTTCTTCAAGCAAGACATGCTTGCAAGTGTCCGTATCGGGGCTCTGTCGGATGACATCACCCACTAGTGAGAATACCTGCCTGCTTATCCTGGGATAAGCAAACAGTAAGCTTTGTGTTGTTTAATTTTGTGGTTAACCATTATGTGTTAAGATTATATTGTGTGTGTGTGTATATATATGAAAAATGAATGGGAAAAAATTGTATTATAATTAGTACTATTATGGGGCGGGGTCTGGGGCGGAGATTGGGCAGGGTCTCGCCTAAGACAGCCTGTTTTGGATTTTGGCCTCTTAGTGTGATTGAGTTTGACAGTTTTGGTACAGTCTCTTATATAAGTCAGCTTGATTACTGCAATATTGCCTATTTGGCAAGTTCCCAGAAGAATTACATTACATTAGTGATTTCTATTCCACCAATACCTTGCAGTTCAAGGCAGATTACATAAGAAATTATCTGGCCATTTCCAGAGGAATTGAATAGTAGAGTGAATTGCTACAGAGAATTGGGATTAGGGATTAGTCTTGCGGTGTTAGTTTGTCTTCAAGGATGTCTTGAATAGGATGGTTTTTATTTCTTTTCTAAACAATTTGTAGTCTGTAGTCATTATCAGTAAATTGGAGAGTTGGTAGTCTAGTTTTGCTGCTTGAGTGGCTAGAAGGCCGTCGTACAGTTTTTTTTCGTTTAATGTCTCTGATTGGGGGTGAACGGTTTGTGCGTTCTCCTGTGTTTGGTTGAGGTAGTTTGGATTAGGCGGTTATTTAGGTAGGCTAGGCTGACTCCGTTTATGGTTTTAAATAGTAGGCAGTAGAATTTGAATTTTACTCTTGCTTGTACTGGGAGCCAGTGTGAATATAAGTCAATACTTAAAGGGCTTTCTTTTGACTAAAACATATTTACCTCAAATTGTATTAGGTGACATACAGAAACTTAGAGTAACATATTAGCATACTTTTTCAGAACTATTCAACCCCTCCCCTTCTCCATATTGAGAGCAGTTTGAATTTTAAGGTGCTGTGATCAGAAGAGGAACAGGTTCAGTCTTTCCAAATGAATATTTTTGTAATACTTTAAATAGGAAAATATATATTAGAACTGTTTTTCCTTTCTTTTATTTCAGCATTATGAATTGCAAACTTAGGAATGTCTTTGTTAGTGACAGCCACACACTCTTACTATGCATGGAATGTATAAAAAAAAGTGCCTTATATGGAAAGATAAATATTTTAACCAGTTATATGAAAAATGATTTCACAATTATTTTCGGCATATAGATAAACGTATTGTTAGAGCAGAGTGGGATCTCTCTTCAGAAAGATGAAGTTAAACTTCTGTTCAGACATCTCCATTGCACAAATAAACTTTTGTGAGCCTTTTGATACAAGATTATTCTGTCATTAAATGACTTCTCATAAACATATTTGATTGGAAATATATAACCATATTTGTGCAATTACTGAATTTGGAGCACCAGTTTAAACAGGATAATAGAGAATCTGCTAGCAAAAAAAGCCCTGATGAAGTGGGAGCCGGAATTTCCCATGTATCGTCTCTCTAAACATGGACCAGATCCACGGACCACAGACAGTGGGGCCAGTCTAGACCCACCAGGCCCGGATGAGCTGCTATCCTGCATACAACACGAACCACCCGGGGTAAAGGCGGAACAACAAAGGAGGCTCCTGAGTTGGCCAAGGCTGAACAAATGTGTCCAGCCCTGAGCTGCCTCACACTGTTCTTCAACTGAAAAAATGATGGACCTTGGAATTCTTGGCTGAAGCCATCAGGTCCATTGCCAGTCTGCTCCAGCAGCTTACAATAAGATGAAACACCCTCTTCGATAGCAACCACTCTCCTTGGTCCAGGATCTGACAACTGATAAAATCCGCTTGCACATTTTCTACGGTGGTCACATGTGCCGTGGAAAGAGCCTGAAGATGCACTTCTGCCCACTGGAGCAGCATCTGAGTTTCCTGACTTATGGGAGCACTTTGGGAGCCTCCCTGTCGATTTATGTACACTACTGCTATGGTATTGTCAGAAAATACCCTGACTGCCTTTCCTACTAGGGTGCATTGAAGAGCTCACAGAGCTAAGCGTATGGAATGCTAAGTGATTAACTGACCAACTCTTTTGCCAATGAGTCCTCAGCCCCTGAATGGAACGATCCCCACAATGAGCCCCTCAACCCGAAAGACTGGCATCTTTCATGAGATCTGTGATCCTGAGGAGAATCTCTGCCTTAAGAGCAAGTCCCTGAGTCCACCATCGCATACTGCTCTGCGCTGGCTATAACCAGGGAAGAGGCTTCTGAAGAGGATGCTGCTGCAGGAACCAGCGGGACAATAGGTACTGCTGAGGTGGACGTATGTGTGTTCTGGTCCAAGGCACAACCTCCAGAGAGGCTGCCATGGATCCCAGGACCTGAAGATACTGCCAAGCAGTGGAACTTGTGATCACCAAGGATTTGTTTCTGGAGCTTCTGTCTGCATGGCTCAGGAAGAAAAACACATCCTTGGAGTGTATAGAATCAAACTCCCAGATATTCCAACATTTGACACGGGCGCAGCTAACTTCTTTTTTATATATATTTATTTATTTATATGAATTTTCACAATTCACAAGAATAATCTTGTTCCATGCAATACAGGGAAAGAAACAACTTTTTAACCTATTAACCAAAAATCAAATACAAAAATATAGCTTATCCCTTTCTTACACCACAATTATGGGGGTGTGGAAATCCTTTATAACGGAGATAGTTAAAGTAATAATAAATTCAAAAAAGGCTTAGTATGAAACCGGTTACTATCTAACTAATAGTCCATTCCTCAATCTTTTTGACTTTCAGAAACTCCCTCAAGTGGTCTGGAGAAAAAAAAGTATACTTAATTCCCAAATACCTCAAACATTTGCAGGGATAAGCTAAAAGAAACGTAGCCCCCAATTCAAGAGTCTCTTCACGCAAGGAAAGGAAATCTTTTCTTCGCTCTTGAGTGACTTTGGAGACATCTGGATACATCCAAATTCGTTGATCTCCAAATAATTTTTGAGAATTCTTAAAGTATAGTCTTAAAATACTCTGATAAATTGTCTGTACTCTGAAAAATTGTTTGTACCCTGATAAATACTGCACAATCTTGTATGTCCAAGCATCTAAACCTATTGTACATCTTATTTGCCTAATTACTTCTACTGTGTATGTTTACTTGTAGACCGTTCTGAGCTACTGGGAGAACGGGATATAAATCTAAATAAATAAATAAATAAAACCATATTTAAGTCTTGCTCAAAAACAAAAGATATTAGAAGAGTAGCTCTTTCAGTATCTACATTCAAAGTTTGTTCCAAAAGAGCAGTCACATTCCCAAAATCAATCTGGTTCTCTCCTTCAGTTTGCTTCTCCATCTCTTTTTGAGGCATCTTTTTATTCGGAAGATAATAAATCTTGTTTACTGGAGAAATATTGTCAGAGGAAATAGTCTAATTTTCAATTAAATATCTTTTCAGAAAATCTATAGGTGGCATTCCAGGGGAAAATGGAAAATTCAGGATGCGAAGATTCAATCTCTGATTATAATTTTCAATTTGTTCTAATTATCTTAAATAGTTGCATTTGTTCTAATTAACTTAAATAGTTGCATTTTTAAATGTTTGCAGCTGTTTTATATCATCCTGCATTTGTTTAGTTTGGGTTGAGAAATCTAATTTCACCGAGTCAACAGTTTTAGTGAGATTATCCAACTTGGTATTAATATTTATTACCTCCTCAGTTGTTTTACCCAACAAGGTCTCCAGCTGCTGAAGGAGTGACCAAATGTCTCCCAAGGACACCTCCATGGGAGACGGATGAATTCTCTCTCTCTCTGTTGTCAGAATCTTCAGCTGCCCTGCCAATACTGGCTCTGCACCCTCGCCAGAAGTCCCATAGAATCCCTTCCAGGATCTTAGTCCTCCTGCAGCTGAACCCAGGCAGAGGCTGGACACGTAGGATTGGATGGAGCCAGAGGGGATAAAGATGTTTCAAGTCCTGTTAGGGGAAAAGGTTCTCCCATATCTTCCCCCGATGCCAGGGCACTTCCTCCAGCTTGTTGAGCAACCGATGGCAAAACCACTAAGAAGTGATCGACGGTTTGCTGGATGGGCGTTGAAGATAGGGCCGGCGAGGGAACGGCCCTTATCACCCCCTTCCTTTTTGAGTGCGGCATAGCAAAGAAGCTATAACAGGTAAAATAACTGCAATGGAAGGCACCAGCTATCGTCAGTTCTACCTCAGCTTCTCACTAGTGTTCTCACATCGCCGCCATCTTACCACACCTCCGCAAATGACTTCTTGACGTTGACGATTCAACCTAAACACAGCAAGAGAAACACTACGGTCTCCACTGCCTGCTGACAGTCCAGATTGGATGGCGCCCTGATCAGTCAATCGCCCAGATAAGGATGGACAAGGACCCCTATTCTGCAAAGATACGCTATCAACACCACCACTTTGGTGAAGGTGTGGGGAGCCACTGCCAAGCCGAAAGGCAAGGCCATGAACTGGAAATGCTGCTGAAGAACATGAAATCTCAGGTACTTCCGGTGTCCTGGGAAAATTCAATTATGCAGATAAGCCTCTGTCAAATCCAGTGAAGCCAGGAATTCTCCTGGAATCATTGTAGCAATGACTGAATGCACAAATTCCATGCGAAAGCACAGGCACGCAGGAAGGCACTGACTGATTTGAGGTCCAGCAGGATGGGTCGCCAATCTTCTGAGCCTTTCTTTGGCACGATAAAGTATAAGGAGTACTTGCTGAAGCCTGATTTGCTTTCGAGAACGGACTCCACAGCCTTAATGGCTAAGAGGTGTCATGATATCACTTCTACTTTCAGCGCCTTCTTCGGTCTCCCCTTAGGGGAGTGCAGAAACAAATCTGGTGGGAGATGAAAGAACTATCTTGTGTCATTCCCGAATGATGTCCAGCACCCAATGGATCTGAGGAGATTAGCTTCTATTCCTGGAGGAACTCCAACAACATCCTCCAATACGAGGAGGTACGGAGGAGGTCCTGGCATCAATGGAACTTCTTGGGGCATGGCTGATGCGAGAACACAAAGCCAGCTGGCGCCTGAGGTTGTTGCAAGAACCCGAAGCCTCCTGGCGTCTGAGGTTGTTATAGAGCTGTCTGGGAATATCTTTGACCAGAGGAGTACAAGAAATTTTGGCGAAAATCAGCGAGGGAATAAAATGACTGCAGCTTCCTCTCTGGGACCTACCAGTCTTAGTATCTGGAAGTGACTTAGAGCAGTGGTCTGCCACACTAGCCATAAGGTCATCTAAACCCTTTCCAAAGGGCATTTGACCCTTAAAGGGAAGTTTGCTGAGTCACCTTATAGGCTGAATCCCCAGCCCAGTGACGAATCCAGAACATTTTGCGCATGAGACCGCATAAGCTGAAACTTTACCAAGGATTCTCATGAGTTAATAAGGCATAATCCACCCCCTCGATAACCAACCGGGGGCAGGCATTGTCTTCCGTATAGGGATCCCGATGCAATCTCATGTGACAAGCATGTGCCGCAAATGAGGCAGCTGTCACATAGAAACATAGAAGATGATGGCAGAAAAGGGCTACAGCCCATCAAGTCTGCCCACTCTGCTTACCCACCTCCTGTCTATGCCCTAATGACCCAATTTCCTTATCTTGACCCTCGTAGGGATCCCACATGGGTATCCCATTTATTCGTAAAGTCTGGCACGCTGTCTGCCTCAATCACCTGCACTGGAAGCTTGTTCCAATGATCAACCACTCTCTCTGTGAAGAAATACTTTCTGGTGTCGCCATGAAATTTTCCGCCCCTGAGTTTGAGCGGGTGCCCTTTTGTGGCCGAGGGTCCCTTGAGAAAGAAAATATCATCTTCCACTTCGACACGTCCCGTGAGGTACTTAAATGTTTCGATCATGTCTCCCCTCTCCCTATGTTCCTCGAGAGTATAGAGCTGCAATTTGTTCAGTCTCTCTTCGTACGAGAGACCCTTGAGCCCCGAGATCATCCTGGTGGCCGTCCGCTGAACCGATTCAATTCTGCGCACATCTTTACTGTAATGTGGCCTCCAGAATTGCACACAGTACTCCAGATGAGGTCTCACCATGGCCCTATACAACGGCATTATGACTTCAGGCTTTCGGCTGACGAAATTTCTATTGATACAACCCAATATCTGCCTTGCCTTAGATGAAGCCTTCACCACTTGATTGGCAGTTTTCATGTCTGCACTGATGATTACTCCTAAATCTCGTTCTGCTGAAGTCCTAGTTAAAGTTTCTCCGTTCAAGAAGTGCGTCCTGCATGGATTTACGCTTCCGAGGTGCATGACCTTACATTTCTTAGCATTGAAGCCTAGCTGCCAGGTTGAGGACCAACTTTCCAATATAAGCAGGTCCTGCGCCATATAATTCTGTAAACTGCATTCACTTACTATATTACATAGTTTGGCGTCATCGGTGAATACTGTTATTTTACCTTGAAGCCCTTGAGTCAGATCCCCTATGAATATGTTGAAAAGGAGTGGACCAGGACCGAGCCCTGCGGCACTCCACTGGTCACCTCCAATGTTTTAGAGAGGGTACCATTAACCACCACCCTCTGAAGTCTGCCACTCAGCCAATCATTGACCCATGCAGTTAGTGTCTCTCCTAACCCCATCGATTCCATCTTGCTTAGCAGCCTGCGGTGTGAGACACTGTCAAAAGTTTTACTGAAGTCCAGGTACACGACGTCCAAAGACTCTCCCAAGTCCAACTTTCTTGTTACCCAGTCAAAGAAGCTGATGAGATTGGATTGGCAGGACCTACCCTTGGTGAATCCATGCTGACTGGGATCTCGAAGATTCCCTTCATTCAAGATCGTGTCCAATTTGCTTTTAATTAGTGTTTCCATGAGTTTGCACACTATTGATGCGAGACTCACCGGTTTATAATTTGCAGCCTCTGCCCTGCAACTCTTTTTATGCAGAGGAACGACATTAGCTAATTTCCAGTCCAGGAGAACTTTCCCCTTACTTAGGGAGAGATTGAATAGCTCAGCCAAAGGTTTCGCCAGGACATCGCTCAATTCTCTGAGCACTCTTGGGTGCAAATTGTCTGGTCCCATGGCTTTGTTCACCTTGAGTCTTGCCAGTTCATTGTAAACTTCACCTGGTGTGAACTCAAAATTCTGAAACGGGTCTTCTGTGCTTTGTGTTGCCTTCAACTGCGGACCGTGTCCCGGTGCCTCACAGGTGAAGACTGAGCAGAAGTATTCATTCAGTAGTTCGGCTTTATCGAAATCTGCTTCCACGTAACTTCCGTCCGGTCTTCTAAGGCGTACTATCCCACCTGTGTTCCTTTTTCTGTCACTAATATACCTGAAGAAGGATTTGTCCCCCTTTTTATTGTTTTTTGCCAGAATTTCTTCCACTCGAAGTTTTGCCTCCCTAACTGCCATTTTGACCGCTGTAGACCTGGTCCTATATTCTACCTTTGCCTCTCTTTTCTCCGTGCGCTTGTAGGAGAGAAACGCTTTTTTCTTCGCCTTAATGAGGTGCGAGATCTCCGCGGTGAACCATTGGGGTTTATTGTTTCTTTGTCGTTTATTTACTGATTTTATGAAGCGGCTAGTTGCTTCATGTATGGTTGATTTCAGTGTTAACCACTTAGCTTCTACATCATCGGTCTCCGCTTGGTCCTCCAGCGTCCAATGGACGAAATCTCCCATGCGTGCGAAGTCTGTGCCCCGGAAATTGAGTACCTTAGTTTTCGTGTTTGATCTAGGGAAGTCTTTCCTAAGGTTGAACCATACTATGTTGTGGTCGCTGGAGGCTAGCGTATCTCCTACTGAGACCTCTGAGACGCTTTCCCCATTGGTGAGTACCAGGTCGAGGATCGCCTGGGCTCTAGTGGGCTCCGTTACCATTTGTTTGAGACATGCTCCCTTTATGGAGGTTAAGAGCCTCCTGCTACCGCTGGTTGTCGCTGAAAATGAGTTCCAGTCTGCATCAGGCATATTGAAGTCCCCTAGCAGTACAGCTTCTCCTCGTAGAGTGATATTCTCTATGTCTGAGCAGCGGTGGACATATCTTGCCTCTGCTTGTAGCTCCCCAACGCCATTCCAGCTTAATTTCTTTATTTTTTTTAGGCTTTCTACCGTGACTCTCACTCAAGTTGTATCTGGCTGGTCTATGGACAGATTTATATTGAAATCGCTCACATCTATGAGTGCTAAAAATCAGAGAAAAGATCGGGAGCGTGGTAAGACTGCAGAGACCAAGATGGCGGATCACCCCCGCCCCCCCCCCCCCGATTTAACTTTACTACTTTCGGCCGCACATATGGACGCTGTGGTATCTGCATTAGAACCCCAACTAGCCCAACTCTCCGATCAACTAACGAATATGGGGAACTTAGTCTCCAATATGACTCGTCGAACGGGCGAGTTGGAGCAATGGGTCTCTGGCGTTGAAAATTCGATGGCAACGACATCGACGGAAGTAGCTAAGCTGCTGGGACTTTTACAAAAGCAAGCCGAAAAGATTGTTGAGTTGGAAAATCGCTCAAGGAGCAAGAACCTATACTTTCTAGGAATCCCCGAATCAGTTTCTGACTGCTCTCCTGCCTGCAATGGAACCCTGGCTTACCTGCAAATTCTCTCTACCAGCTACAGCGGGACTTGTGCGACTGGAATGCATACATCGGCTAGGCAGGAAGGGCCCTGATTCCACCAAGCCTTGTGTGGTCATTGTAAAATAATTATGTCCACAAGGTGGAGATTTTACGTCTTTACCGGGCTAAGTGGGATTCCTTGTGTGTGGCACAGTGGTTAAAGCTACAGCCTCAGCACCCGAGGTTGTGGGTTCAAACCCATGCTGCTCCTTGTGGCCCTGGGCAAGTCACTTAATCCCACCATTGCCCCAGGTACATTAGATAGATTGTGAGCCCACCGGGACAGAAAGGGAAAAATGCTTGAGTACCTGAATAAATTCATGTAATCCGTTCTGAGCTTCCCTGGGAGAGCGGTATATAAAATTGAATAAATAAATAAATAAATATGATGTTCTTCAGGTGCGCATCTTTCAGGACTGCTCTGTGGTCCTGACTGAAGTTTGTAGGAAGTTTGCCCTGCTCTGTGCTAAACTTCAGGATCACCATATTCACTTCATGATGATTTACCCTGGCATTTTGAGGGTCTACTACCAGTAACATTGGCACTAGTTTCCCACCTTGGCTGCAGCGCCAGATTTTTTGAACACCATGGACTTATATGACCCAGCTCCTTGATGTTTGGTGTTTCTTTTTTTGTGTGTGTACTTTTGTACTGGGCTTATTGAGCTGGTGACTTGGATGACTGTCTGATTTGTACTGTTATCCCATGTTTCTAGACCATGCTTTTGTTTTGAGGGATGGCATCGGGGGCACTCCTCACATCTTTGTGTACCTCCGCACGGTCATCCCTAGGGCTCTGTATGTTTCTATTTTGGGATTTGGGGGGTTTGGAGGGATAGGGGACGGGGTTTGGTGTCCTGGTTTGGTTTGGTTGTTGGGTTGTTTTTTTGGGGGGGTAGGTTTGGTGGTCCCTTTTGAAGGGACACGTATCATGAACCTTGGTAATTTTCCTTAGGTTATGTTTTGAAGCTGTAAGAAAACCAGACCCTGTTTGTCTTTCCTTCTCTGAAAATACTACAAGGACATTTATGTTTGAAAAGATATGTTCTTAACTTGTTGTGAAGTGAATTCAATTGTTTTTATAAGCCGTATTTGCAAACAGCTTTAGATTAGGGACTCTGCTGGCCAAGGCTTTTCTGACCTTTTGGACTCCAGTCTTGAGATAGAAAAAATGCTGATGTCTTTAAAAGTTTCATGTGACCTGTGTCCATATATGGTTTGTGTTTACGTCACATGCTGACAACACTGACTCATTTAGAATAATATAAAAGAGATGTAAAGCTCACAATAAAATTGGACATGTTTTGGAGATCATTTCTTGCCTCTACAATATGTCCCCAGATGCATCTGACTTCCAAATGACAGAGACAGAGAAAGTATGGGGCAGGAATTGGGACCCTAATCCTTTTCAGTTGGGGGCACGCCCGGGATGGGCAAATATCACCAATATTTTGTGAGTATTTCTGAATTTTTTCTGTTCTTTAATACTCACGGGTCTTGGTGACCTGTACCTACCCTTTATTTTAAGTTCAAGCTTTGGGTTCTATTACTGAGTTTTTTGGGAAAAATCTCGGGGTACTTTCGGTAAGCGCCCCTCGTGAATATAAGCAGCTGCCATTCTTTCGGGAATAATGAAATTATTTATGGAACCCCCCTGCCCACTCTGTCATTTGTGAGGTTTAAAATTTTATAGAGTATAAGATTTTATTGTCTCTTATTACTGTACCTCGCTTATAAGGTAAGATAAGCGAATATTTTTGCATTGTTATATTGTTTTTGTAATGAGTCATAAAGGCACTTAGGATTCTCCCCCTCCTAGACAGATGAGACTTGTACGTCTGTGTGTGTATATGACATTCTTCCTTCAGCTCACATCTCTCTGTGTCACCAATCCTTTCCTGTATATGTTTGCACTGTTTATATGTTTAACACTGAGGAAGGACATGCTGATATGTGGAATGAATTGCAAGCGCTGTTTGAATCAGTCTAAGATCTTTCCCTTGTACACAAGCACTATTTCTTGTCTCTCTTTTGAACATACAATAGTTTGATCCTGATTTATTCTGTGCGTTTCTTCTACGGCTGCTTCCTTTGTGTTCTGTGCTGGCAAAATTATCAGGGTCCGTGCATGAATGCTTTTGCCCCTCCCCCCAGACTTCCCGGTTTTGGCCTTTCATTGACAATGTTGTATTTCATGTACCCCCTATAGTGCTTCTTTGAAGTTACTCTTTCTTGTTTTTATCAAGCAGTACGGTGAGAATCAGGATTCCACTGCTTGTTCTTGTTGTCAAAGCTGATGGCATCCCCCGCTTTGTCCCAGACTTTAGAGCTGTTAATGTTTTGATAAATCTCATTGCACCCATTGAAATTGAGGTTTTTTCCTTTCTCTTCTCCATTCCACCGGCAGCCAATTTTTTTTTCTGTCATTGTCCTAAAGAATGTTTTTTTTTTAGTCCCTGTTGGTGAGGCTTTTCAGCCCCTTTTTGCCTTCACCTTTAAGCAACAGTATACCTGATGTAGAATGCCCCAGGGCTATGTTGACTCCATTGTCCTTCGGGCTATTCTACAGTCATGCTCTGCCCCTCATGGTTCTGTCCTCATTCTGTACCTCTTTTTGTGTTCCATAATTTAGAAGACCTGTCAGGCTGATAGTTTGCACCTTTTACAATGGTTGTCTGTGTGTGGTCACAAGGTGTCACGAAATAAACTGCACTGGTATAAATCTGAAGTGAAATACCTGGGTTTTGTCCTGTCTCATGGTCAGAGGAAAATCTGCACTTTCTGCTGTTCTGGGTCTGCCCCGCCCAGCTACCAAGAAAGACATGCTTACTTTTCTTGATATAATTGGTCACTGCCACTAATGGATCTCTGCTTGTTCCTTCTATGACCAGATTTTGAGACAGACCCTGGTTTCTGAAATGACTGCTCTTATCAGATGGACTCATGAAATGTTGGACATTTGAGATGTGCTTTGGTTTCTAGCTCAGGTCTGGGTATTCCTGCTTATGCCCATATGTTTTATCTCTTTGTTTGGGACCATTGTAACACCATGAAGGGAGAACATGGCGGTAAGTTACGCTCTGTTGCCTTTTTTTCTGTAGTCACTCCTGTTCAAGAAAGCCCTGGCTGCTTGTGCTATGGTGGTAAAGATGGTTACTCCTCTGACCCTTGGTCACCCCACTACCCTTCATACTTTTCACGATGTCCAAGCCCTTCTTTTAAATGGGCTCCTGGGTCTCAAGGGTGAATAGGATTTTCTTCCTATTTTTTTTCACAGCTTCAGTCCTTTGTTACCCCCCCCCCTCCCCTGAACTTGATGCCTGGCGTTTGGCAGGTGCCCAAAGCCGCTCTTTTGGATGGACTTTGGTGCAAAGAGGGGAAACCCTGGATACCAGCTGCTAGCTCTCCCTTATTCATTGCCCAATATCATGGTATTGGTTATCGTAGTGCTCGCTCGACATTTTAACTTCTTGCTAATGATATTTTCATTCTTGACCTTTTGCTCCTTGATACAGATATATATAGCTCGATAATTACAGCTGGCACGGTTGTGACTTGAAAACAAATTGGAAAACACAATTCCTTTCTATTGTTCAGATATATGCCATCCCAGATCAGTTTTGGCACAGATATTTCTAATGTTTTCCAAGGGTCCTCTTTATCACTGCAGAGATAGAGACGCTCCAAAGATACATTAGCTTTATGCCTTTTTCCAAATATGAGATGGTTATGATATACATTATTGTTTTTTTGTTTTGGTTTTTTTTATATCAATGTGTTTATTTGCAGAGTTAAATTCAGCCCTGCACACTTGACAGATGGAGTAATAGCTCCACGCTTAAAACTTTATGTTTTGTCTGTGTCATGTCTACTTGTTTTAGTTTAGTGGGTACCCCAGGATACATAACATTGGCCATTTCTAGAGCTCTTTTTCCACTTCTTACTAGCCTAACTGCGCAATATTCTTTTACTTATAGCTTTTATATTCTGAATGAAGTTTAGTTAAGGGTTATATGTTTAAGAAAAAGTTTTACTTTATACAGCGTTTATTTTGTGGTGTTCCCTACATATGATTCATTCAGTATACATTTCTGAATACATTCAATACATCAGTATGTTCTCTCTGAAGTGCCATAATAGTTATATGCAGCACGCAAAAACATATCTTTTTGGATTGTTCAATTAAGAACCTTAAGTAACTGAGTATTGTCTCTCTTTTGCCATAGCTATATCAAGTAAATGTACTGGTATTGTCACATGTTGCCACATTCAGTACAGGCAACATGGTTTCTCTCTCGTTTTCTATCTCTTATTTGGATCACACTGGCGTACAGCTGCTGAATATTTGGACTCTTTTCAAGTATCTCTTTCTGTATGCACAGACATCTGACTGCTCTCCCTTTGAGATTCTCACGGGATGACCTTTCCCCGCCCCATGGGTAGACAAATTCTCAATAGTTGAGAGTAGTGATCTTCCCTTGATACGTCCAAAAGCTCATTGAAATATTAGGGCTTGTTCAAAGAAACGTGTCTTGCACTTCTCCTTTCTCTCCACAGATTCCTACCCATTTTTTCCAGCCTGGTGATTGTCCAGAAGCTTTCCAAGGATCGGAAGCAGATGGATTTCCCCTTTGGCCTTCCCACTACTGTGATCGCTGTGACCAGGACCGCTGCACTCACTGAGGAGTTTCCTGCTTGGATCTATGCTCTGGGAGAAAAGCTGAAGCAGACAGGAGCACAGGTAGTATTCTCTTCTATTCTTCCTGTTAGGGGCAAGGGAAGGGATAGAGATGAACGCATCCTGAAGACAAACGAATGGCTACAACGATGGTGCCGAGAATTGAACTTCGGATTCCTAAATCATGGAGAGGCACTACAGGGACTCCAGGGACCAGACGGACTTCACCTGACCAGCAGAGGTAAGAACGTCTTCAGACACCGTTTAGCCCGCCTACTTCGGAGGGCTTTAAACTAGGTAAGTCGGGGGAGGGTACCCACTTATATACCAGTGCAGTAAGAAACAATCCTGATGTGGTGATCCAAAACTGCGCTTCTAAGTCCGAGGTAAGTACCCTCACTGCTAAAGGTTCACTAGGAGACACTTTGAGTCAGACAAGAATCTCTCTACAGGGATTTAACAAACGCAGAGTGGAGAGCTATGTATGTTAACGCACATAGTTTAGGGAATAAAATTCTAGAACTAGAAACAGAAATTGTGAATGCCGACCTAGACGTGGTGGCTATATCAGAAACATGGTTCACGGACTCCCATGGGTGGGATACAACTATACCAGGATACAACCTGATTCGACAAGACAGGGAGGGAAAGCTAGGAGGAGGGGTAGCACTTTACATCAAAGAGAACATCAAGATAACCAGGATCACAGATGTTAAGTACACCGGGGAATCCATCTGGGTCAACCTGGCCAGAGGTGGAGAAAAGTGCCTGTACCTTGATGTGGTATACAGACCTCCAAGACAAACAGAGGACAAGGATAATGAATTGATTGAAGACATTGAAAATATTACTCTACGGGGGGACACTGTTCTGCTAGGGGACTTCAACATGCCCGATGTAGACTGGAACACACTCTCAGTGACAACTTGTGGTAGCAGGAGGATTTTGACGTCCATGATGGGAGTACAGCTCAAACAAATGGTACTAGAGCCCACTAGGGCCAAGGCCATCCTAGACCTTGTACTTACAAACGGCGAGAGTGTCTCGGAGGTCTCAGTGGGAGAAAAGCTAGCTACCAGTGACCATAACATGGTATGGTTCAACCTCAGGAAAGGTTTCCCTAAATCACAAACTAAAACGAGGGTACTCAATTTACGGGGCACTGATTTCGCACGTATGGGAGATTTCGTCCAGCAGACGCTGCAGGATCAAGAAGCAACTGATAATGTGGAAACCATGTGGTCAAACCTGAAATTGACCCTACACGAGGCAACTATCCGCTACATAAAATTGGTACATAAACAACAAAGACACAAAAAACCCCAATGGTTCACTGAAGAGGTCTCAGGGAGGTCGTCAGGGAGAAAAAAAGAGCATTTCTTTCATACAAACGTACGGGAACAGATGAAGCTAAGATTGAATATAGGGCCAGGTCTGCAGCAGTCAAAACAGCAGTCAGGGAGGCCAAGCTCGGAGTGGAAGAAACTCTAGCAAAGAACATTAAGAAAGGGGACAAATCCTTCTTCAGGTACATTAGCGACAGGAAAAAAAACACAAACGGGATAGTACGCCTCAGAACACCGGATGGGAATTACGCGGAAACAGATTCCGATAAAGCCAAACTACTGAATGAATACTTCTGCTCGGTTTTTACCTGTGAGGCACCAGGGAAAGGGCCACATCTGGAAGCAATGTCAAGCGTGGAAAACCCATTTCAGAATTTTGAGTTCACACCAGCTGATGTCTACAGCGAATTGTCAAGACTCCAGGTGAGCAAAGCCATGAGTCCAGACGAATTGCACCCAAGAGTGCTCAGAGAGCTGTGCGAGGTCCTGGCTGAACCATTAGCCATGCTCTTCAATCTCTCCCTAAAGAAGGGGAGAGTCCCCCTGGATTGGAAAACAGCGAACGTTGTTCCTCTGCATAAAAAGGGATGCAGGGCAGATGCCGCGAATTACCGACCAGTGAGTCTCACATCGATCGTATGTAAACTCATGGAAACACTAATTAAACGTAAGTTGGACATGATCTTGGATGAGGGGAATCTTAGGGATCCTAGTCAACATGGATTCACTAAGGGTAGGTCGTGTCAATCCAACCTCATCAGCTTCTTTGATTGGGTAACAGGAAAGTTGGACTCAGGAGAGTCTCTGGACATAGTATATTTGGATTTCAGCAAAGCTTTTGACAGCATCCCACACCGCAGGCTACTAAACAAGATGAAATCAATGGGGTTGGGTGAGACGATAACTGCATGGGTCAATGATTGGCTGAGTGGTAGACTTCAGAGGGTGATGGTCAACGGTACCCTCTCTGAAACATCAGAGGTGACCAGCGGAGTGCCACAGGGCTCGGTCATTTTAATATATTCATAAGGGACTTGACACGAGGGCTACAGGGTAAAGTGACATTATTCGCCGACGACGCAAAACTGTGCAACATAGTAAGTGATAGCGTTTTACAGGATAGTATGACACAGGACCTTCGTACGTTGGAAAACTGGTCCTCGACATGGCAGCTAGGCTTCAATGCTACGAAGTGTAAGGTCATGCACCTTGGTAGCAGAAATCCGTGCAGAACTTACACCTTAAATGGAGTAACATTAGCTAGAACCTCAGTAGAAAGAGATTTGGGAGTAGTCATCAGTGCAGACATGAAGGCTGCCAAGCAGGTAGAGAAGGCCACATCCAAGGCAAGGCAAATGATGGGATGTATCAATAGAAGTTTCGTCAGTCGGAAACCAGGCGTCATAATGCCGCTGTACAAAACCATGGTGAGACCTCATCTGGAATACTGTGTGCAATTCTGGAGGCCACATTACCGTAAGGACGTGCTTAGAGTCGAGTCGGTTCAGCGGATGGCCACTAGGACGATCTTGGAGTTCAAGGGTGTCTCGTACGAAGAGAGACTGAGCAGACTGCGGCTCTACACTCTTGAGGAACGCAGGGAGAGGGGGGACATGATTGAGACATTTAAATACATCACAGGACGTGTCGAGGTGGAAGATGACATCCTCTTTCCCAAAGGACCCTCGACCACAAGAGGGCATCCGCTTAAACTCAAAGGGGGGAAATTTAGTAGTGACACCAGGAATTATTTTTTCACGGAAAGGGTGGTAGATCACTGGAATAAGCTTCCGGTGCAGGTGGTCGAGGCCACCGGCGTGCTTGACTTTAAGAGCAAATGGGACATGTACGTGGGATCCCTACGTAAGACGATTCACTAGCATCTAGACTTATTGGGGTGGTCAGTAGTGTGGGCAGACTTGATGGGCTATAGCCCTTTTCTGCCGTCATCTTTCTATGTTTCTATGCAAGTCGCTTGAAGAGGGTTAACCTAAAACCCCAGAAGCAAGTCTTCCCTGCGCAGATTTCACCTCCTCCAGTGGAACAACATGATGATCTCATTGCAGCATTCTACCAACTTTATCATTCTCTTACTGGCAATGCTGCTGCTAGTTTTTCTCCCTGTATGGATCATTTCTAACTGGGTCTACAGGGATGATGTGTTTTGGGTCCACGACACTTTCTGCCCATACCCATCTGTAAATGACACTCCTGCTATAAACAGCACCCCGGCACCTCTTTGCGAACACGATGTCAAGCTGGACTACTCCCTCGCAAAGGCTGTCCTTCAATTGGAATCCAGAAAGACAGAGAGTATGCTACCTTTTGGTATAATTCCAGCAGTGTGCAAGTTGCCACCTTCTCTTTTGAGTATTGTGACATTGTGGACTGTTCATCAATTGATATCCCAAGGCTGTGTCATTGGTCCTCAGAGATTCCTAAAACTAAAGACATATATATGTGTGTTACTGACTCACGTTGAGGGGATAAGTGTGCATTCTGGGGAGCGGTAGGGTGGAATACTGGCACTGACTGGGCTTATAGACCACAAAGTACCGTATTTTCGCGGATATAACGCGCGCGTTATACGTGATTTTACGTACCGCGCATACCCCTCGCGCGGTATATGCCTGAGCGCGGTATAGAAAAGTTTTTAAACATAGTTCCCACCCCGCCCGACGCCCGATTCACCCCCCCAGCAGGACCGCTCGCACCCCCACCCCGAACGACCGCTCGCACGCGCTCCCACCCGCACCCGCATCCACGATCGGAGCAAGAGGGAGCCCAAGCCCTCCTGCCCGGCCGACTCCCCGACGTCCGATACATCCCCCCCGGCAGGACCACTCGCACCCCCACCCCGAAGGACCGCCGACTTCCCGACAATATCGGGCCAGGAGGGAGCCCAAACCCTCCTGGCCACGGCGACCCCCTACCCCCACCCCGCACTACATTACGGGCAGGAGGGATCCCAGGCCCTCCTGCCCTCGACGCAAACCCCCCTCCCTCCAACGACCGCCCCCCCCAAGAACCTCCGCCCGTCCCCCAGCCGACCCGCGACCCCCCTGGCCGACCCCCACGACACCCCCCCCCGCCTCCCCCGTACCTTTGTGTAGTTGGGCCAGAAGGGAGCCCAAACCCTCCTGGCCACGGCGACCCCCTAACCCCACCCCGCACTATATTACGGGCAGGAGGGATCCCAGGCCCTCCTGCCCTCGACGCAAACCCCCCTCCCTCCAACGACCGCCCCCCCCCAAAAAACCTCCGACCGCCCCCCCAGCCGACCCGCGACCCCCCTGGCCGACCCCCACGACCCCCCCACCCCCTTCCCCGTACCTTTGGAAGTTGGCCGGACAGACGGGAGCCAAACCCGCCTGTCCGGCAGGCAGCCAACGAAGGAATGAGGCCGGATTGGCCCATCCGTCCTAAAGCTCCGCCTACTGGTGGGGTCTAAGGCGCGTGGGCCAATCAGAATAGGCCCTGGAGCCTTAGGTCCCACCTGGGGGCGCGGCCTGAGACATATGGTCGGGTTTGGCCCATGTGCCTCAGGCCGCGCCCCCAGGTGGGACCTAAGGCTCCAGGGCCTATTCTGATTGGCCCACGCGCCTTAGGCCCCACCAGTAGGCGGAGCTTTAGGACGGATGGGCCAATCCGGCCTCATTCCTTCGTTGGCTGCCTGCCGGACAGGCGGGTTTGGCTCCCGTCTGTCCGGCCAACTTCCAAAGGTACGGGGAAGGGGGGTGGGGGGGTCGTGGGGGTCGGCCAGGGGGGTCGCGGGTCGGCTGGGGGACGGGCGGAGGTTCTTGGGGGGGGGGCGGTCGTTGGGGGGGAGGGGGGTTTGCGTCGAGGGCAGGAGGGCCTGGGATCCCTCCTGCCCGTAATGTAGTGCGGGGTGGGGTTAGGGGGTCGCCGTGGCCAGGAGGGTTTGGGCTCCCTTCTGGCCCAACTACACAAAGGTACGGGGAAGGCGGGTGGGGGTGTCGTGGGGGTCGGCCAGGGGGGTCGCGGGTCGGCTGGGGGACGGGCGGAGGTTCTTGGGGGGGGGGCGGTCGTTGGGGGGGAGGAGGGTTTGCGTCGAGGGCAGGAGGGCCTGGGATCCCTCCTGCCCGTAATGTAGTGCGGGGTGGGGTTAGGGGGTCGCCGTGGCCAGGAGGGCTTGGGCTCCCTCCTGGCCCGATATTGTTGGGGAGTCGGCGGTCCTTCGGGGTGAGGGTGCGAGTGGTCCTGCCGGGGGGGGGGATGTATCGGACGTCGGGGGGGGGCATCAGGCTTTCAGGATGGGGACAGACCTTCAAGGGGGGACAGGACTTCAAGGGGGGACAGTGCACGGAAAGTCAGGGGGGGTGAACGGAGAGTCGGGACAGCGCACGGAAAGTCAGGGCAGTGCACGGAAGTCAGGGCAGTGCACGGAAGTCAGGGCGGGCGAAAGGAGCGTCGGGCATCATGCGCGTTATATGCCTGAGCGCGGTATAGAAAAGTTTTGGTACATATCATCGTGATTTCTGCGCGCTATACCCCTGTGCGCGTTTTACACAGGTGCGCGTTATATCCGCGAAAATACGGTACTCTGAAAAGAGTGGACCAAAAATGGTAAATCACTGCTTACTTGTATGACCCTTCATAAGATTGGAAACTGTTATAGGAAAAGTGTTCCTGCACAAATTATTAAGCTTTCTCTTACTATTGACAACCCTAGACCTACTGATGAAGGTATGTACATTATGGACATGTGGTTTAAGGGAGGGTCTAGCTATCCGACCCATCAGTTTTTCTTATGGGATCTATCTACCTCCTCTAATTTTACCTATCCCCTTTGTGCACTGTGGTGTTCTAAATACCTTTTGCTGCCTGGACAGCAAAAGTTTGATATTGCCGTTATCATCTATAAGGGTAATTACACATGTCAATATGACACAGGGTAGTTTTGTAGGTAATTTACCCCCAGGTTATTGTTCTGTCTTGGCTCATAGGTATGCCCTATTGTTGCAACATCAGATTTTCACCCTAGGTGATATGTACTGGCTCTATGGAGACTTTTGGCTCCGTGTTAAGCTACCCAGCCAGTGGATAGGCCAGTGCACTTTAGCTAAGGTCACCATGCTCCCGCATATTTTTTCTGAAAGGCATCCTTCCTATTCACATGGTTTTTCCTCTTTTCTGTCTCGATATAAATCTGATCGCATGTATACTTAGATGCTATAGGGGTCCCAGATGAATTTAAGGCCTGAGCTCAGGTTAAGGCTGGGTTTGAGTTCCTTATTCCCTTTATTACTATTAATAAGAATGTTGATTGGATTAGTTAATTTATTATAATCAGCAACGCTTTGTGAACTACTCTAGGGACGTCTTGCAAGGTATTGCTGATCAATTAGGCTCCACTTCTCAGATGGTTTTCAAAATCGTATGGCCCTAGATATGATTCTAGCTAAGAATTCTGTAAAATTCTTCCCAGTACTTTATGCTGTTCTACTTTTATTCCTGATAATATAGGTCCTACTATGGCCATTCAGAAATCAGCAGACCTCTTTGCTGAGCTCAAATGTAACTCTGGTTTATCTAATTTTTGGGATCAGCACTTTAGTTGAATGCAGGGTTGGGTAAAAGACCTTTTTATTGTTATAATCTCTATTATTATCTGCATTCTTGTTTTGACTGCTCATGTACTGTGTTATTCGTATTACAGCTCCTAAAACCCCTCCTCGAGAGACATATCTAGAGTATCACTCCCTTTCAGCTCATGCTGTGCATTTATGACATCATTTTCATGACGTAAGAGGGGATTGAAGGGACACGTATCATGAACCTTGGTAATTTTCCTTAGGTTATGTTTTGAAGCTGTAAGAAAACCAGACCCTGTTTGTCTTTCCTTCTCTGAAAATACTACAAGGACATTTATGTTTGAAAAGATATGTTCTTAACTTGTTGTGAAGTGAATTCAATTGTTTTTATAAGCCGTATTTGCAAACAGCTTTAGATTAGGGACTCTGCTGGCCAAGGCTTTTCTGACCTTTTGGACTCCAGTCTTGAGATAGAAAAAATGCTGATGTCTTTAAAAGTTTCATGTGACCTGTGTCCATATATGGTTTGTGTTTACGTCACATGCTGACAACACTGACTCATTTAGAATAATATAAAAGAGATGTAAAGCTCACAATAAAATTGGACATGTTTTGGAGATCATTTCTTGCCTCTACAATATGTTCCCAGATGCATCTGACTTCCAAATGACAGAGACAGAGAAAGTATGGGGCAGGAATTGGGACCCTAATCCTTTTCACCTTTCTGGAGGTCTCTCTTTACTCTGTCTTTTTCTAATGTGTACTTCAGCTCATTCTTTCTGCTACTGCCTACTCTCTCTCTTTCCTGTGCTTTTACTTCCACTCTGGGGGAGGCTGGGATCCCGGAGTGATTCTTCTTTGAATTATACTTTGAATTATACTTTGGTTTGATCCTTTCTCTGTTTCTGGGTGACAAGCTCTCCTTTTAAGCTGATATCTTGGAACGTTGTAAGCATTACATCTCCCATTAAGTGAACACAAATTTTAGCTGTCCTCCAACGTTCCCATGCAGATGTGGCCTGTTTCCAGAAGACCCGGCTGACGGTTGCGGAGCACTTGAAACTTCGACGCTCCCGGGCGGATGATGTTTATTTTTCTTCACCCCCGGTTTGCAATGGGAGTATGTCAGTTTTGATCTGCAAATCCTTTCCTGTGGGGGTTCTAAGTGCTAGCACAAGATACTGCTCTTACGGTTAACTTTGGGCGATAAACATTATTTATTAATGGTGATTTATGGCCTTAATGTGGAGAACATGTCCTTTTTGCAAAAACTTATTAAGCTCAGCTCTTGTTATCCTATGGATCCCCTTGGACCCTGAGCTGGATAAGACTCATTGTCCCTCTACAGCTCTAGGTTCCTGAGATTGATATTGTACCACTTTTGAGTTTGCTTGATCCCTGGCACCTACTACACCCCGAGGTCCATGATTACATGCATTTATCCCGTGCTCATGGCTCATGGTCCCACAATGATTATATTTTTGTGGCCTTTGAGTTAATTTCCCTAGTAGTCTCTACTGGGATCGGATCAATCTCTATCTCCGATCATGCCCCCATTTGTCTTGATATTCACTTAGATGTCTCTTACACTTGCTCTAGTAGGTGGCATCTTCCTGTTTACTTAGCCCAGGATCCTGACTTTAAAAAGTTTTTGTTCACCCAGTGGGAAGACTTTCTATTTCACAACTCTCAACATACGGAGCATCCCTTTCTTTTTTGGGAGACTACTAAATCTGTGTTAAGAGGCCACATTATTTCTTACACTAGTGCTCGGGTTCGGAAGATTAACCGGAGTATCACTGCTTCAGAGCAGACTCTACGGGCAGGAAGGCGGAGTTTTCTTATGTGTCCATCGCCCTCTAGTTGGGAGAAATACTTAGCCTCTCAGGCCTCTCTCAATTCTTTGCTCCATGCGCGGATTCAGCGGTGGTTCTCCTTTCATAAATATCGCTTTCATCGTTTTGGCAACAAACCTGGTCGTTTGTTGGCCCGTTTGGTTGATATTCACCTGGGGAGGAAACCAATACTCACTTTGAGGACTCCGTCTGGTGGGGTGAAAACTCGGACGGAACAAGTGGCGAATTCTCTTCTTTATTTCTTTGCCCACTTATGAGGCCCCTATACCGCCATCCTCAGATATCATTAATGATTATCTTTGTTCCTCCGGCGGACGCTCTCCTGAGATTAAATGCACCCTTGCAATCAAACTGACTAAATATGGTAGGGCTCCTGGTCCAGATGGGTTTTCCGGGGAGTTTTATCGTATTTTAGCGCCCATCTATGTGGCTCTTTGATTTCTTATTACAATGAGGCCATTCGGACAGGCGCTTTTCCCCGTTTTATCAATGAAGCACTTATCACACTACTTCTGAAACCGGGCCAACCGGCAGATGATCCCGGATATTACCGACCAATTTCTCTGATCAATGTTGACCTCAAGCTGTTTGCACGCATCTTGGCGTATCGTTTGATTTCCCAAATCCCCTCCCTGGTCCATGAGGACCAGGTTGGGTTCGTGCCGGGCCGGCAGTCTGTTCGTAATGTGCGTAAGGTGCTACTTGCTTTGGCACATAGTCAGCAATTTGACATCCCCGATCTGTTTGCGAGTTTGGATGCCACAAGTAGGAGAGGCACAAGGGAGAAGGCGAAAGGCGGAAAGAGAGGCACAAGGGAGAAGGCAGGCAGCTTGGGGGTAGAGGCAAGAGGGAGCTCCGCCCACACCCACCGTGTCAGAAGCAGCATCAACGCCCAGGCTCCCCCTTAAAAGGAGGCGAGCCGGAGTGCAAAGCACTAACTCAGCCGTGAGAGCCGTGTACGAGGGAGGGAAAGAGAAGGAGATGCACAAGGGAGAAGGCGAAAGGTGGAAAAAGAGGCACAAGGGAGAAGGCAGGCAGCTTGGGGTAGAAGCGAGAGGGAGCTCCGCCCACCCCCACCGCGTCAGAGCGGCGGAGGGGTGCCGGATCGCAGGGGGGTGCTCGTAAATCGAGCCACGCTCGTTTTCGGTGGTGCCGATTTTGCGAATGTTTTGCTTGTCTTGCAAAACACTCGCAAACCGGTGCACTCGTAAACCGAGGTATCACTGTAGTTTTTAAAACTTTAAAGAAAATGCAAGAGGGTCGCCACGGGTGCCAATTTTGACAGAAAAACAGCCATTAAAAACACAGGAAAACACTAAAAATGGTGATTTTAGGATTTTTGCAGGTGGGGGGGGAACCAGGCATGCAGGGAAATCCCCCAAACCCCAATTTGAGGATCCCCCAAAATTGGCAAACTCTGTGGCTCACAGACACCACAGAGACAAGTGCTACAATGCATTTTAATGGCAGCCAACAATACCCAGTGCAAGCATAGGGAGATCATTACCTCAGGAGCTGATTAAACTAGATTTTTCAGATCTTCTGGCCGCCTCAACTTCCCTGTCACCTAAGATCACGACCACCAAGACCCCTCAAGGAAATCAGGGAAGACATGCGGTGCGATTCCAATCCCAGCGTATCTCCTCTGAACCGCAGGAGCCTGTGCTCTACCCCTTTGCGGACAAACCAGGTGAGAGATGGCTCCCGATCCTGGAGACTCGATCAATCTGCAGGCTGTCCAGAGGGCTTACTGCAGTTTCAGGCTTACAGAGCACCCTCCAGAAGCAAACAAACTTTAAAATGTCTACAATCTCCCACCGAAGGATCACTCGCACAGAGTTGATCCGCAGCACGTGGCCAAACCCGCAAAATAAATTTTAAAAAGGCTAGGAATTGAAAACAAATCACAAGCAAAATTAAATTCAACCATGCAGTGAAGCTGCAAGAACAAACTGAGCAGGTCAGGCAGCTCCCGGGCAGGAAGCCCAAAGGGAAGGGATCTTTTAGTTGCCCCGCAGCTGAAGCTATCAGAGATACAAGATCCCGTCAGTTCAGCCTCCAGAGAGATTGTACAAGAATTGCGCATGCGTGGTGCGAGCAGTTGTGAAGTTTCTGAAAACTTAAAGTGCAAGTACACTTTTATCACTGACCGTACCAGGCTCTGTGGATGATATCACCCACATGTGAGAATATGCTGCCTGCTTGTCCTAGGATAAAGAGCAGTCCCAGAGGTTATGCAGGTACTGATGATATTTAATATCAGTGCCTGCATACCTATTTTGACAAATTGGAAAACAAATTGCAGTCCTAATGTTGCCTGGTTAGGTATGCAGGTACGGCACTCAATATTGGCCATATCTGAATAATCTCCGGGTCACTGCAGACCCAGATATTTAATGCTGGGGTCTGGGCATAGCCTGGCATTGAATATCTGGCTCTATTTTAGCTAATGGCAGTGAGTGTTTAGATAAAGCTCACTGCTGCTGGCTGAATATTGCCTAGTCAATGTTTTATCTCTATGGTAAAAGAAAATCTGAAATTACACTAAACAAATGGATCTGCTAATGCCCTTACTGGAAAAAGTGGGATAGTCTGTGGCTACTTTCCCTCTCCACAGGCAGACTCCTACAATTAGAGAAGCCATTTTTAAGAGTTCTTCTGGGAATATCACACTAATTGCTGAGAGAAATCTGAACTTGATTTTAAAACAGAGGATGGAAGAACCTAAAGAGAATAGATTTCTTCCTAAAATAGAGCAGAAATGAAGTTCTTCATTACCACCTGAGCAACAGCCTGCTGTGTTCCCCCGAAGGCTGCTGTGGAGACCACGCTGACTGCTCCCGCTGCATCTCCTTGTCCATCCAGTTGACCATCTGTCACCTGGACTACTCTGTATGTCACCTGTAAGGAAGACAGTAAGGATACACATTAGCCTCTCACTGAAGAAAGAAAAATCAATTTCTTGGCTCAATTATTTGTTTTGAGAATGGAGACACAATTAGCTAATGTCCAGAATTTCAACTCAGCAAATTGCAAGCTATGAATGGTTACTAACTTGCTGTGAATGCCAATAACTTATCATCCTATGCTTTAGAACTGCAAGTTGTGAACCCTCTTTTTCTACGTGGCAAAAATGGGTGGAATTGTCCAATCAGAAAGGTGCACAAATAAAAGTGTCTTTCAACTCATCTGATTGATCTTTATTCATCCAAAGTCACTCGACCCGACATGTACATGTTTCGGCCCTAAGGCCTGCATCAGGAGTCTTGAAGATCTTTGGGTATATGAACAATAATGTGAACCACTTGAAAAGCCGTTTGTATCAAAACGCCGTCGTGCCGCAACAGACTGTAAACAAGTCCAAATGGTGAGACTTTCTCAGGTGACACAATAAGAGAACTTGGATATCTAAGCAAAGCTCATGTTTCACCCTGGTTAGCTTCCCGGTGTCTCACCATTTGGACTTGTTTACAGTCTGTTGCGGCACGACGGCGTTTTGATACAAACGGCATTTCAAGTGGTTCACATTATTGTTCATATACCCAAAGATCTTCAAGACTCCTGACGCAGGCCTTAGGGCCGAAACATGTACATGTCGGGTCGAGTGACTTTGGATGAATAAAGATCAATCAGATGAGTTGAAAGACACTTTTATTTGTGCACCTTTCTGATTGGACAATTCCACCCATTTTTGCCACTTTGTATTTTGTGGATTTGTTTCCCCTGTTATCTGTGTCCCTCTTTTTCTACAACAGACCTGCCAAGTCTCTCACGTTTAGTGGGAGACTCACATTTGGGCAGGTCATCTTGCACTGAAGAGCAAATATCAGCACCTTTCCTCTTCCCCATACATGTTCCATCATGATCTTCCCCCTCCAATTAAACCTTCTTATGGATATATTAGGTTCTTACCTGCTAATTTACTTTCTTTTAGCTTCTCCAGACTGGTATAGGAAATCTTACAAGCGGGTATACTGTATATCTCATCATGACCAGGAGGTGGAGACTGAAACAAAACTGTGGAATAGTATATAAGAGTTACCTTCCCCTATTCCTATCAGTCTGCCGAATAGCCAAATAGAACTAAGAACTTGAAACAGAAATAAACAATACTCCGAATAGTAGTAATAACTAACATACAAAAATGCTGTTGGAGATTGCAGAGGAGAGATCCCAGAAAGAAAATGTGCCCACAGCTCGCCAGTCGAGCCACAGCACAGCCGCTGTTCTTCAATTCTCCCCAGCCCTAGAAAAATACTAGAACCCGCAGAAAAACCAAAATCTGCCTGCGCAACAGCCACAAGAACACGACAATAGACAGGGTGGGGTCCTATACCAGTTTGGAGAAGCTAAAAGAAAGTAAATTAGAAGGTAAGAACCTAATTTCTCCTTCTTTAGCACTCTCCAGATCGGTATAGGATTAATCTTACAATCGGAACATACCAAAGCAGTCCCCATCATGGGTGGGACCCCTGAAGGGCCGACACCAGAACACTCTCACCAAACACCGCATCCTGACGCGCCTGAAGTCCACCCGGTAGTGTCTGACAAAAAAAAAAAGCAAAGAAAACCAAACCGCAGCCTTACAAATGTCCACTGAAGGCACTAGTGAAGACTCAGCCCAAGACGCCGCCTGACCACGAGTGGAATAAGCCTTCAGAACGGGCTTGTTCTGAAGAAGATATGTGGACATAATAGTCTCTTTAATTCAACGTGCAATGGTAGCCCTAGAAGTGCCATCCCCCTTACGAGGACCCAACAAAAGGACAAAGAGATGATCAGATTTCCGGAACTCCTGGGTACTCTGTACATAAGAGCGAAGAACCCGACCGACATCTAACTTGCGCAACTGCTTCTGCTCAGAAGATCCCTCCCGACTACCCAATACCGGGAGGACCACTGCCTGATTGACATGAAAAGGAGAAACTACCTTTGGCAGAAAAGAAGGAACAGGCCTCTCTCCCTAGAAAACTCCATGAAGGGAGACCTACAAGAGAGAGCCTGCAGCTCTGAAACATGTCTAGCAGAAATAATAGCCACCAAGAAGACCGCCTTAAGAGTAAGGTCCTTCAATGAGCAGGCACCCAAAGGCTCAAAAGGGGGGCACACTAGCCTGGACATGACTAGATTCAAAGCCCAAGAGGGAACATATGGCCGCACAGGAGGCTTGAGAAATTTGGCTGCCCGCAAGAAGCGAACGACATCAGGAATGGCAGTCAACCGTTGACCTCGTAACAACCCCCGAAAGGCTGACAATGCAGCCAGTTGAACCAGAAGAGAAGACCAAGCCAGGCCCCCGTACAGGCCATCCTGCAAGAACTCCAAGATGTTAGGCAGAGAAGCGCGAGAAGAGACCACTCCATATGCCCCACACCAGTCTTCAAAGATACGCCACACCCGCACATAAACCCGAGATGTGGAAAGTCTCCGAGATTGCAAGAGGGTGGAGATTACATTATTTGAATACCCCTTCTTACCTAGGCGTTCCCTTTCAAGAGACAAACCGTAAAAAAGGGACCCGGATCGAATATGGGAATGGGCCCCTGAGTCAACAGATCGGGCAAAAGAGGTAGAGGAAAAGGATCCAACACCAGATTCCACACCAGATCCGCATACCACGGACGTCAGGGCCAATCCGGAGCCACCAGGCCTGGGTGATGAACAATGCGGAGAACTCTGCCCACTAATAACCACAGAGGGAACACATACAACAGCTTCTCCGTTCGCCGTGGTTGAACCAGAGCATCCAGACCCTCGGCCTGACCGTCTCTGCGACAACTGAAGAAGCGGGGGTGTTTTGGTGTTGACACTCGTGGCCATCAGGTCCAGAGGCTGACCCCAATACTGCACTATCAACTGAAAGGCCACTTGGCTTAGACATCACTCTCCAGGATCTAGCACGAGACGACTGAGGAAGTCCACTTAAACATTCTCCACTCCGGATATGTGGGAGGCCGAGATGTCCTGAAGGTGGGACTCTGCCCAGACCATGAGCAGAGTCACCTCCTGTGCCGATTGCCTCTTGGTGCCCCCCTGATGATTGACATAGGCCACTGCCGTGGCATTATCCGACAGAACTCTGACTGACTTGCCCGACAAGAAGGAGCAGAAGGCTAACAGCACCAGATGGACGGCTCTGGTCTCTAGCACACTGATCAACAAGGATGCCTCCTTTGTGGACCAGGTGCCCTGAGCTGAGTGACCTAGACACTGAGCTCCCCAACCGAGGAGACTGGCATCTATGAGAAGCACCGTCCACTGTGGTTGATCCAGACTAGTCCCTTGAACAAGATGAGAGGCCTGGAGCCACCAACAAAGACTGCAGCGCGCTAAGCTCTCAGAGGAACAGGGAACTCTAAACTGTGCCTGAGGCGACCACCTACAAAGCAGAGCATACTGAAGAGGACGCATGTGGGCCTGCGCCCACCTTACTACGTCTAGGGAAGCCACCATCGACCCCAAGACTTGGAGGAAATCCTGTGTCCGAGGACACTGGGATGCCATAAGTAGGTGAATCTGAGATTGCAATTTGCTCACCTGGGCCTCTGGAAGGAAGACCTTCCCCAAGGAGGGGTCGAACAGAACCCCAAGGTACTCCTGACGCTGAGATGGGACTAACCAACTCTTGGAAAGGTTGACGACCCATCACAGCGACTGCAGAAACTGCAGCACCCAAGCCGTAACCCGAGTGCTCTCCTCCAACAACTTTGCCCAAATCAATCAGTCGTCCAGGTAGGGATGCACAACAATGCCCTCTTTTCGCAACACCACCCTAACGACAACCATCACCTTGGTGAACATCTGGGAAGCCATGGCCAGGCCAAAAGGAAGCACACAGAAATGACAGTGCTGACCCAAGATCGCAAAGCGAAGGAAGCGCTGATGGGAGGCCTGAATTGGAACATGCAAGTAGGCCTCCGTCAGATCAAGAAAAGTTAGGAACTCCCCCAGCTGCACCGCCAGAATGACAGACCGCATTGTTTCCATGCGAAAAGGGAATTTTGAGAGCCCTGTTGACCCCCCTTTTAAATTTAAGATGGGCCGAAAAGTCCCCTCCTTCTTGGGCACCACAAAGTAAATTGAGTACCTGCCGGTGCCGCACTCCTGAGGGGGTACTGGAACAACTGCTTTGCGATCGAGCAAGCGTTGAAGGGTCTGGCAAAAGACCTGCGTCTTCCATGCTGCCTGACACGGAGAGGCTAGAAAATGATCTTGCAGAGAGCGGGCAAACTCCAGAGCATAACCGTCCCGCACCATCTCCAGGACCAACTGATCGGACGTGATCTCGGCCCACTTGGTGAAAAACTCGCACAGTCGGGCACCCACCTATACAAAAGGGGGTTCCGGCAAAGAGTTATTGGGCAGGACGGGCAGCAGGAGAACCGGCGTAGGGATTCTTAGCCCAACAAGCCCCCCAAAATGACTGCATGTGCCGACAAAAACAACCCCGGGAAAACCCCAAAGCTTGGAAAGTAGCAGCCCCATGCCCAGGGCGGTATTTGTGGAACTCCCAGACGCCCACAGGAAATGCCACCCCGAGACGCCGGACGGGCTTGGTCCTCAGGCAGGCGGGGCACCTTAGAGTCCATCAGAGTCTGAACCAACTTATCTAAATCCGCTCCAAACAAAAAAGACCCCAAAAGGGAAATTTAGTAAGCTTAGTTTTAGATGCAGCATCTGCCGACCAAGCGTGAAACCACAAGGTACGTCGCGCAGCCACTCCAAAAGCCACAGACTTGGCAGACTCCGCACAAAGTCATAGAAAGCATCCGAGAGGAACGAGACATCTCAATCTTTGCCACCTCCCGATCCACCAAGGACCAGTCATCAGACTCACGATCCAGGATACGCTCAACCCACTGAAACACAGAGCAAGCCACCAACCCCCCAAAATAGCCGCAAGGCAGAGACATCAAAATTCTGTATGAGAATGGTCTCCAACTTACGCTCCTCAGAGTCCCGTAAGGCAGAACCTCCCTCGACAGACATGGTATGCCGCTAAGTAATCGCGGAGACCACCACTTCCACCACTGGCGACTTCAAAGTAGCCTTATCCCCCTCCGGGATGGGATACAAACGAGCCATGGCGCACGCCAACCGAAACGGCACCTCCAGCGTATTCCACTGCCCAGTACGAGATCCCGAATATCCTGATGCATAGGAAAAGAGTGGGAAGCAGTGTGGATCCCCCTAAGAAGAGGGTCCCTCACAAGCGGGGTCTCCGGTGGTGCTTCTTCAAAACGCAGCACTGAGGAGACATGCTGAATCAGGTATGGTAGCTCATCCCTCTGAAAAAGGTGCACCATGGACGCCTCTTCGCCAGAAGGCGGGAAACCTGCCGCCCCGCTGCCAGCGGCCATCCCCTTGAGAGGATCCTGGAATTCCTCATAAGGTCCAGGTCCTCATCCAGGCTGACACGCTCCTCTGACCACCAATCCTCATCCCAAGCCACCCTCGGGCGCTTGGACGAGGGAGGAGGAAGAGGGGACACTAAAGGAGAGAAGGGAGCTGATTTTCAAAGAAGTGTCTCATGATTAGGCTTTGAGAAGATAAAGGAGGTCGATTCTCTCAGATGTTAGAGATTACATTTACATTAGAGCAGGGGTGCCCAAAAGGTCGATCGCAAAGGCAACGCGAGTCGATCGCGGAGCCCATCCCAGGCTCAGTGACAGACTCACGTTGCCTCCATGTTCTACCTGCTTTCCAATGCCGTAAAGAGGATGCAGAAGCGCCGGGCCATGTAGCCTTCCCCGGACACGAATTTCCGGGCTAGCCAATCGCTGCAGGGCTGGCTCGGAACTTCCTCTCCGACATTAGAATTGACGTCGGGTGGGGAAGGCTGCTCGGCCCGGCGCTCCTGCGACCTCTTTACGGTGTCGGGAAGCAGGGAAAGTAAAAATCGGTGGCGGTGGCTTGGGGGAGGGCAGGGAGAAAGAAAGACAAAGAAAGAAAGGGGGCATGGAGAGAGAAAGACAGACAGAAAGAAAGGGGGCATGGAGAGAGAAAGAGACAGACAGAAAGAAAGAAGGGGGCAGGGAGAAAGAAAGAAAGGGGAGGGGGCGGAGAAAGAGGAAGAAAAAGTTGGGGGAGGGAATGAGTCTGGAGGAGAGGAAGCATACGGGAGGCTGAAAGAAGGGAAGAAATATTGGATGCACAGTAAGAAGAAAGTGCAACCAGAGAATCATGAAATCACCAGTCAACAAAGGTTGGAAAAATGATTTTATTTTCAATTTAGTGATCAAAATGTGTCCGTTTTGAGAATTTATATCTGCTGTCTATATTTTGTACTATGGCCTCCTTTTACGAAACCGCAATAGCGGTTTTTAGTGCAGGGAGCCTATGAGCATCAAGAGCAGCGCTAGGCAATCAGCACAGCTCCCTGTGCTAAAAACCACTATTGCGGTTTAGTAAAAAGGGAGGAGGTATATTTGTCTACTTTTGTATAGATGTTACTGAGGTGACATTGCATAAAGTCATCTGCCTTGACCTCTTTGGAAAAAAAACCCGGAATATAAATAATTATCATTTTCTCTGCGTACAGTGTGCTTTGTGGGTTTTTTTTTTATTTTATTGTTGGTAGATCATTTTGACTTGGTCATTTTAAAAGTAGCTCACAAGCCCCAAAAGTGTGGACACCCCTGCATTAGAGAACATTTCCCTGTCCCTGCGGGAACTCAATTTCCCTGCTCTATCCCCACGTATTTTGGCACTGTTCCTTTTCCATTCCTGTAAGCTCTGCCTTAACTGCACAAGCCTCAAACACTTATGATTTTAACGTGTTTGAGACTTGTGCAGATGAGGATGGAGCTTACAGGAATGGGACAAGGATAGGAAAAGAACTGAGGGGACAGAACAGGAAAATGAGTTTCCGTGGAAATGGGGAAAAATTTGTCCCCATGTCATTCTCTAATTTACATTACAGTAAATATTTAAAACTCACACATACCTCAATTAGTTCAGTGTGGTTCACAGTAGAAAAAGTAGCTATACTCAAGAATTAAATTTCAAAAACATAAAAAAAATCTAATCATAATATTCAGCAAGACAAACTTTTGAAATGATCAGGTTTTTAACAGTTTACGAAGTCTTATAATTAGTTTCATGATGTAAGGTCTTTGGTAGTATATTCTACTATTTTGCCGCATGATAAGATTATAGAAAAGGAGAAATTAGGTTCTTACCTACTAATTTTCTTTCTTTTAGACTCTCCTGACCAGTACAGGCTTCACTAATGAGACGTACCAAAGCAGTACCTATCACGGGTGGGACCCACAAAGGGCCGACACCAGAACACGCTCACCAAACACCGCGTCCCGACGTGCCTGAATGTCCACATGGTAATGGCAAACAAAGGAATGCAGAAGACCAAACCGCAGCTTTACAGATATTCACGGGAGGCACAAGTGAAGACTCAGCCCAAGAAGCTGCCTGACCCCGAGTGGAATGAGCCTTGAGAAATTCTGGAACAGACTTCTTCTGAAGAAGATATGCGGAAGCAATAGTCTTCTTAATCCAACGCGCAATGGTAGCCTTGGAGATGCCATCCCCCTTACGAGGATCCGCTAAAAGAACAAAAAGATGATCCGACTTCCAAAATTCCACAATTCGCTGAACATAAGAGCAAGGGACCTGACAGACATCCAACTTGTGCAACTGCTTCGAAGAGCCCTCTCAACTACCCACTTTGATATGAAAAGGCAAAACCACCTTTGGCAGAAAGGAAGGAACAGGCCGCAACACAACCCGTTCCCTAGAAAACTCCAGGAAGGGAGGCCTACAAGAGACGCCTGTCAGAAACGCGTCTCGAAGAAGTAATAGCACCAAAAAGACTGCTTTAAGAGTAAGGTCCTTCAATGAGTAGGAACCTAAGGGCTCAAAGGGAGGGCGCACAAGGACCGGATTGAGATCCCAAATGGAACCAAAGGCCGCACCGGAGGGCGAAGCAATTTGCCAGCCCTCAAAAGTGAACCATGTCCAGCAGAGATGTCAAGCGCCTACCCTGCAACAACCCACAAAAAAAAGACAAGGCCGCAAGTTGAACCCGGAGGGAAATCCAGGCTAGGCCCCCCCTGTCCAGATCATCCTGGAAAACTTCAAAATGTTAGGTAAGGAGGTGCAAAAGGTAAACCACTCCATACGCAGCACACCACTCCTCAAAAACACGCCACACACGCACATAAGCCCTGGAAGTGGAAAGTCTCCGGGACCCCAAGAGAAATAAAGATTACAGGACTGAAGGCAACATGGATGAGGTAGGTCTTGTCAAACAAAAAACTGATCAATTTCTTTGACTGGGCGACCAGAGAATTGGATAAAGGATGTGCGCTAGAGGTGGTGTATTTAGATTTTAGCAAAGCCTTTGACAGTGTTCCACACAGACGTCTAATAAATAAACTGAGTGCCTTTGAGATGGGTCCCAAAGTGACAGGCTGGGTCAGGAACTGGTTGAGTGGAAGGTGACAGAGGGTAGTGATCAATGGAGATCACTCTGAAGAAAGGGATGTTACCAGTGGTGTGCCTCAAGGTTCTGTTCTTGGGCCTGTTCTTTTTAACATTTCCATAAATGATATTGCTGAAGGGTTGTTGGGTAAGATTTGCCTCTTTGCAGATGATACCAAAATCTGCAATACAGTAGATATGCTGGATCGTGTGAATAACACAAAGAAAGACCTGACGAAGCTTGAAGAATGATCTGAAATTTGGCAGCTAAAATTTAATGTTAAGAAATGCAAGGTCATGCATTTGGGCTGCAAAAACCAGAGGGAACAGTACAGTTTAGGACAGGGATCTCAAAGTCCCTCCTTGAGGGCCGCAATCCAGTCGGGTTTTCAGGATTTCTCTAATGAATAAGCATTGAAAGCAATGCATGCACATAGATCTCATGCATATTCATTGGGGAAATCCTGAAAACCCGACTGGATTGCGGCCCTCATGGAGGGACTTTGGGACCCCTGGTTTAGGAGGTGAAGAACTTATGTGCAAGACAGAAGACCAGGACTTGGGTGTGATTGTATGTGATGATCTTAAGTTGGTCAAACAGGTTAAAAAGGTGACAGCGAAAGCTAGAAGGATGCTAGGTTGCATACGGAGAGGTATGGCCAGTAGGAAAAAGGAGATATTGATGCTTCTGTATAAGGCTCTGGTGAGACCTCAATTAGAATATTGTGTACAATTCTGGAGGCTGCACCTTTAAAAAGATGATAAAAAGGATGGAGTCGGTCCATAGGAAGGCTACTAAAATGATGTATGGTCTTCATAATAAGGCATATAGGGACAGACTTAAACATCTTAATCTGTATACTTTGGAGTAGAAAACGACTGAGCACAGTTACTTACCGTAACAGGTGTTATCCAGGGACAGCAGGCATATATTCTCACATGTGGGTGACGTCATCTATGGAGCCCCGATGCGGAAGCATTTTCAAGCAAACTTGATTGAAGATTTAAGTTTGCTCTGCTGCTCCATGCATGAGTGCCTTCCCGCTCCACTAGGGGGTGCATCCCCTCGTGGTCTCCAGTTCACTTAATTAGCAAAGAAGCCAACCTCGGGGAGGTGGGCAGGTTGTGAGAATATATGCCTGCTGTCCCTGGATAACACCTGTTACGGTAAGTAACTGTGCTTTATCCCAGGACAAGCAGGCATGATATTCTCACATGTGGGTGACCTCCAAACTGACTGAAAAGGGATGGAGGGAAGTTGGCAATTTAAGCAAATAGATTTCGTGAAACCGATTGGCCGAACCGGCCATCGCTCCTGGACAGAGTCCAGACAGTAGTGGGAGGTGAAGGTATGAACCGAAGACCACGTGGCAGCCTTGCAGATTTCCTCAATAGGTGTGGACCTGAGGAACGCTACGGAGGCTGCCATCGCTCGGACCTTGTGTCCTGTTACTCGACCATGCAGCGTGAGACCAGCCTGAGCGTAGCATAAGGAGATGCAGTCGGCCAACCAGTTGGACAAGGTGCGCTTGGAGACTGGGTGACCTAACCGGTTTGAGTCGAAGGACAAAAACAATTGTGGGACTTTCCGGTTTGACTGAGTACATTGGAGGTAAAAGGCCAACGCTCTCTTACAGTCAAGAGTATGGAGCGCCACCTCTCCGGGGTGAGAGTGGGGCTTGGGAAAAAACACAGGTAAGACAATGGACTGATTGAGGTGAAAATCAGACACTACTTTAGGCAAGAACTTTGGATGTGTGCGGAGTACCACCTTGTCGTGATGGAATACCGTGAAGGGTGGGTCCGCTACCAGAGCCTGTAACTCACTAACCCGCCGAGCGGACATGAGCGCAAGCAGGAAAATTACCTTCCAAGTTAGGAATTTTGGATGCCATTTGTCTAGGGGCTCAAATGGAGGTTTCATTAGTTGAGCCAGAACCACGTTGAGGTCCCAAACCACCGGAGGGGGTTTGAGAGGAGGGTGGACATTCAGAAGACCCTTCATGAAGCGAGAGACTAAGGGATGGAGCGAGAGGGCTTTCCCTTCCAGGGGCTGATGAAAGGCCACAATCGCACTGAGGTGTACTCGAATGGAGTTGGTCTTTAGGCCGGAATGAGATAGTTGAAGTAAATAGTCAAGGACCAGAGGGACGGGGACCGACACCGGGTCCTGGCTGTGGGAGGAGCACCAGGTTGAGAATCTGGTCCACTTTTGGGAGTAGCAGGTTCTCGTCGAGGTCTTTCTAGAGGCCTCCAATATCTCCTTGACTGATTGAGACACGGGGAGAGCAGTCAGGGGGAGAGAAACCAAGCATTCAGATGAAGAGATTGAAGATTGGGATGTAACAGCGAACCCTGACCCTGTGATAGTAGAGAGGGAAACAGAGGCAGAGGCAGTGGATCTCTGACACTGAGTTGAAGCAGAAGGGAAAACCAAGGCTGGCGTGGCCAGCGAGGAGCAATCAGGATCAGGGTGGTTTGTACTGTTTTCAGGTGGACAAGCGTCCGCAGTATCAGAGGAAACGGCGGAAACGCGTATAGGAACCTTCCCTCCCAGTCGAAGAGGAAGGCGTCGGCCTCGAGCCGGTCCGGGGAGTACATCCGGGAGCAGAAGAGAGGCAGCTTGTGGTTGTGGGGGGATGCGAATAGATCTATTTGAGGCGTCCCCCACTTTTCGAACACTTGTCGTAGGATCTGAGAGTGCAGTGACCACTCGTGTGGCTGGAGGAGGCGGCTGAGTCTGTCCGCCAGACAGTTTTGTTCTCCTTGTATGTACACCGCTCGAAGGAAGGTGTTGTTGGAGATTGCCCATTTCCAGAAGCGCAGGGCTTCCCGGCAAAGGAACCAAGACCCTGTTCCCCCTTGTTTGTTTACGTAGTACATTGCTACCTGGTTGTCGGTTCGGATGAGAACCACTCGGTCGTGGAGCAGATGTTGAAAAGCTACAGCTGCGAGATAGATGGCCCGAAGCTCTAGCACGTTGATGTGGCAGCGACGGTCTTCTGCTGACCACATCCCTTGAGTGCGTAGGCCGTCCAGATGGGCTCCCCAAGCGTACTCCGACGAGTCCATGGTGAGTATCTTGCTGTGGGGTGGGGTGAGGAAGAGCAAACCTTTGGAAAGATTTGAAGAGTCGGCCCACCAGCAGAGCGATCATTGCAAAGAAGGCGTCACTGTCACGGGGCGGTCGATCGGGTCCCGGTCTTGACGCCATTGAGAGGCCAGGGTCCATTGAGGAATTCTCAGATGGAGGCGGGCGAAGGGTGTGACGTGGACAGTGGAGGCCATTTGGTCCAGAAGAGTCATCATCTGCCGAGCTGATACCGAGGTCAGCAGGGAAAACCTTCGACTCAGGCTTACTAACGCCTCTAGACGCGGAGGGGGGAGGAAGGGACGGAGGCGAACAGTGTCCAGCGTGGCCCCGATGAACTGTAGGGACTGGGAGGGGCGTAGTTGGGATTTTGGGAAGTTTATCTCGAACCCCAGACTTTGTAGGTAGGTAATACTCTGTTGGGTCGCTGAGATAACCGCTTCCCTAGACGGGGCTTTGATCAGCCAGTCATCCAGGTAGGGGAATACCTGGAGGCCCTGGGAGCGTAAGGTTGCTGCGACCACCACGAGGCACTTGGTGAAGACCCGAGGTGACGATGCTAGGCCGAAGGGAAGGACACGGTATTGTAGGTGCCAGTCCCCTACCTGAAAACGCAAGAACTTGCGGTGAGCGGGGTGCACTGGGACATGTGTGTACGCCTCCTTCAGATCGAGGGAGCAGAGCCAGTCGCCCTCGTCGATCAGGGGGTAGAGGGTCGGTAGGGAGAGCATCCGAAATTTTTCTCGTATCAGAAATTTGTTGAGGCGTCTCAAGTCTAGTATTGGGCGTAAGCCTCCCGTTTATTTCGGTACCAGGAAGTAACGGGAGTAGAAGCCCTTCCCCCGTTGGCCGGGGGGAATCTTCTCCACTGCTCTCAGGCGAAGCAGGTCTCGAGCTTCGGAGAGGAGTAGGGGTAGCTGCGTCCGGTTGGGAGGGCAATTCCTTGGGGGGTTTTCCGGAGGAATGGTCCGAAAGTTGAGAGAGTATCCTGATGAGATCACGCCAAGGACCCATGCGTCCGACGTGACTTGTTCCCAGCGAGGGTAAAAGGCTTTGAGGCGACCCCCGATGGGAAGGAGGCTTGGGACTATGGCGGAGGGGGCCCGCCCCCTTCCGCGTATCCCGTCAAAAGGACGGGGATGGTTTGGTAGTCGCAGGCGGTTGGGACTTGGGCATGGCCCGGTGGTGGGCTTGCGGATGCCTGGGTGGAGGCCGCGAGAAGGCAGGAGTGGATTTTTGTGGGTAGCGGCGCGGAGGGGCCCTATACGGCCTGGACGCGGGCGGTTTGGGCTTTTGTCAGACGAGGGAGGCAAATGAGCGTTCGTGTTCGGAGAGGCGTTTTGTAGCCGCCTCGATAGTGTCATCGAACAGTTCTTTTCCCACGCAGGGGAGGTTAGCCAACCGGTCCTGTAAGTTGGGGTCCATGTCGACCAGGCGTAGCCAAGCTAGTCGGCGCATGGCGATAGCAAAAGCTGACTCTCTGGAGGAGAGTTCGAAGCCATCGTAGGCCGCGTGGAATAGATGGAGGCGTAGGTTGGAGAGGGATTCCAAAAGTAGGCTAAAGGCTCCTTGGCGGGAGGCCGGTAGGTCAGTCTCAAAGGCTCTCAGTAGTCCAATGAGGTGTTTGAGGTAGGATGTGAAGGTGAAAATGTAGCTTTGCACCCTAGAGGCCATCATCGCATTTTGATATAGTCTCCTGCCGAACTTGTCTAGGGTTCGGCCTTCTCGGCCTGGGGGGACCGCCGCTGAGACCCGGGAGGGGTGAGCCTTTTTTAAGAAGGATTCTACTAACAGCGACTGGTGGGAGAGCTGTGGTTGTTCAAATCCCGGAAAGGGTACTGTACGGTACTTGGCCTCCATTTATATGGGCACGGCTGTGACCATATAGGGGGTCTCCAGGTTCCTGAAGAGAGCCTGTTGGAGTATCGGGTTAGGCGGTAAGCGAAGGGACTCTCTGGGTAGTGATGGCATATCCAGTTCCGCTAGGTACTCTTTAGAGTATCTGGAGTCGGACTGGAGGTCTAAATTCAAGGCGTGGCCCATGTCCTGGACAAAGCGTGAGAAGGATGGTCGGGATGTTCCCGAGGCCCCGTGGGGGGGGTCGGTGAACGAGACCTCCGTCGGGTGGAGAAGATAGGGGAGGCTTCCCTCGAGTAGCGAGGTTCCTGCTCCGATCCAAGCTCCGAGATCGGGGAAGTACTGTGAAAGTGTTCCGGGGTCGTGGATCTCCGACGTCTCAAGGAGCCCCTCGGAGACGATGCCGGGGTTCGGGGTACCGATCGATGTCGAATCGGTGACCTCAACCCGGACTCCCTTGGTGAAAGCCCGAAACCTCGGTTCGGAGCCCCAGTCCGAGGGGGGAGTTCGGAGGATGCGTGGGTTGGAGAGTGATAACTCTGCCACCTTCAGCGGTCCCGTACGAGGTGTAGGTGAACGGCCTCGTAGAGTGGGGGAACCCCGGGCCTTCTTAGAGGTACGGCGGTTCGAGGTTTCTGTTGGTTTAGCCCGACGTTTTGCCCTGTGGCGGTCTGTGGAGGGAGAGCGCCTCGGGTGCCTCGGCGAGGAGTCCGAGGAGGATGAGATGCGGCGAAGTTTGCGCACTTTTCCCCGAGGTGGCTCGACGCGAGGCTCAGGCTGGTCTGGCACATGCGGGGTCGAGGTCGAGGTCGAGGCAGAGGCCGGTTGTAGATGGGCCATTGCAGCGGACAGCTCCGACGAGATCATTGCTCGGAGTAAGTCCTGGAAGACGGGCACGGAAGCATCGAAGGCATGTCCCCTGCCTCGGTGTACTCCACCGGGGGCGACCTCGTATCAGAGTATTCCCGTGTGGTGGAGGCACGGCCCGAAGGCTTGGAGGGCTTCGTCGGGGCTGTAAGCATGGGACTTCCGCCATGCGTCGCCGGTGTCCCCGAGGTTGGTTTCTTCGCTGGTACAGAACCTGAAGAGGGAAGAGGGGACTTACCCGGAGCCGAGGCTTTCTGTTGTCCCGAGGACTTCGGAGTCGAGTCTCGAGGCGATGCCGAGGTATTCGGGGCCGAGGTCAAGGCTGGGGCCGAGGCCAGGGCCGACCTCGAGGCCGAGGTAGAAGGTTGGTCTGGGGCGAAAAGATCCGCCATGCGGGCTTTCCTTCGACGGAGGGCCCGGTTCTGGAAAGTAGCGCACTGGGGACAGGAGTCGGTTGGATGAGCGGCCCCCCAGGCAGAGGATGCACCGGCGATGTGGGTCTGTGATGGAAAGAAGCCGCTCGCACCGGGTGCACTTTTTAAAGCCAGTCAAAGGCCGGGACATAGAATCGAAAGTGGTCGCGGCTCGAGTAGCCACGCGGCCACGGGGACCCGGAAGCCTCCGGGTCGGTCAAACAAAGCAGGAATCAAGTTGAAGAAGAAAAAATTTTGCGCACAGTGACTTAAACGATGAAAAACAAGAAAAATTGCGGTGCTAGAAGGCAGTTGGGGCAGAGCCTGAAAAAACACGACTTCTAGGCTCAGCGGAAAATTTTGAACTGGAGACCACGAGGGGATGCACCCCCTAGTGGAGTGGGAAGGCACGCATGCGTGGAGCAGCAGAGCAAACTTAAATCTTCAATCAAGTTTGCTTGAAAATGCTTCCGCATCGGGGCTCCGTAGATGACGTCACCCACATGTGAGAATATCATGCCTGCTTGTCCTGGGATAATGGTTGTTATCCACGGATAGCCATGGGTAACCCGCTGAAACTGTGACAAAAAAAACTGGGTCACTGCGAGTACAGGGACAAGGCCATTCACTGTTCTGTAGGATGTCAAAGTCCCGAATTTGTTGGGAATGTCTAGATTCATATGAATCAAGAACAATCTCTTAATTTTCCTTATACTTTGTTAGTTTGTAAGTAGCATTGCTCCCCATTGTTGTGGACTTGAAAAGGATTTTTTGTGATTGTATATTACTTTTAATTTGTTGTTAAAAACCTTTTTTTCCTTAGTATCGTTTGATATTGTTAACTATTAAAATGGATAAATTAAAAAATAATAATAATAAGATTGTCCAAAAGCATTGGTTTATATTACTGGCTCATGAACAATTTAAAGATTTACCCCGGTTTGTATATTCCCGGCGTAAAAACTAAACTAAATTTGGTGTCTAGATCCCAATTTTTAAGATCAGAACCCCAGCCATGTGACTATGATAGAGAACATGACCAATGTGGTCACTGCACAGTGTCTAAATATGCTATTAAAACAAGTACATTGGTTCATTCACGCCTGGGACTCATTCACCATTTACAATATAAAACCAACTGTGAATCAGTATGGATGGTATATGTGATTGAATGCCTGTGTCATCTATTTTACATAGGTCATACTACCAGAAGCATTCGAGTCAGGATGGTAGAACACTTAAGCAAGATACGGCGGGGGGGGATCTGGCTGCACCCTTAACAGTTCATTGGCAGGAAATTGAGATATGTGGTTTTGGAATGCCCTGTTTCAGTGGGGTGGCAATACACAAGCATTTCTCTGGAAGAGGGAACAAGCATGGATATTTTATTGGCAGACAGTAACCCCCCCTTGGCCTCAATTGTGAGGTTGAGTGATGGGCGTTTCTTAGCTTCAGCATTTTAACAAGCTGAAGCAGGAGTGATGTCACAAACAGGAACTGTAGTTTTGAAGAACGGAAGGTACCCTCCAGCAGCAACATCATGGAAGCTGATTTTACAACTAACCACAAGTAATATTTTAGCAATTAAATGTCTTTTATGTATTTATTATAGGTAAAAAGGAGTCCTCTTGGTCGTAGCAAGGAGTGGTGGGTTTTCTGAAGCAGCCCACGTCGGGTGAGGAAGGCTGCTCGGCCCGGCGCTCCTGCGACCTCTTTACGAGGGCGAAACGATTCAGAATCCAACATTTCTATCATAGAATACTTTTTTTTTTCACCAAAATTGGGACACTGGATACTAGTTTTGAAAATAAATTTGAAGCATGCATGTGGGAGCACTTAGCATTTTAAACATGAACACAAAAAATTTAAAAACCTAAATAAAAAAAGATTCCCTATCAGTTAAAGTGCTGTGATAGACCAGGGGGGTCTGCATTTGGGGGCTTGTCCCCGTTTGCGAGTCCTCTACCTTTCATCTAAAGGTTCTGAGCACTTCTAAGGTAGTTTAAAGTTTAAAAATATTGATATAAATAATAAGGATTGGTAATATGGAGAAATTAGGTTCTTGCCTGCTAATTTTATTTCTGTTAGCCTGTAGACTGGTATAGTCCTTATGAATGGGTTATATACCTCACTGCTACCAGCAGGTGAAAACTGAGAACAAACTTGTATATCAGGATAGCTTCCCCACTTGCAATCCAATCTGCCGAATAGCCAAGCAGAAGCTAGGAAAGACTTCAACTGAAAACAGTATAGCACACTCCGAACACTGGTAAACTACTGTTGGAACATGTGTAGAACTGAATCCTGGTATAGAAAACATCCCCACAGCTCACCTGTTAAGCCAGCTGAGCCATAGCCACTGTTCTTACTTCTCCCCGGCCCGAGAAAAATACTAGAACCCGCAGAAAAACTCAAAATCTGCACGCGAGCAAAACAAAACCCACAATCACTGCACAAAGACTATACCAGTCTACAGGCTAACTGAAAGAAAATTAGCAGGTAAGAACCTAATTTCTCCTTTTGTATTGCCTGGTAGACTGGCATAGTTCTTACGAAAGGGACATACCAAAGGCCGACACCAGAACACATTCACCGAATACTGTGTCCCAACACGCTTGAATATCCAAATGGTAGTTTCTTACAAAGGAATGCAGAGAAGACCAAACTGCAGCCTTGCAAATATTCACTGGAGGAACTAGAGAAGACAGCCCAAGAAGCTGCCTGACCCCTAGTGGAATGAGCCTTGAGAAAATCTGGAACAGGCTTCTTCTTCAGAAGATAAGCAGAAGCAATAGTCTCCTTGATGCAGCACACTATAGTAGCCTTAGAAGAGCCATCCCCCTTACGAGGACCCGCAAGAAAAAGAGATGATCTGATTTCCTTATCTACTGGGTCCTCTGCACAAAAGAGTGAAGGACCCGACTGACATCTAACTTGCGCAACTGTCTCTGCTCGGGAAGAGCCCTCCCGGCTACCCAACACCGGGAGGACCACTGCCTGATTGACATGAAAAGGAGAAACTACCTTTGGCAGAAAGGAAGAAACAGGCCTCAAGACAATCTGTTCCCTAGAAAAGTCCAAGATGGGAGCCCTACAAGAAAAAGCTTGCAGCTAAGAAACACATCTAGCTGAAGTAATGGCCACCAAGAAGACCGCTTTAAGATTAAGATCCTTCAAAGAGTAGTCACCCAATGGTTCAAAAGGAGGGCGCACAAGAACTAACAGAACCAGATTCAGATCCCAAGATGGAACAGAGGGTAGTACAGGAGGCTTGAGCAATTTGGCCACCAGCAAGAAGAGAATCACATCTGGAATGGCAGTCAAACGCTGATCTTTCAACAACCCACGAAAGGCTGACAAGGCCGCAAGCTAAACCAGTAGAGAAGACCAAGCCAGGACCCTGTCCAGGCCATCCTGCAAAAACTCTAGGATGTTAGGCAGGAAAGCGCGAAAAGAGACCACTCCACGCGCAGCACACCACTCCTCAAATAAGACACCAAACCCTCACATAAGCCCGAGAGGTGGAAAGCCTCCGGGACCCTGAGAGAGTTGAGATCACTTTATCTGAATTCCCCATCTTACCTAGGCGACACCTTTCAACAGCCAAGCCATAAAACAGAAGGGACCTGGATCAAACATTGGAATGGAACCATGAGTCAGAAAAGGATCCGCCACCAGATGCCTCACCAGATCCGCATACCACGGACGTCGAGGCCAGTCCGAAGCCACCAGAACCACAAGGCCCAGATGGTGAATTATGCGAAGAACTCTGCCCACTAATGGCCACAGAAGGAACATATACAACAGCCCCTCCTTTGGCCATGGTTGAACCAGAGCATCCAGGCCCTCGGCCTGACCATCTCTTTGATGACTGAAGAAGCGGGGTGTTTTGGCATTTGACACTTGTGGCCATCAGGTCCATGAGGGGCTGACCCCAAAACTGCACTATCAACTGAAAGGCCACCGGGCTTAGACACCACTCTCCGGGATCTAGCACGTGACGATTTAGGAAATCCGCTTGAACATTCTCCACTCCGGCTATATAGGATGCTGATATTTCTTGAAAGTGCAACTCTGCCCAGACCATAAGCAGTGCCGCCTCCTGTGCCACCAAAGTGCTCCTGATGCCCCCGATGATTGACATAGGCCACCACCGTGGCATTGTCCGACAGAACCCTGACTTTCTTGCCCATCAGAAAGGACTGGAAGACTAAAAATGCCAGACGGATGGCTCTGGTCTCAAGACATTGAATGACCAAGAAACCTCCTCCATGGACCAGGTACCCTGAGCTAAGTGGCCTAAATACTGAGCTCCCCAACCGAGAAGACTGGTATCCGTGAGCAGCACTGTCCACTTCAGCTGATCCAGACTCGCCCCTGGTATAAGATGGGGGGGGTCTGGAGCCACCAATGAAGACTGCCTCGAGGTAAGCCCGGAACATGGTGATCCAGACTATGCCTCTGATGCAACCACCTCCAAAGAAGCACATACTGATGGGGAAGCATGTGGGCCCGCGACAACCTCACTGCATCGAGGGAAGCCGCCATCAACCTCAAGACTTGGAGGAACTCCTGTGCCCGAGAACACCAGGACACCATAAGCAGGCGAATCTGACATTGCGATTTGCTTACCCGGGCCTCCAGAAGGAAGACTTTCCCCAAGAAGGTGTTGAACAGCACTCCTAGATACTCCCGGAGCTGAGAGGGAGACAGGCAGCTCTTGGCAAGATTAACTACCCAGCCCAGCAACTGCAGAAACTCCACCACCCGAGCCTTGACCCAGGTGTTCTCCTGTAATGACTTCACTAGAATCAACCAGTCGTCCAGGTAGGGATGAACTAGAAAGCAATGTTACTTACCGTAACAGTTGTTATCCAGGGACAGCAGGCAGCTATTCTCACTAGTGGGGTGATGTCATCCGACAGAGCCCCGATACGGACATCTTGCAAGCATGTCTTGCTTGAAGAAACTCAGAAGTTTCGAGATGCCCGCACCGCGCATGCGCCAGTGCCTTCCCGCCCGATGTACCGGGCGTGTCTCCTCAGTTCAGGTAGCTAGCCTGAGAAGCCAACCCAGGGGAGGTGGATGGGACGTGAGAATAGCTGCCTGCTGTCCCTGGATAACAACTGTTACGGTAAGTAACATTGCTTTATCCCAGGACAAGCAGGCAGGTATTCTCACTAGTGGGTGACCTCCAAGCTAACCCCAATGGGATGGTGGGAGAGTTGGCAACTTAAGAGAACAAATTTTGTAACATGCTTGGCCAAACTGTCCATCCTGTCTGGAGAAAGTATCCAGACAATAATGAGAGGTGAATGTATGAACCGAGGACCAAGTGGCAGCCTTACAAATCTCCTCAATCGGTGTCGATCTGAGGAAGGCAACAGAGGCTGCCATTGCTCTGACCTTATGGGCTGTGACCTTACAGGGAAGGGATAATCCAGCCTGGGCATAGCAGGAAGAGATACAAGCCGCCATCCAGTTGGAGATGGTGCGCTTCGATACAGGTCGTCCCAACTTGTTTGGATCAAAGGAGACGAAAAGTTGAGGAGCAGTTCTGTGTGGCTTTGTGCGATCCAAGTAGAAAGCTAAAGCACGTTTACAGTCCAGAGTGTGTAAAGCAGATTCTCCAGGGTGAGAATGAGGCTTTGGAAAGAACACTGGAAGCACGATGGATTGGTTGATGTGAAATTCAGAGACCACTTTAGGCAAGAATTTTGGATGAGTACGAAGAACCACCTTGTCATGATGGAATACAGTGAACGGTGGATCCGCCACTAGGGCCTGAAGCTCACTGACCCGGCGAGCAGACGTGAGGGCCACCAGAAAAACCACCTTCCAGGTGAGATACTTAAGTGGAGCCTTGTTGAGAGGTTCAAACGGAGGCTTCATGAGATGAGACAGGACAACATTGAGATCCCAAACCACAGGAGGAGGTTTGATAGGAGGGTTGACATGAAAAAGACCTTTCATAAATCTGGAAACCACAGGATGAGCAGACAAAGGTTTCCCCTGTAGAGGCTGATGGAAAGCCGCAATAGCACTCAGGTGGACTCGTATAGAGGTAGACTTGAGACCAGACTGAGACAGGTGTAGAAGATAGTCCAATACAGAAGATAGGGAAGCTCGCTGAGGTTCCGTGGCATTGGAAATACACCAGGAAGAAAATCTAGTCCATTTTTGGGAATAGCATTGTCGAGTAGCAGGCTTCCTGGAAGCCTCCAAGACCTCCCTCACTGCTTGAGAGAACTGGTGAGGAGTTATGTTGAAAGGAACCAAGCTGTCAGGTGGAGGGACTGCAGGTTGGGATGAAGTAATGAACCTTGATGTTGAGTAAGTAGTGAAGGAAACACTGGAAGAAGTACTGGCTCCCTGCTGCTCAGTTGAAGTAGAAGGGAGTACCAAGGTTGTCTGGGTCACCGAGGAGCAATCAGAATCATGGTGGCATGGTCTGATCTCAACTTGACCAGAGTCTTTTGAATGAGAGGAAATGGAGGAAACGCATATAGGAAGCGATTCCCCCAATCCAGTAGAAAGGCGTCTGCCTCGAGGCGATGAGGAGTGTAGATCCTGGAGCAAAACTGAGGCAGTTTGAAGTTGTGGGGGGCTGCAAAGAGGTCTATCTGAGGCGTTCCCCACTGAGCAAATATCTGATGAAGGGGGTCGGAGTGAAGCGTCCATTCGTGAGGCTGGAGAAGATGACTCAATTTGTCTGCCAAGACGTTGTCTTTCCCCTGAATGTAGACAGCTTTGAGGAAGGTGTTGTGGCGAACCGCCCAATCCCAGACTCGAAGAGCTTCCTGGCAAAGAGGGGCCGAGCCCGTGCCCCCTTGTTTGTTGACATAATACATGGCGACCTGATTGTCTGTGCGAATAAGGACCACCATGTCGTGAAGCAGATGCTGAAAAGCTTGGAGAGCATTGACGATGGCTCTGAGCTCCAGAAGATTGATTTGATGGAGTCGTTCCGCACTGGTCCAGAACCCCTGAGTGCGAAGACCATCCAGATGAGCCCCCCATGCATAGTTCGATGAATCGGTCGTGAGAACTTTCTGGTGGGGAGGAGAGTGAAACAGCAAACCTCTGGATAGATTCGAAGAGGTCATCCACCAGAGAAGAGACTGCCGTAGAGCAGGAGTGACTACAATGTGACGGGACAACGGGTCGGACACCTGAGTCCACTGAGATGCCAGGGTCCATTGAGGAATTCTGAGATGTAGTCTGGCAAAAGGCGTCACATGAACTGTAGATGCCATGTGGCCCAAGAGGACCATCATGTGTCTCGCTGAGATGGATTGGCGAGAAGACACCGACTGGCAGAGTAGAAGGAGAGCATCCATGCGTTGAGGAGGAAGGAATGCTCGAAGTTGAATTGTATCCAGGACAGCCCCGATAAAGGGGAGAGACTGGGTGGGCTGAAGATGTGACTTGGGGAAGTTGATCTCGAAGCCCAAACTCTGCAGGAAACAAATTGTAGTCAAGGTCGCCGAAATGACCTCTGGAGCCGACGGTGCCTTGATGAGCCAGTCGTCGAGGTATGGAAACACCTGAAGACCCATGTTCCGGAGTGCAGCGGCCACCACCACCAGACACTTCGTGAAGACTCTGGGAGACGAGGAAAGGCCGAATGGAAGCACTCGATACTGCAGATGTAGATGTCCCACCCGAAATCTGAGGAACTTGCGGGAGGCCGGATGAATAGGAATGTGAGTGTAGACCTCCTTGAGGTCCAGAGAGCATAACCAATCGTTCTGCTCGAGGAGGGGATAGAGAGAAGCAAGGGTCAGCATACGGAACCGCTCCTTGACCAAAAACTTGTTGAGGACTCGAAGGTCCAAAATGGGACGCAGATCGCCCGTCTTCTTCGGGACCAGGAAGTACCGGGAGTAAAACCCCCGGTTTTGCTGATCTAATGGAACCAAGTCAAAAAAGATATGCAGGGGTAACTTATTCAAATCAAAATTACTATCGAGTGACTCAAGAGGTCAGTAGAACAAAAATAAAGTCACCACTAGTTCATCAATACACTTAAGGAACTAATTTTTGTTTAGAACTCTGCTCAGAGACATGAAGGCTGAAAACTCGGCCTCACCTACCAATCATTGCAGTGTTCAAAAAGGATTTTAAATTTAAAGTACCTTTGAATATGCTAGCTAAAAAGCTATGCTGAGAGTATAAATACTTCCATGAGTTTTATAGTTATGAAAAAAGACTTAGCTTTGAATAGTGACTGGTTCCGACGTGCACGTTTCGTGGCTGCGTCAGGGAACCGACAATACAGCTGAATTTGGAGCTGGTAGTGAAGTCACATGCACTTAAACGTCTTTTTGAGAGATCTAGCTTTTTAAGTGCATGTGACTTCACTACCAGCTCCAAATCCAGCTGTATTGTCGGTTCCCTGACACAGCCACGAAACGTGCACGTCGGAACCAGTCACTATTCAAAGCTAAGTCTTTTTTCATAACTATAAAACTCATGGAAGTATTTATACTCTCAGCATAGCTTTTTAGCTAGCATATTCAAAGGTACTTTAAATTTAAAATCCTTTTTGAACACTGCAATGATTGGTAGGTGAGGCCGAGTTTTCAGCCTTCATGTCTCTGAGCAGAGTTCTAAACAAAAATTAGTTCCTTAAGTGGATCTAATGGAACCGGCTCGACGGCCCGAAGCCGAAGCAGAGCCTGAGCCTCCTGGAGGAGAAGAGCAGTCTGCGTCAAGTTTGAAGGATACTCTCTTGGCAGGTGGTCCGGGGGGACCCATTGGAAATGAAGAGAGTATCCCTCTCTTACGATGGTAAGGACCCAAAGGTCCGTGGTGATTGTCTCCCATCGATGACAAAAATGATGGAGACGACCCCCAATGGGAAAAACGGGGGGAGACAGAACGAGGTTGGTTATGCTCCCTGGAAGAGAGTCAAAAAGGTTGAGTAGCCTTGGGTGCAGCCGGCATCTGAGGCTTTTGCTGAGGCTTCTGGGGAGGCTGTCTCTTCGCAGGTTGCCTCGCAAGAGAGTCTGCCTCGGCTGATAACGCCGCTGGTAAATCAGAGGCGGCCTAGTGGGTCGAGACTGTTGAGGCTTGGGTTTAGGCCGTAGGATAGACTGGAAGGACTTCTCATGATCCGAAAGCTTCTTAGTAACAGTCTCAATAGACTCATCGAACAGATCCGCCCCCGCACAAGGCACATTTGCAAGTCTGTCTTGGAGGTTCGGATCCATATCAATCGTACGAAGCCATGCCAGGCGACGCATGGCTACCGAACAGGCAGCAGCACGTGCCGAGAGCTCGAAGGCATCGTAGGAGAATTGCATCAGCTGGAGGAGTAACTGGGAAAGGGTCGCCACCACCTCTTCAAACTCGTATCGAGCCTGAGCATCGATAAAAGGTATGAACTTGCGGAGCACCGGCAAGAAGAAGTCCAAATATGAAGAGAAGAAGAAATTGTAATTGAGCACTCGAGACGCCATCATAGAGTTCTGGTAGATACGTCTACCAAACTTATCCATCGTCCTCCCTTCTCGGCCCGGTGGTACTGAGGCGTAAACCTGGGAGGGATGAGATCGTTTGAGGGAGGACTCGACCAGGAGGGACTGATGAGATAGTTGCGCCCCCTCAAACCCTTTGTGGTGGACGATGCGGTATCGAGCATCCAACTTACTGGGAACTGCAGGGATGGAATATGGTGTCTCAAAACAGCGCATGAAAGTCTGGTCAAGCAGTTTATGCAGAGGAAGCCAGAGCGTCTCCGCCGGAGGATGAAGCAAATTCATGGTGTCTAGATACTCCTTAGAATATCGAGAACCAGTGTCCAAAGTTACATCCAAGTCATCCGCCATTTGTCGGAGGAAGGAGGAAAAGGACAGTTGGTCCGCCAGCGCCGGCCGGCGAGACGGACTAGAAGAAGTGGAAGCCTCCGGGTCCAGAGAGAGCTGGGATCGGCAAGGAGAATAGGAGGTAGATGGTTCCTCATACTCCGGTCCCTGAGGCGGGGATAAATCCGACGAGGAGTATCCCATACGCTGCATCTTCTTTTGTGGAGACACCTCCGAATGACGCGAGGAGTGTCGAGATGAGTGTCGAGATCGATGCCCCTCCCGGTGCCGGGATGGGGAACGAGACCTCCTATGCATCGCACGGTCCCCCAAAGCCTCCAAGGAATGGATGGGACTAGATGCAGTGGATCGTAGAGGTGGCAAGGATGCGGACTCACGCGATGCCACCCAGGCCTGGTATGGAGTGCGGAAGAACTCTTCCTGCGATGCGGTATGCCCAGGACTCCGATTATCAGGGGCTGACATAGTACTCTGATGTCGAGGAGGTGTGATGGGCTCCAAAGGCGGCATATCACTAAAGGAAGCCCGCCTCGAGGCTCCCGCCGCTCTCCGCCGATCCTCCTCGTCGAGAAGTGAGATCGAACGACGAGGAGGAGGGGAGGGGGCGGTCCGCCCCCCGGAACCGGGACGTCACCCTGAATGGAGGCGATAAGCCGGGGTCCCATAGACTGCATAAGCTCGACAAACTGAGCTTCCAGCAGGGATCGCAGCGAAGCCGATATGGAGGGATCCGCACCGAAAGGGGGTCCTCCAGCACGGTCTTCGCGCTCCTTTGCGGCCAAGTGCTTCTGCTTGCTAGCTTTAGGCACTTTGATGACCACCGGAGGGACAGTGGAAGGCGGTACCTGAGTGCGGGTCCGTCAACGAAATCGCACGCTGGCACTTGCTGCACTTTTTAAAGCCGGTGATTGGCCGGGACATAGGCCGGAAAATCGTCGCCACAAGGTCGAAGGCGCTGGGCCTAAGCCACGAGGCCGGCCCGGCCGAACCGCCGGAAGAAATAATTTTAACTTTTTTTTTTTTTTAAAGAAAAACTAAATTAAAGTTGAAATAAATCAAATAAACAAAAAACGTGGTACAAAGAAGGCAAATTTTACTGAAATTCAGTCAGCGCAGATTGAAGTGAAACTTCTCAGCTCCGCGGAAAGAAAAGAACTGAGGAGACACGCCCGGTACATCGGGCGGGAAGGCACTGGCGCATGCGCGGTGCGGGCATCTCGAAACTTCTGAGTTTCTTCAAGCAAGACATGCTTGCAAGATGTCCGTATCGGGGCTCTGTCGGATGACATCACCCCACTAGTGAGAATACCTGCCTGCTTGTCCTGGGATAATGTCCCCTTTTTGCAACGTCGCCACAAAGACCACCATCACCTTGGTGAACGTCTGCAGAGCCGTGGCTAGACCAACGGGAAGTGCACAGAACTGATAATGTTGCCCCAATATCGCAAAGTGCAGGAAGCGATGATGGGAGGCCCGAATAGAAATATGCAAGTAGGCCTCGGTCAGATATAGAGAGGTCAGAAACTCCCCCTGCTGAACCGCCAGAATCACAGACCGCAAAGTTTCCATGTGAAAGTAGAAGGCATGTGAAGAGCCCTGTTGACCCCCTTCAAATCCAGGATGGGCCAAAATGTCCTTTCTTTCTTTGGCACCACAAAGTAAATAGACTACCAACCTGTGCCCCACTTCTGCGGAGAAACTGGAACCACAGCGTGAAGATCTAACAATCTTTGAAGGGTCTGACAAAAGGCCTGCTGCATCCACACACAGTCTGGCAAAGAATGGGCAAACTCCAGAGCATTACCGTCCCGAATCACCTCCAGAATCCACTGATCGCACGTGATGTCTGCCCACTTTAGATAAAAAGCCCTAAGCTGTGCGCCCACCGGAACCAAGACAGGCGCCAGCAAGGAGTCATTGAGCAGGACTGGTGGCAGGGGACCGGCGGGGGCACTACATGCACCCCAGCGGACCTCACAAAGGACTGCATGCACTGAAAGAACCTGCCTCTAGAGAGCCCAGGAGAATGAAAAGAGGCAGCCCATCGACTAGGGCGGAAGCAGCGGAAATCACGCCCATGAGCAGCCCCACCTCGAGCCATCAGCCTAGGCCTAACCTCAGGCAAACGAGGCACTTTAGAATCAGTGAGTCTGAACCAACTTGTCTAGGTCCTCCATCAAACAAGAAAGAACCTTTAAAGGGAAACTTAGTCAACTTAGCTTTGGACGCTGAATCCACCGACCAAGCGCGAAACCACAAGGTGCAGCGAGCTGCCACTGCAAAAGCCAACAACTTGGCAGAAGCTCGCAAGAGGTCATATATGGCATCTGAAAGATAAGAAGCACCCAATTCAATCTTTGTCACTTTGCGCTTTAGCAATTCTCAATCCTCAGATTTACTGTCAAGCACATGCTAGGCCCAGCAAAAACATGTCCGAGCCACCAGCCCCCCACACATCACTGCTCTGTTTAAGGGACTCCAACTTAAGCTCTTCAGGGTCCTTCAGAGCCACACCACCCTCCATAGGCACAATATACCGCTTAGAGATGGCTGAGACCATGCGCCTACCACATGCGACTTCAGTGTGTCTCTATCCCCTTCAGGAATGGGATACAGGCGGGCCATGGAGCATGCAAAACGAAAGAAAGCTTCCGGCACATGCCACTGTATGAGCATAATGTCCTGAATATCCTGATGCATAGGAAAAGAGCGGGAAGCAGAGCGGATCCCCTTAAGCAAGGAGTCCACCGTATGCGGGAGATCTGACATGGTGTCCTCAAAGGGCAAAACTGAGGAGACCTGAAGAATTAGCTCAGGAAGTTCTTCCCGCTGAAAAATGCGTACCACAGACGCATCTTCACCAGCAAAGGGGTGCTCGAACCCCTCGCTGGCAGAATCAGACCCCCCCAAGAGGATCCTGGAAAGCTCCCCAAGGGTCCAGGTCCTCATCAATACCATCGTGCACCTCTGGGCAAAAATCCTCATCCCAAGAGATCCTCGGGCGCTTGGATGAGAGAGGAGTAGAGGGGGCAAAAACTGCTGCTGTATGGGGCCGCACCGGGGAAGGAGACAAGGGCAACCCCCCCTACCCCCCCCGGAGTAGACATGGAACCTCCAGCCGCCAGCACATATGCTTTACATAGTGCCAACAAATTCAGGGGGAAAAAACCCCGGCGGCAACAAGGGCCTCCCTGCCCCAGCAGAGGACCCAGCCTTACCTTGCCCCTGTATTTCCAAAACAGGGGGAAGGTCACTTGAGGTAACAGAAATGAAGGAGGTTCCCGCCAAAATTGGACCTGAAACCGCCAAAATCAGAGCTCCTGCAGCCTGTCGTGTCTGAAAAGCCTGGGACTTTCCTGACACTGAGGCCAAGGAACCAACCGACGCAAAAAGGGAATCCCCAGACGCTCCAGAAGTAAGGGAACCTTTTTCACCCTGACAGTTGGCGGCTGGAGAACCCTCTGTGTGGGTATCAGAGGAAGTCTGGGCTTCCCAGTGATCCGAAGCCAACTCGCGAGGTACATGCAATGGGGTGCCCTGGCCGCCTGTAACTGCTGCCGACGAGAGTCCCCCACCACTCCGGCCTGAACAACACTAGCACTGGCAGGCCACGAGTACCTCGTGTCTGAAGCACAATGAGCATTTTTCCCCTTTAAAAGTGCTCATAGTGCTAAAAAACAAAGACTAGATTGCAAGAGGGGAAGCTATCCTGATATACAAGTTTGTTCTCAGTCTCCACCTGCTGGCAACCGTGAGGTATATAACCCAATCGTAAGGACTATATCAGTCTACCAGGCTATACAAAATATGGTACTTATTCCACCCCATTTGTGTGTTTATAAAATTCTTCCACATTCCCTCTCAGTCATCTCTTCCCCAGGTTCAACAGCTCTAATCTTTAATCTGTTTAATATTTTTACATAAAGTAATTTCATCTCCTTTAACTTTTTGTCACCTCACTTTGTACCTTTTTTACTTCTGCTATATCTCTTTTCAGAGATGATAATAATAATAATAATAATTTTATTTTTATATACCGCCAAAGCCATGAAAGTTTGAGGTGGTTTACAACAAGAAGCGCTGGACAATCAGCGAAGATGTCAACAATTCAAAGACATCTATACAATCTTATATAAAGGGAGAAGTAGAAAGCTATATAGTTCTTAAGGTTAATGGTTGAATTTGCAGTGCTATAAAATTCTTAGTTTACAAATCAATTGAACAAACTCGTTTTTATCAATTTTCTAAAATTGAGGTAGGTTGAGGAGTGCGTAATAACGTTACTTAGCCAATCGTTCCATTTGCCTGTCTGGAAGGCGAGGGTTCTGACCAGGAATCTTTTGTAGTGGCAGGCCTTTATTGTTGAATAGGTGAACAGATGTATTCTTCGTTTGGGTCTAATAGAACATGCCAGATTAAATTGGGAAACTAGGTAAGTGGGGGCCAGACCAAATATTGATTTATAACACAAACAAGAGAACTTAAACAGAATTCGCGCCTCCAGGGGCAGCCAATGGAGTTTTTGATAATAGGGGCTTATGTGATCCCATTTCTTCAGCCCAAAAATCAGTCGAACTGCAGAATTTTGAATGACTCTGAGTCTTAGAATGGTTTTTTTGAAGGATCCCAAGTAAATGTTGCAATAATTGAGCATGCTTAAGATGGAAGATTGAACCAGTAAGCGGAAAGATGCTGCATCAAAGTATTTTCTGATGGTTCTGAGTTTCCAAAGTAACGAGAAGCATTTTTTAACCAGTAAATCTGTGTGAGCATTTAGAGTAAGGTGGCGGTCCAGAGTCACTCCCAGAATTTTAATGGAATGGTCAATAGGGAAGACCTGACCGTTCAAGGAGATCGATGAGTCTTTGATTTTGTCGTTAGGGCTTGCCAGGAAAAATTTAGTTTTGTCTGTGTTGAGCTTCAATTTGTTCTAGAATGAATGATATATGAGTCTTTGTCTCAGAGGTCAGAGTAGTAAGTGGAATAACTATGGTGATATCATCAGCAGAGATATAAAATATAATTTTTAAGCTTTGTAGTAAGTTCCACAGTGAGGCAAGGTATATGTTGAACAATGTAGGGGATAGAGGAGAGCCCTGCGGGACTCCGCAAGAAATTACCCAACTACAGGATTTTTTATTGTCACTATACACTTGATATGACCGTTTGCTCAAAAAATCCCAAAACCATTTTAACACATTACCTGAAAGACCGATTGATTCCAGACAGTCAATCAGAATGACATGGTCGACCAAATCGAAGGCACTACTCAGGTCTAGTTGCACAAAATTCAATAAACACACCATAGATCATCATAATATTATCCGTTTCATTATGCATAAAAATAAAAAATCTATAAGGAACAGACTGATTTTTGTGCACTTCTTTAGTGCTCCCAGTTAATTCTAAAAAATAAAAAAATAAAAATAGATTATAATCTTCCCATTCCCCTCACCTGCCCTCCATTGTTTTCTGTGCGAAACTGGTACTGGATGTTATGGTCAGCAAAGGCGGCTTGCTGGACATTGGCAATAGCCACTGCTGCTTGCTCCTCTGTATTTGGCCCGTCTCCTGATAACAAACAAAAACAATTATTTAATTAGCTGGAGTAGAGAAGCAACCTAGTGATTAGAGCAGTGGGTTGAAAAGTAGGGAAGCCAGAATTCAAATCCCACTGATGCTTCTTGTGATCATGGCCAAGTCACTAAACCCGCCATTGTCTCAGGTACAACTCAGACTGTAAGCTTTCCAAGGACAGAAAAATACCACTTGAGAGCAACCCGCCTGAACTAATGACAAGGTGTAAAGTAAAGCCAAAATAAAAGTAAAACTACCACGGAACATTTTATTGGCTAAGTGTCAAACATCTGCACTGTGGAGATCCTCATATAAAAATTAAGCTACTGCTGTGAGGGTTTCCCCAACAGCTTATTTCCATATAAGGGGGAAAGAGAAATGGGACTTATATACTGCCTTTTTGTGTTTACACATTCAAAGTGGTTTGGGCATATTAGTGATCAATAAACACTGATATAATATAATATATACAGGTACTTATTTTGTACCTGGGGCAATGGAGGATTAAGTGATTTGTCCAGGGTCACAAGAAGCAATGCTGAGATATAATCCCACAACCTCTGGGTGCAGAGGCAGCAGCTCTACCACTAGGCCATGCCTTACATTGTAGATCAGACATATCATACTCTGGCCCATGGGCCAAATTTGGCCCACGGTGTAATAAAATTTGGCCCACCAGACAATTACCAATTTACACTTAAGCTGGACCGCAGACATTTTTGTTACCCAATCAGGTACAAGCGCCACATTAGATGTAGGTTCACGCGGCTTCCCAGTCTCAAATTAAAGCAGCCTGCAGAGGATCGCTGGTCGGCTGTAACGATCCTAGCAGGCTGACGTAGCCTCAGCAGCACGTTCCCTCTACCGCGGTCCCCTATGTAAGAGGAGGGGCAGGACCGCGGCAGAGGGAATGTGTTGTTGAGGCTGACGGCAGCCTGCTAGGATCGCTACAGCTGACTGGCGATCCTCTGCAGGCTGCTTTAATGTGAGAGTGGGAATCCAGGATGAGGGAAGGAAAAGAGGGCCAAATCTCAGGCCAAAACGAAAGATGCCAGACCTTCGGGGGAGGGAAGGGAAACGGAAGGAAAGATGAAAGAAGGAGACCCTGGCAAGCGAGTTATCAGAAGACAACCAGAGCCTGGGACCACAACATGATTTGAATAATGACCAGACAAAAGGTAGAAAAAGTAATTTTATTTTCTGTTTTAATAATAATAAATAACTTTATTTTTTCTATACCGCCATAATCTTGCGACTTCTAGGCGGTTTACAGTGAAAGAGAGCTGTACAATCAGCGAATTACAAGGTGAGAACAGGTAGGAAGTCACTGAGTAATCAGTGTTTACAGGTTACAAATAGGTTACAGTATAATCTTAAGCATTTTACATCAAAGGGGCTGGATGGTCAGCGAAATACAGAATACAGGAGGTGAGGGAGACACTGAATAGGCAAGAGTAGAACAGAATACATTTGTGAAGAGTGTGGTGTCAATGTAAAGAGAAAAGGTTTTGGGATGGGGGGGGGGGGGGTTGTCTGGCTGGGAAATAAATCTATTGAATAGAGCGGTCTTGATTTCTTTCCGAAAGGCGCCATAGGTCTGCCTGGTTTTGTCGGTGAAGTTGCCTAGCCAGTTTGCTGTCTGGCAGCTTGAAACTTAAAAGTTCTATCCAGAAAGGTTCTGTATTTGCAACCTATGATCTTCGGGTTGTCCTTGTGGGGGTGAAAAGTTCGAAGTGAGGTAATAGGTAAGTTGGGGCCATTCCCCACACCAGTTTATAGCAAAAACAGAAAAACTTGAATAAAGTCTGTGCCTCAATTGGCAACCAGTGCAGCAGTTTATAGTAGGGGCTAATATGGTCACTTTTCTTTAGTCCGAATATTACCTTATTTTCACGCAGATAACGCGCACCCGTGTAAAACGCGCACACGGGTATAGCGCGCAGAAACCACGATTTTATGTACAAAAACTTTTGTATACCGCACTCACGGGTATACCGCGCATACAGCCCGACTGTCCTTTCGCCCGCCCCGACTCTCCTCTGGCCACCCCGACTCTCCTTGAAAGTCCTGTCCCCCCTTGAAGGTCTGCCCCCATCCTGAAAGCCTGATGCCCCCCCCCGACGTCCGATACATCCCCCCCCCGGCAGGACCACTCGCACCCCCACCCCGAAGGACCACCGACTCCCCGACAATATCGGGCCAGAAGGGAGCCCAAACCCTCCTGGCCACGGTGACCCCCTACCCCCACCCCGCACTACATTACGGGCAGGAGGGATCCCAGGCCCTCCTGCCCTCGACGGAAACCCCCCTCCCTCCAATGACCGCCCCCCCCAAGAACCTCCGACCGCCCCCCCAGCTGACCCGTGACCCCCCTGGCCGACCCCCACGACACCCCCACCCCCTTCCCCGTACCTTTGGTAGTTGGCCGGACAGACGGGAGCCAAACCCGCCTGTCCGGCAGGCAGCCAACGACGGAATGAGGCCGGATTGGCCCATCCGTCCCAAAGCTCCGCCTACTGGTGGGGCCTAAGGCGCGTGGGCCAATCAGAATAGGCCCTGGAGCCTTAGGTCCCACCTGGGGGCGCGACCTGAGGCACATGGTCGGGTTGGGCCCATGTGCCTCAGGCCGCGCCCCCAGGTGGGACCTAAGGCTCCAGGGCCTATTCTGATTGGCCCACGCGCCTTAGGCCCCACCAGTAGGCGGAGCTTTGGGACGGATGGGCCAATCCGGCCTCATTCCGTCGTTGGCTGCCTGCCGGACAGGCGGGTTTGGCTCCCGTCTGTCCGGCCAACTACCAAAGGTACGGGGAAGGGGGGTGGGGGTGTCGTGGGGGTCGGCCAGGGGGGTCGCGGGTCGGCTGGGGGGGGCGGTTGGAGGTTCTTGGGGGGGGGGGCGGTCGTTGGAGGGAGGGGGGTTTGCGTCGAGGGCAGGAGGGCCTGGGATCCCTCCTGCCCGTAATGTAGTGTGGGGTGGGGGTAGGGGGGTCGCCGTGGCCAGGAGGGTTTGGGCTCCCTCCTGGCCCGATATTGTCGGAGAGTTGGGGAGTCGGCCGGGCAAGAGGGCTTGGGCTCCCTCTTGCTCCGATCGTGGATGCGGGTGCGGGTGGGAGCGCGTGCGAGCGGTCCTGCTGGGGGGGGTGAATCGGGCGTCGGGCGGGGTGGGAACTATGTAAAAAAAATTTTGTATACCGCGCTCACGCGTATAACGCGCGAGGGGTATGCGCGGTAGGTAAAAACGCGTATAACGCGCGCGTTATATGCGTGAAAATACAGTAGTCTGACAGCCGTGTTTTGCACTATCCTTAATTTTCTCAAAGTTTTTTTGGGAGTGCCCACATAGATGATATTGCAGTAGTCTAAGGTGGATAGGATCAGTGACTGAACCAGTAGTCTAAAAGATGGAGGGTCAAAATATTTTTTTATGGTTTTTAATTTCCAAAGTGTGTGGAAGCATTTTTTGGTCACCGAGTTTGTGTGTTCGATCAAGGTCAGGTGTGTCTAGGGTGACTCCTAGTATTTTTATAGTTTTGGATATTAGATGGTCATGACCATTTAAGTGTATTGTTGTTGAGTTGATTTTGTCTTTTGGGCTTGCTATGAAGATTTTTGTCTTTTCTGAGTTGAGTTTCAGTTTAAAATTAAGACACTATTGTTCTATTTCGGTCATGATGTGGGAGATTTGTTTTGAGGTGTCATTGGTCACTGGGATTAGGATAGAGATGTCATCGGCGTATATATAGTATATTAGGATTAACTTTTGTAGAAGATGGCCTAAGGAAAAAGTATAGATGTTAAATAAGGTGGGAGATAGGAGGGAACCCTGGGGAACTCCCGATGGACTTTTCCAAGAATTATAATATTTCCCGTCGTACACCATTTGATACGATCGTTTTGTTAAGAAGCCCTGGAACTAGGTCCAAACGCTTCCCTAGAGGCCCATTGCGTCTAAGCAGTTCAGCATTATTTCATGATCCATTAAGTCAAAAGTGCTGCTGAAGTCCAGTTGTAAGATCAGGGCACTGGTACCTTTACTGAAGAGATCATATAGGTGGTAGAGAGCTGCACGGGAACGGGGATGACGGGGATCCCGCGGGTTCCCCCTTTGGGTCACAAGGATCCCATGGGGACGCCCCCTAGGGAGGAGAAATGCTGCACTCAGTGCACTGTGGTCAATTGGAGGGTGGAGAGAAAGAGAAATACTGCTGCTGGCACTGCCGAGGAGGGGGGAAGAAATGCTGCAGTGTGGCCAAGTGGAGGGGGGAAAGAAATGCTGATGCAGCACCCAATGGAGGGAAGAGAAATGCTGATGCACCCAATTGGGGGAAGAGAGGGAAGGAGGGAGGGATGGCGAAAGAAGACCAGGGAAGGGAGAGGAGAGGAAAGAGAGATTCCAAGACCATGGGAGGGAAAGGAAAGGAGATACTAGACCATGGAGGGGAAGGGAGAGATGTCAGGGCATATAAGGGGGGGAAGAAGAGACAGATGCCAGACCAGAGGGAAGAATGGAAGGAGAGAAGAGATGTCAGGGCATTGGGGGGGGGGGAAGGAAAACTAAGGAGACAAATGCCAGACCACAGGGAAAGGAAGGAAAGGAGGTGCCAGAGAAAAGAGAGAGATGCCAGGTATGGGGGAAGGGAAGGGAATGTGTCACCGCTTCTGTGGTGTTGCATTGTATGCAGAGTCTGATTTCTTGGCGTTTTCAGTTTAACTTTTGTCTACATATTTCTATTTTTAAGTTTGTGATTATTCCATATTGGGCGAGCGTGTTTCAGTGTTCTTTGCGTATGAAAAGGACATGGTTTTCTGTTAGCATTGACTGTACAAAATCAATTGCCTATGCAGGATTAGGTTTGTTTAGATTTACAATTCGTGTGTTGGTGTTCTAGTGCTCACTGCAGTGTTTAAGATGCTGTCTTTTCCTAGGTGCACCTTTGTTGTGTGACTCATGGATTACTACTAAAAATAACTTTTTTATATAGAGGAGGTTGTTAAAAAATAATCAGCACTGGCTGTCATATATACTAGGTCTGCCACTGGATTTAATGACCTTATTCTAACCACCAAATTTCCCTGTCCCGCTTCAAACCACCCAGCTACTTTATCATGCCACCCATGGGGAGAGATGGGGTGGGGGGCAGTGGGGAAGAGAAAGGAAGAGAAGTTGGATCTGGGGATGGAAGGGAGGTAGGGAGAAATTTTAGGCCTGTGGATGGAAGGCAGAGAGATGCAGCATCTCTCTTTTTTCCCCTCCATCTCATTGTTCAGCATCAAAGGGGGAGGGAAGAAGAAAACCAGAAAAGACAGGGAGAAAAATGTTGGACCATGGAGATAGAGAAGGAGAGATGGACCCATGGGAGGGCAGGAGGGATGAGATCTGGGATAAGAAAGGGGATGGAAAGAAAGGGGCAGGGAGTTATAGCCTGACCAGTGCGGAAAGGGATGGGATTCTGAAAGTGGTGAGCCACGTGGATGAGGTCAAAATGGAGATGACAAGATGAGAGAGAGCAGTGAGTGGTAGAAATGTGGTAATGGGGAGTAGATAAAAAGAAATAGGAGGCTGGGAAAGGAGTGAGATGGGAAATGGGAGAGCTAAGGACTAGAGAATGACATGGTGGCGGTTACCTGCGGCTAGCCGCGTTTAGCCGCGGGTAACCCGCTGAAACGGGGAATGAAAACTAGCAGTCGCTGTGGGGACGGGGACAAGGCCATTCACTGCCCCGTGGAGCGGTGAATGGTCTTGTCTCCGCAGTGAGGCAAAAGGATCGCGCGGTCCCCGCAGCACCCACCCACCTGCCCAATCGATCCTAGTGTTTAGCCAGCTCTCTCCCTTCTCCTCACCTTAGTTTGCACTGCAGGCTTTCTTTTTCGGCGACCCGCACGCTATCAAAGAGCCGCGCACCCGCGGCTGCTCAGTGTTCGATCTTCTGCTCTGACGCAACCAGAAACAGGAAGTTGCAGCAGAGCAGAAGATTGAACACTTAGCAGCCGCGCGTGCGCGGCTCTTTGGGAAAGCGTGCAGGTCGCCGAAAAAGAAAGCCTTCAGTGCAAACTAAGGTGAGGAGAAGGGAGAGAGCTGGCTAAACACTAGGATCGATTGGGCAGGAGGGTGGGGGCTGCGGGGACCGTGCGATCGCGGCGTATTCCCGGCTCAAAGTGGAAGGAGGGAGTGAAAGGGAAAAGGATTCTGGGCCAAGGGGATGAAGACGGAAAGAAAAACCCACAGCAGGAAAGAAGGGGAAGGACAGGCAGGTGAGCCAGATGCTAGAAGCAGGGGGGGGGGGAAGAAAGAGGGAAAAAAGCTAGATGGGGTTGAAAAGAAGAGACACACTGGTATGGAAGAGGAAGATAGGAGAAATCTGGACACAGGAAGGTAACAGAAAGAGGGGAAATTATGTGCATGGTGCATAGGGACAGAGACATAAAGGGGACATGCCATGGGGATGGTATATGGACACAGGGGGGGGCAATGGCAGTACATAGAGGAGATATTAGAAATGGGGAAAATAGGAGCACAGAAGCAAGATGGTTTGTGGGGATGGGACAGGGACCGAGCTCGCAGGCTCCAGTGGCTTGCACAAATTACATTGTAACGTGCCACGAAAATAAGAGGGAGGAAGGTAGATAGATAGGCCATGCAAAAGGAGCTGAAGGGTGGTAGAAAGGAACAGATGGTAAAGGAGGGAGGGAAGGGTGGTGGTGGAAAGGAATAGAACAGACATTGAAGGAGGGTGGAGAGGAACAGACCCTGAAGGGAAATGTGGAAGACAGAGTGGGAAGAAGACATGCCAGACTATGGGGGAGCGGAGGGAAGAAGATGGGTGCTAGACCAATTGGGGGGGTGGGGGGTGAAGGGAGAGGCACAGTAACAACAAATGGAAGATGCAGAGAGAAGACACACAGTGGATGGAAGGAATTGAATGAGAAGAAGTGGAAAGCAGAAACCAGACAACAAAGGTAGAAAAAAAAAATTATATTTATTTATTTATTTTTTGCTTTACGATAAAGTAGTATATTAGTTGTATTGATAAAAATTTATAAACAAAGCCCTGCCAGCTGAACATCCCTTTCTCTAGTTCAGCAGCCAGAACTTTGATTTATAAGGAAGGAATAAGCTAAATATTACAGTACTAAGGCTTATATGGATGAAGCGGGGACGGTGACGGGGCGGTGAATGGGATGGCAGTGGTGGTGACGGGGCGGTGAAAGGGATGGCGGTGACGGTGACGGGGCAGTGAAGGGAACGGCGGTGACAGGGCGGTGCAGAGGATGGTGGGCCGGGGACAGGGCGGTGACGGGGATAGATTTTTTTCCCCGTGTCATTCTCTACTAGGGACTGAGAGAAGATGGAGAATTGAGAGGTAGCTGAACATTTAAAATGAAGAAGGGCGAGAAAGCAGGCAAGATTTGAGTGGTCAGAGGCAGAAAAGAAAAAGTTAAGAAAGCTGAAAGGGAAAAATCAATACATTGGAGACAGGCATAAGAAGGAAATGGAACGAGAGAAGAGGAGAAAATAATAGACAGCAGACACTGGAAAGAGAATTAGTTGCAGATAGACAAAAACAGAAAGTGAAACTGGGACCAAGATGATGGAAAAACAAAATATCCAGACAACAAGATAGAAAAAATTGTTTTATTTTGAATTTAACTGGAATATGTTAGCTTTGGGATATGTGCATCACAATTATTTTTGTATTCAGTGACTTAGTCATATACTGTACAGCTGATTTTGGGGAGGGACTAGAGCTCAAAATTAGTGGAATGTCTTGGTTTTCTTACGTGCTAGTTCCCCTAATGCTTGAGGCATCGATGATGAAGTAGAGTCTCAGCACTGAGTTGACACCAATGCACGACACTTCCGATGCAGTGTCAATGCAGATGATGTAGGTGTGGATGTTGAGATTGCGAGAAGCTGAGCATCAGGCAATACCAAAAAATTTTTTGAATTGTACTTTACAGGCTTTCAGTGACCTCTTCTGCATACACGAACAGGGGACACAGACAATGTTCAGGACCTAGGGGCTAGACATAGCAATTATGCTGATCAGAGCCTGAGATGGTCCTACTGTATCGAGAGTATTTCTTGAAGCCACTTGGTACCAATTTGGACATGGAGGGGGAAATGGCTGACATGAATGGTCTGCAGAGCTTGAGTAGAAAGGCACCTGAAAATGACTGATTCTCCCAGGAAGGCCAAAAATGAAAAAGTTGTGAAAAATGAATCAAACTCGGTAAGAATGGAGAAACTCAATAAAAATAAAGAATGATGACAAAAACGAAGGAAAATACTGATGGGAAGGCATCAAAAATTGAATAAGTTTCACTGCAGGTCCTGTGAGATGTTGGACGGGAAGGCATTGGTACAATGCAATATGGGCACTGCCTTAAAATTTAAAGTGATGTGCAGTAATATCAGACCGGTGAGTCTGACCTCGGTACCGGGAAAGATGGTAGAGGCGCTGATAAAGGACCGCATCACTGATCACCTTGACGGACACGGTCTGATGAGGACCAGCTAGCATGGTTTCAGCAAAGGCAGATCTTGTTTGATGAACTTCCTGCACTTCTTTGAGGGAGTAAACAGGCAGATAGACAAGGGCGACCTGGTCGATATTGTATATCTGGATTTCCAGAAGGCGTTTGAAAAGGTTCCACAAGAATGACTACTTCAGAAAATTGCGAGCCATGGAATCGAGGGTGAAATATTCACGTGGATTAAAAACTGGCTGGAGCATAGGAAATGGAGAGTGGGGATAAATGGACAATATTCGGACTGAAAGAGCGTCACCAGTGGGGTGCTGCAGGGCTCGGTGCTTGGACCCATGCTCTTCAACATCTTTAGAAACGATCTGGACATTGGTATGAGGTGATTAAATTTGTGGACAATACGAAGTTATTCAGAGTAGTGAAGACACAGAGGGATTGCGAAGATCTGCAACATGACATATCAAGCTCGAGAAATGGGCATCGACATGGCAAATGAGGTTCAACGTGGGTAAGTGTAAAGTGATGCATGTCAGTAACAAAAATCTCATGTATGAATACATGATGTCTGGGACGGTACTTAGAGAGACCTCCCAGGAAAGACACTTGGGAGTTCTGATCAACAAGTCGATGAAGCCTTCCGCACAATACGCGGAGGTGGCAAAAAGGGTGAACAGAATGCTAGGAATTATTAAGAAGGAGATCACGAACAAATCGGAGAAAGTTATCATGCCGCTGTACCGGGCCATGATGCGCCCTCACCTGGAGTACTGCATCCAGCACTGGTCGCCGTACATGAAGGAGGACACGGTACTACTCGAAGAAGAGCGACTAAAATGGTTAAGGGCTGGAGGAGTTGCCATACATTGAGAGATTGGAGAAATTGAGCCTCTTTTCCCTTGAAAAGAGGAGGCTGAGAGGGGACATGATCAAAACATTCAAAATACTGAAGGGAATAGACTTAGCAGATAAAGACAGATTGTTTACCCTCTCCAAGGTAGGGAGAACGAGAGGGCACCCTCTAAAGTTGAAGATTCCTTACAAATGTAAGGAAGTTCTTCTTCACCCAGAGAGTGGTAGAAAACTGGAATGCTCTTCCGGAGTCTGTTATAGGGGAAAACACCCTCCAGAGATTAAAGACAAAGTTGGACAAGTTCCTGCTAATCTGGAACGTAAGCAGGTGAGGCTGGACTCATTTAGAGCACTGGTCTTTGACTTGGGGGTGCCGTGTGAGTGGACTGCTGGGCACGATGGACCACTGGTCTGACCCAGCAGCGGCAATTCTTATGTTCTTATGCACTTGGGTACATGTTTGTACCAGGTTCCATGTATGACATTGGCCATGTGAGGTTTGTTCTCAGAGAAGAGATATTACCTTGTTATGGGAAGTAATAAGTCTGCCATAGCAATGTACTATTCTCACCTTCTTGTAGTTCTACTCCTTCTTCTGTTTCTTGTCCTTTATCGTGGCTGAAAAAAAAAAATGAAACATTATAAATATTATTTAGACTAGGCTAATTGTGCTGTCAAATAAATACAAAATAAAATTTTGCCCTGTGGCACATTAAGAAAACAGATTTACATTCAACAAAACAAATGTGTAGAGCAGTTGTTCCCAACCCTGTCCTGGAGGAACACCAGCCAGTCAGATTTTCAGGATAGCCCGAAAGATTAGGTCCTTACCTCTGCTAATCTTCTTTTTCATAAATCCACACATTATTCTGAGACCAGTGGGTTTTATGCATCTTAGACAGCCAGTCACTGTAGAAAGCTTCAAATGATTTAAGCCTTAACCCTTCCCCTCTGCTAGCATATCCTGGAGCATGCTCAGTAGAATCCAGTCAGTCTTCAGGCAGCCAGGAGCATGTACAGAAATAATAAACAAGAGAGCGAGGGAAACGGAGAACTCCATGCCAAAAAAATTAATTCTGCTCATAACAACATATATAAAACAGCAACAATGAAAACTGTAAAACAGATTACCACACATTGGAACTTGAACTACAAAACAGTGCTATAGGGAGACACAGCCTGCACTGTCAGAAGGGGGTGCAAATCCAGGGAGCCCCCACCCCCAAAAAAAAAATAAATAAATAAAAAAAAAATATATATATATATACACACATACATACACACACAGTGTTACATCTAGTCAGACGGTACTCTTATAAAGGCTGGTCCGAAATATAAATAGAGAGAGATAGATAGAGATAGACAGACATATAGATAGATAGAGAGGGAGACAGATAGAGAGGCAGAGAGACAGAGGGGGGGAGGTAGGGAGAGATGGGTGGAGGGAGGGAGAGAGTGAGAAAGGGAGGGAGAGAGAGAGAGAGAAAGAGACAGAGAGAGAGGGAAAGAGAGACACAGAGAGGGAGAGACAGACAGAGATAGAGGTAAAGAGAGGGATAGAGAGAGACACAGAGAGGGAGAGAGAGAGGGTGATAGATAGAGAGAGAAAGAGGGAGAGGGAGAAAGAGGGAGAGATAAAGATAGGGAGGGAGAGAGAGAGACACACAGACACAGAGAGAGAGACACACACACAGACAGAGAGAGAGATAGGGAGGGAGAGAGAGAGACACACAGAGAGAGAGAGACACACACACAGACACAGAGAGAGATAGGGAGAGAGAGAGAGAGACAGAGACACAGAGAGAGAGACAGAGACACAGAGAGAGAGATAGAGACACAGAGAGAGAGATAGGGAGAAAGAGAGACACACACAGAGAGAGATAGGGAGAGATAGAGACACAGAGAGAGAGACAGAGAGAGATAGGGAGAGAGAGATAGAGACACAGAGAGAGATAGGGAGAGAGAGAGAGACAGAGACACAGAGAGAGAGATAGACACAGAGAGAGATAGGGGGAGAGAGAGAGACAGAGACACAGAGAGAGAGATAGGAAGAGAGAGAGAGAGACAGGGGGAGAGAGAGAGAGACAGAGACACAGAGAGAGAGATAGGGAGAGAGAGAGACAGAGACACAGAGAGAGAGATAGGAAGAGAGAGAGAGAGACAGGGGGAGAGAGAGAGAGACAGAGACACAGAGAGAGAGATAGGGAGAGAGAGAGACAGAGACACAGAGAGAGAGATAGAGACACAGAGAGAGATAGGGAGAGAGAGAGACAGGGGGAGAGAGAGAGACAGAGACACAGAGAGAGAGATAGGGAGAGAGAGAGAGACACAGAGAGTGAGATAGGGAGAGAGAGAGAGACAGACACAGAGAGAAAGAGAAAGAGAGAGACAGAGACACAGAGAGTGAGATAGGGAGAGAGAGAGAGAGAGAGACAGACACAGAGAGAGAGATAGGGAGAGAGAGAGAGACAGAGACACAGAGAGAGATAGGGAGAGAGAGAGACAGAGACACAGAGAGAGAGATAGGGAGAGAGAGAGAGACAGAGACACAGAGAGAGATAGGGAGAGAGAGAGACAGAGACACAGAGAGAGAGATAGGGAGAGAGAGAGAGACACAGAGACACAGAGAGAGATAGGGAGAGAGAGAGAGACAGAGACACAGAGAGAGAGATAGGGAAAGAGAGAGACAGAGACACAGAGAGAGAGAGACAGAGACACAGAGAGAGAGATAGGGAGAGAGAGAGACACACAGAGACAGAGATAGGGAGAGAGAGACACAGAGAGAGAGAGAGAGAGAGACACAGAGAGAGAGAG